>NW_026712968.1:697500-1180378 GCF_030625045.1 Achroia grisella
AGGCTGGTGTGTAGGGATGTTGGGATGACACCTGTGGACGAGATAATAATTGGGAGAGTTTTCACTGTTTCTAACTGCCATTGTATTTTTAGTTCTATTGCTAGATCAGTATACTTAGTAATTTTTTCTGTATGTGTTGATAGAAGATTATGTGTATTTGGTATTGCAATATCTATAAGGTAAACTAAACATACTTATTACTATTATTATTATTATTATATTTTATAAAGTTATTAGAATGTCAATATCAATAAGATAATTTATTTCAGGTAGAATTCGTGAGAAATATAGAAAAATGGTGGAAACGTACAGACAGATGCACGACAAGTACAACAAGAGGTCGATATTACTGGGCCCTGGTATCAGGGAGCTGAAGCCACTGCACTACATCGTAACAATGGAGCTGGTGCATGCTATCGAAGTGGAGATTGACAAGATGGTAGGAATACTGGAGAGTATCGACGAGGATGAGTTAAGAAAGGATCGTCCATCTGCTTTCGTGAGGAGCAGGGCGGAAGTAAAACATGGTGAGCTGATAGAATTTATTTCTTCAAGATCTTGAGCTTTTGTTAAAAACGGCTTTTGAAACGGCTATTCCTCTCACCATCGAGGAATTCAGGGAATTCATCGCCACACACTGAAACCTAAGTCGTCTCGGACAATGCGGTTTGTTTTGTTTTGCGGAAGTTTCGCGTACACTTAGATTGTGGAAACTACCTGAGGATGTTTTGTATAAAGACTACAGCATGGGGTTTTTTAATAAGAGTTGATTCTTTTAGACCGTCAGCTTTTGTTTCTGTAATTTATCCATCAAACAAAATCCATCTCTCAAAGCAAGTTGATTGGCAGTTTAAATAGCTATTACCAGAGACTACATCATGAGGTTTTCAAATAAAGTTTCTTAAGGGTCTGCAAGTGCGCACGTGATGCCCCTGGCGTTACTCAGACCTAGTGGCAGAGTAGACCTTGACGCTATTTTAAATATAATAAAAAGTTACGTTCATTCATTAAATTAATTAAATATTGTTTCTATTCCATTTAGAACCCGATGAAAAGAGGCAGAAAGAACAACAGCTGAAAAAGACTTACCGTAAGCAGTTCTTGCTGAGGAAAATAGGCCTGCCCCCAAATAGCACTACGAAGAAGCGATTTCTCCATCAGTGGCCTGTTGAAGAAAGCTGGACTTTGGGTCTATATGATGATATAGGACTCTGAGAGTGAGACACGTTCCTGGGTGTGATAAAATCGGTATATTCAACTAGAAGAGCAAAAACGTCCCAGGAATATGGCATTAAAAAACAATGGGTATATAAAAACAGAACGTCAAAATATAAAATACAAACTACAGGCATTAGAGTAAAAACAAAAAATGGTTAAATCAATCCCTCACGATTGTGCGCGTTGCCTTTCCCGCGGTCCTGATAGCGAGAAAGAACGTGTCTTGTAAAGACAGATAATAAATAAAGGGAAAAACACACATGTTTATTTATTTTTACATAAACACTACTTTGTAACCATCAATCATCTCATCATCATCATCAACGTCAACATCTGAAAATTTGCCATCAGACATAATTGAGTTGGTACAGATGGTAACTTAAAATATACCTAATGAGACGGTCGTCTATCCAAATAAATAAAATTGAAGTGTACGGTTGTAATTTCAAATTAAATGTTTTTCACTAAATGCATATGAATATACGGTAGTTCCATCAAAAAACTTTTAAAACTTGTCTGTCTGTTTTTTCTTGTTGAAACTCTTGAACAGATTTTGATGATACTTTCTCTCGCAAAAAGTTAATGTTAAAAGTAGTACTTACTTAGGCTACTTTGCTTTATTGTCTTTTTTTGTATTTATTAAAAAAAAAGCTAATTTCCACGCAGAGGATGTCGCGGTTAGCAGCTAGTTTTTTACCATTTACCATCAGATGGGCCGTATGCTTGTTTGCCACCATAGTAGTAAAAAAAAAAAATTTCATTCATTTTTATAGAGGTTTATAAATACATTATTTAAATAATTAACCGGGTCTTAACACGAATAATTTTATGGCAAATACCAAAAGGTTACCTCTCTCGACTAGGTTGCACTAGCCGTGGTCACGAGCAGTTAATAATTTAAATAATGTATATTAAACATTTTGTGTTTAATATAATTTAGAAATAACTAGAGGTTTATACGTCAGTTTTACCTATTTCCGTCGCCAAGCAACTTGCTTTGTAAGCTGTTTCGGTTATAGCATGCAGATTAGGCAGTAAAATTACAGGATAAGAGACGTGACATCTTAGGCTTTTGGAATGACAACGAGTGAGTACCGCGAGCGTCACACGATGACGGTGTCCAGGATTTTATAAATTATTATCAAATAATACATTATAATTAACAACTATAAAGTTGACCGTTTACTATCAGATGGACCGTATTCTTGTTTGCCACCTACGTATAAAAAAAAATTTTTTTAGTAATATCATTGTCTGTTTTGTTTCTCTTCTCTATCATTCTCAATCTATATTAAACTTTGTGTGTTTATGCTAAATTTAGCTGCTTGTCTATAGTTTAAATAAAGTTAGATTTGAAAATCATAATAATAAATGTTTTGGTAATAGATTTTCAAAATTAGATCGTTAATTAAAAGGCGACTAAAACAAATAATCAGTAGGCGCTGAACATTTTATTATTATTATATAATTACTGAACATTACAGTGCCCAAAGAGGTACGATTTAAGCGACCTTATATGCTACTCTATGTAAGTGTAATTGCCACATCTCATCGATTTTCCATCCGTAGTCGAGCGACCAGTAGAATAGAATAGAATATCATTTATTCAAATAAACTTACATTGAAGCACTTTTGAATAGTCATATTCAGTTTATTATAGTTAGTTTATTTTATACTTTCTTAAATGTAGAAGAGGGATGATCTCTCTAAATTACAAGGGTACGACTTAAGCGACCATACTTGAAAGTGAAATTACCACATCTCATACAGATTCCAGCCTATTTAAATCTCTTTAAATTTAGAGGGGCGATGATCACTCTAAATTTAAAAATACGACTTAAAGGAGGTAGGTGTATTAAATGTAGGTGAAATTACCACATATCATCCGTATACAATTTTGATTGGGGGCTATGACCCCTCTAAGTTTAAAGGGTAAGATTTAAGCGACTTAAAAGTGTAATTGCCACATCTCATCGATTTTCACTCCGTAGTCGAACGACCAGTAGAATAGAATAGAAAATAATTTATTCAAATAAACTTACATTGAAGCTCTGTTGAATAGTCATATTCAGTTTATTTTATACCTCCTTAAATTTAGAAGAGGGATGATCTCTCTAAATTACAAGGGTACGACTTAAGCGACCATACTTGAAAGTGAAATTACCACATCTCATACAGTGGCCAGTCTATTTTAACTCTTTTTAAATTTAGAGGGGCGATGATCACTCTAAATTTAAAAATACGACTTAAAGGATCTTACATGTAGGTGAAATTACCACATATCAACTGTATACAATTTTGATTGGGGGCTATGACCCCTCTAAGTTTAATGGTTAAGATTTAAGCGACTTAAAAGTGTAATTGCCACATCTCATCGATTTTCACTCCGTAGTCGAACGACCAGTAGAATAGAATAGAAAATCATTTATTCAAATAAACTTACATTGAAGCTCTGTTGAATAGTCATATTCAGTTTATTTTATACCTCCTTAAATTTAGAGGGGCGATGATCACTCTAAATTTAAAAATACGACTTAAAGGATCTTACATGTAGGTGAAATTACCACATATCATCCGTATACAATTTTGATTGGGGGCTATGACCCCTCTAAATTTACGGGGTACGACTTAAGGGACTTTAAAGTAAAATTACCACATCTCATCGATTTCCCAACCGTAGTCGAGCGGCCACAGTCTATTGTAGACCTTCTTAAATTTAGATGGGTCATCGTAATAGCCTTTATCGCCTCCGCCCTTATTCATAGCATCGCGTATCTTCTTCAATATCTTCATTCGTTTCTTTCTCTCCAATTCCTGTTGCTGCTCTATCATTTTTAGTCTCTCCTGCGCTTTATATATTTGCTTTAAATCCAGCGTCTTGTCTGGCACTAGTTGGACAAACTCCGTCTTGCTTTGATACTTTCGTGGAATCTCGTTCATCATTTCTATGAGGTGATACGTTTCAAAGTATAATTTCTCCACTAATTCTGTCCTTTTAATTGTAGCAAATACACCGTGGGACCTGAACTCCATTGGTGCTTTAGCGGTCTCAACCATTCTTCTGTATCTACGAATATAATACTTAGGACTATTGACACAGCTCCATCTAGTTCCAGAGCTTCAAAACTTCTGGGTACTAGACAACTGATCATACTCAAAACGCGATGTACTAACTAACCTGACCTTATGCTCATCTTATCATCCTCCACTGGTGCTTTACTATATGCATATGAATATAAATACGGTATATAAATACACCAAATTATTATTTTTTACAATTTTTGTCTCTTTGTTTCCGCTAATCTCTGAAAGGGCTGGACCGATTTTGACGGAACTTTTTTGGCAGGTAGCTGATGTAATAAGGAGTAACTTAGCTACTTTTATTTTAGAAAAATTCTCTAATTAACTTTTTTTTTTTGTTAATTAAAATATCCTATTGTTACGTCGGACAAAGTCGCAGCGTACACTTAGATTGTGGAATGAACTACCTGCCGAGTTCGAGAGATAAATAAAATATCAAAGCTGGTGTTTACTATTGTTACGTCATGCTTGTTTGGTGTATAAAAAAAAAAAAAAAAGATTTCAACCTTCAAGTTTAAAAGGCCTGCAACGCACTTGCAATATCCCTGATGTTAGGGGCGGGGTTAATCACTTACCATCAGGCGAGCCGCAAGTTTGTATTATGCTATAAAAACAAATTACCTTTCTACAATCTCCCCCATTATATATCCCATCTCATAATGAGGAGATTCCTCATACATGAACCTCATGTGGTTCAAATTGTGGATCCTTTGGGTGGCCTCTTCATGGTAGCTGGTCATGATCTGCAGGATCCTGTGAGGGACTTGTCTAGCGTTGTCATCCTTATCATATCTTTTATGGTAAAAGTCCTGGTTCTGATACGACAGTTGTAAAATTCCTTGAATGTAATAAAATAATATTTGACATAAATCAACATTCGTCATTGGGTTGCCTATTGGTCATACTCGTGAACGAGTACTGCTTGTATTTAGTTACTCAACCAGTTGGTTGTGCATTTAACATTTTGACTGTAATGAATTAGTGCTAGTTGGTAGTTTGTATTCACACGTTTCAACTTAAAAATGTAAAGTTGCAACAGTTATTTAAAAGAGCAACATTTCTCTCTGTTTGGGCCCTCAGTTTGTTTGCCATTATAGTTATATAACAAAATCTAGAATGTTCATTTAGCTCACCAATGAATATAAGAAATAATTCGTACTCCATCGCGTCTCGCTTCTATCGTCCACTGAAATAATGCAATTAATTTTATTACCAATAACCAAGTTTTATTATGAGTGCGTTGTGGCGTAGTGGTTTATTACACCTTTACCAAAAAGAGACGGGTTCAAATCTGGAGAAGTTTGTCAATTTCTATTTCGGACTACCAAATTCACTGTGCTCTCTAGGCACGCCGTTAACAAACAGAACTTTGTGTTAATTACACAGTTTCCTACCTCATATTTACTGTGCTCTTTAGCAACGCCGTTAACAAACTAAAAGACGGCAGAAGGGTCACTCCGTCGTGTAGCAATTCAATTGTTTTACATGACTTTGTGTACATATAAGTTTTATCTTGTAACAAACATGCCCTGCCGTTTTCGGCGTGTACACAAGCTCTGTTTATCTTGGGACTAGATGGCGCTGTGTCCATTATTCAAATTTATTATGATTGACAAATATTAATCACAACAGTCATAATTATGATAAAATTGTAATTATATATTACTGCCATTTCATTGTTGCCGTTTGTATTTTCATTGTAGGTATACGGTAAGTCAGTCTGTACAACCGTTAGCATTTTACACAGCACAGCATCCATATAACACCCAAACATACCATTTTCGCTTCACACAAGGATGCATGAGTCAGTACAACCAAACATTCAGTCCACACAACTAAACATAACTAAGAGGCAGAGCGTGAATTTGTGGGGTCTCCGCTACATCTACTTAGGAGCCTACTAAAAAAAATACACCGACCAGAATTTCTCCGTTTCTTTCGATAGACGCGCACTTGCATGAGTTGAGGCGCAAGTGGGCCACCGCCGCCGGAGTTGCGGTAGAATGTTCGATCCCGCGACTCCGGCTTAGTGAGGGACATCAATGCCAACCCGCGGGCTTCCCCCGGGGCCGGCCTTGAGGGATGATAGGTTTGCCAACCTTATGATAGGTTTGTTAATAGTCTATATATTTTTTTATATTCCAAATATCGTTTCAGTGGGGACTGGGGGCCCTTTGTATCCTCCTCGGGGCTCTGGGCTGCAGCCCAAAAAGCCCTTAGATAGGTCCGCCCCTGTTCAGTACACACAACCAACCACTCTCATTATGTCTTCAAAATCATATTAGCAAACAGTCCGTATAGTTTATCATTTACACAACACCGTAGCATCCACATTGTATGGATCATAGAATAGAATATATCTTTATTGCTAACTGTGTGAGTACATTTTTTGTAGGTGGTATAACAATATATATAGTTTATTATTGTCACAGCAGACTCATACAATAAATTACTTTTCTTATCCGTTGTTCAAATCATCTCACACATACAGTCCACACATTTTAAATGTTTGCATCGCTAGACCACCGAGGGCGTCCAGACTGATGGAAGAATGATGGGTATTCTTGGAGAATGGAGTTAAAAAATATCAATATTTGTAATTTCTACCATTTATTATACAATTACGATAGATTTTAGAAGGAAAAAACTTCAATATATCAATTTGATATACCGAATACTTTATATAATATAAACACTTATGTATTCTTAATTACGAATCTAAATAAATCGTAAATAATTCGCTTTATATTACATTAGTATGATGCGATTAAGTTATCGAGTACATGCGCCGTTAGCAATATATCTTTATACAATAACTCTGTAACCTGTACACGTTTTTATACAATTTGAAATTAGTTTTTATTGTTTTATACAAAAAAGTTACAATGCAACGTTTTAGAAGCCGAATATTTTGCACAGATAATTCAGTTATTAATAATTATTACACCAAAAGAAAAAGAAATAGCTAACAATCAAAAATATTTTCGGTCCACACAATTTCTTGATTTACAAACGATTTGCCTTATACCCTTTTATTTGTAGCGCTATCACAGAATGCGACAAATTACCTATTCGAATTTTGGCTCTTATCATCGTCTGTACATCTGCAATCTTCTGTGATAGAATCTAAAGACATTAGACTTTCTTGAGAAGTTCTAAAGCAGGCGCGGCATCTCGAGTCTACAGAGTTACCGCTCTGTGAGTTGGCATCTTCAGAAACTGACTCTAGTGATCTTAGACTCTCCACTGAGGTAAGTTTATAAGACCTCCTAAACTCCGCTATCTCTTCCTCACTCATATTCAACGCGAGTAAGGAATCTCGCGCAATCTTCCCCAATGATGACACTTTCTTTTTCTTCTTAAACAACATGGAGTCCATTTTCGACAAAGGTGATGGCTTATTCAAACTTTCTGGCAACGATTTCGGACTAGATCCACTTCTAGTCCGCAGTCTAGATCTTCTTTCAGGTATATCTCTGGGCGTCGTTACTATTTCAGGCACTTTAAACACTATAGTTTTCGTTTTAGGACCTACCTTCTCTTCTGTAGAAAGGTCTTCTAAAGAGTTGGCTTTCTTTAATTTTGCTCTTTCTGGTATAACCGGGGACGTGTTTAAACCTTTAATATCTTTCGCCGTGAAAACCTCGGGTACTTCAACTGCATCGTCAATGACCAGTTCAGGTGATAAATCCAACATCTCCTTAATTTCAGCCTCTTTTAACTCCTGCGCTAAAGACCCTTGTTGTTCTTTGGTATGGATAGCTTGCTCCACACCCGGTTCAAAGTCCTGGTTTTCATATATTAAATATGACAATGCATCTTTGCCTAAATCAACATTTTCTAAATCAGTACTGATTTGTATTACTTTATCGTCAAATCTTTTAGCGTCATCTGCTGCACCTTCAAGGGATGTCACTCCGCTGTCAGCAGAAGTGTTCGGATCATCAAACTTTGCGTCGTCAATATAATCAATAACTATATTGTCATCGTCACATGTTTCTTCGATGGTCGCTATCGGCGCCAATTCGGTCAGTTGTTTCACATTGTCTACTTTACACTCAGCCTTTTCAAGTAAAGGCATCGAGACATCCCAAACAGTATTTACAATCGGCTGGTGCATCACTTGTCTATCAGATAACTCTGTAGCTAAAGCCTTAGTATTACTCATACTAGAAGTCAATGTGTTTTCTGGGCTTATATTCTCTTTAATACCTCTTATTACTTTATTTGGTAATTTGTCTACAGATTGACCACTTTCAGGACTACTTTGTTTGTCTAAAGAATTTTCAGATCCGGAAGATTTCAGGACCGCTGCAAATGATCTAGGTCTGACTGGGTCTTCTTTTGTCTCGACCTTTTCAACTTTTTCCTCAGTTTCTTTATTTTTGTTGCTGTCGCCTGCAGCTGTGTTTACAACATTTTTATTTAAATCGTTGGGTTTATTGAGATCTATGTTATCACTAGCTCTAGGCTTATTGCCGTTGGAGCTCGCATCCGTTTTACTTACATCTAAATATTTTTGTACTAAATCGGTGGTTAATTCGGTAAGTCCATCTTTATCTTCAGATGTTTCACTTTCAGGTTGGAAGGTTTGAAATTCACTTAAGGTATTATCTGTATCTGTTGATGGTGTTTTGCTGTCCAATTTTTTGGAGAATGACTCATCGACGAAGGAGACTTGTATACGTTCTGATAGAGTAGAATCGGTAGCTTCAGAGGAATCTTCTTTGTCTTCCTTCTCTACTTTATCAGTTGTACTTCCCCATGACCAGAAAGAGCTGGTTAGGGAAGAATCTTTTCTTGGAGGTGTGTTCGAAGCAGACTTCTTTTCTTCGTCGTTTGAAGAATTTCGGGAAAACAAAATACTTGGATGTTGAAATAAACTCAGCAATTTTTCGAGATTGGATGGTAGTTTAGTCTCTTTTTCTGGCTCTGGTCGTGGGATATAGAAGCTAGGAGATGGAGCAACCCATGACATCTTCTTAACTCTATCCAAACCTTTACTTTTTAAAGCAGGAACATCTAATAAACTGGAAGTCCTTTTGGGGGATGTTAAAGTATCATGTAAATGAACACTATCGGTTTTCTTCACAGATTCCTTTAAACTGGAAGTGTTTGTTAGAGTTCCCTCATTAGAAGAATCATCTTCTTTGTTTTCCGATGGATTTTGTAAAGAATATTCAATGCCTGAATCTGCTGAAGTAACCATTACTCTTTCCTGTTTTCCAGAATCGAGAGAACTAACACTGGCCTCCAAACTAGACAATGAGTCATGTGTCTTTCTACTCTTTCCAAATATAATAGGAGACACACTCTCGTTGGAACTAACCGACATGTTTAAGAAGTTCCCGCTGTTCACTGGTGTTGCTTCACTGGTATTTGATTCTATGCTACTTTCCGTTGACAACATAACATGATCGGGTTTTCTCCTATCTAATTCTGTATCGCTCTCCGTAGATTCCTGTATTATTATGGGTTTCACCATCTGTGTATTCTGCTGATTGTCTAAAGTGTTCAAACTCTCTACCGAGCTACCAGAAATCTCCAAAGACGAACTACTGTCACAAAATGGACTACCAACCAATTTCTTATTCATAAGTCTAGAAACTTCCAAATCGGGACTATCTAAACTGGACTCACTCTTATTCTTCTTAAGAACTACATTATCTCGTATAACATTAGCAGGTACATTTTCAAAATTTAACTTATTTACATCAACCATGTCTGTTTGTGTGCAATCACTTTTAACGTCCTTCCTTAAAACTGCTGTTTTTGTTGAGAAATCTTTCATTTCTTGGATTAAGTTGCCTAAATCCTCTGTGATTGCTTCAATCTGTTTCATAGCGGTTTCGTCGCGTTTCTCTTTATTTACACTGACATCATCATCAATATTACTAAATTCTTTATCATTTTGGTCACTATTCACTTTGGCAGGTGTCTCAGTTTTAACTGTAACCTCAACTTGAACGTCTGTTTTTTCATTTTCATTAATTTCTATAGAATTACTAACTAACTTAGTCTCCGTTTTAAGTATTTCAGCATTATCTATTACACTAACTTCTTCATTATGAGCTAATTGTTCAGTTTTGTCCTTATAAGTCTTTTTGTCAGATTTCACTATATCACTATAGGTTTTAACTTTCACTCTATCACTATCAGCGTCACTTTTAATACTTTCACTATCACTGTCAGCAACAGTTTTGGCATCACGTCCTACGTTTTGTTCAATTTCTATACCACTGTCGAGTTGCGGTTCCATTAGGTTTAGTTCCTCTGGAATTTGTGATTCTATACATTTCGATTCAGTCTCAATATTATTTGGAGATGTCTCCAAATCTGAATTTGCTCGAGTATTAGTCACACACTCGGCATTATTCTGATCTATATCTGTTGTTTCAAATTGATCAATTTTAACTACAATAGGGTTAATTATAGTTACTATTTCTGGATTAAGTATATTATTATCTTCGGGTGCATTAGTTTGTATTACTTCTGCGGTATGTGTAGAGTTAGGCACGTCAAAATCAGGCCCAATCTCAGACTTAAATATATTCGTTGTATCGTCAATCCTCAATTCAGACTCAGATGGAGTACCAGACTCGGGTGAGGATGACTCTGGGGTATCGGTTAGATCGAATTTAGATGAATATTGCGGTATGGGCGTAGACGGTGGTCTACGTTTGACAATTTCCGGTCTATCTGGTGTCAATTCGCTTGGACTTATCGATATGTTAGGCAGACTCGACGTAAACTCCGGCTGATTAGATATTTTTATGGGCTGACTGACGGCAATATCGGTTCTTTTTACTACCTCTATATCTCTAGAGGCTAGTTTACTACCTCCACCCTCGAGATGGGTAGTAGCTTTATCGGGCCGAAGGTTCGAGTCGATGGTAGGTGGTGGAGAAGGTACTGACTTGGGGTTGTACACAGAATCGTAGTTCCTGGTGACGGAGAATCTGGAGGCACTCCGTCTTGGTTGACTCGTCGCTGGGTGCACTTGGATTTGTGGTGGTTCCGCTACCTGTGAACATATATACTAGCATGAAATCATTTATTGAAAAAAGCCTAATACTAACTAAACAAGTACTTGACAATGCTATAACTAACGTGCATGGCCATAGCTGTTCATGCACGGGATTTTCATTCAATGTTAGACATAGACATCTACATGAGTAAGCAATGTAAATAAACGTCCTTTCAAAAATAAAGAAAACCAGTTGAGTTTCTTGCCAGTTTTCAATTGAATCTGTATACTGAACTGAATACAAAAAACTTATGATGCTAGAGAAAAAATATTATAAAATGTCCTACATAATTAAATTATTATTGATTTGATTTGATGATGATAGTACATACCTGCACGACTCGGAATCTCGACGGGGTGTGGCAGTACGGTGGACTTTTGGAGCTGTCCACTGCCGGCCGTTCGGGAGTCACCCGGCTCACCTGTAAACAACGTAACGTGACGCTCTCAGTGGTCTAGCGGTTTGACGCATCACCGGGTTCTATTCTATTAAATACAATTATCTTGGTTTTTTTTTATAAATAGATAATCATTTATCGCCAAGATTAAGAAAAACCATACAGCTGGAGGAGCTGCCTCAGCTGTTGTTGATATAAGCACAACCTCAATGAGCTCCACCGATACAGCGCTGGTTTTGAATTTGACATGACAGGTTCTCGCCGTCTGCTCGATTAATCAGTGTTACGGGTGTGTACATGAGCGGGGGCACTCACCGAGAACCTGGAGGCGTGGTGCGGGGCGGGCACGGGGCTGCCGGCCGGGGAGGGCGCGGGGGACCGCAGCCGCGCGCGGGGCTCCTCCTCGGGGCCCAACGAGGCTCCGGGGCCCAGCCCGCCCGCACCCGGCGCGCCCGATGCCGTACTCTATACACGGTACATATAACAATGAGACAGAAATACACACGCTGACCACTTAATTACGTCAATCGCAGCCTCAGAAGACATAAAAAAAAACATTATATGAATGCCCCAGTGCTCATTAAAAAAGTAAATGAAGCGAAGGTCATTGACATTCATTATTTGAATTTGACGTACATTCGAAATTGATTGAAACGTCAGTATAACTTTTTTTTTATCAATATATTTTACGGTTTTGGATACAAGTCCTTTTTAGCCCAACTTAAAGTTTTAATATATAAATGTACGTCATTTATTGCCATGTACACGTACATTGATTACTAAATCTTAAAATTTAGTAATCAATGTACGTGTACATGGCATGGCATGGCATGGTGACAGCATTAGAGTAGTCCGAAAAAAAGGCGAGGCGTGGGACCTTACCCTGGCGAGGCAGGCGTGCGAGGTGTGGCAGGTGAGGCTGATCTTGCGATGCAGGCGCGTGTCGGGGGAGGCGGCGGCGTCGTTGCGGCGGCAGGCGGCGCGGATGGCGCGCGTCAGCCGCGACAACCCGCCCGCTTCCGTTTCCGCTTCCGCGCCCGCTTCCGCGTCTGTCTCCTCTGTCTCCGATCGCAACTCCGCCGGCAGCTCCTGTAATGTGTAAATCAATGATATACATTAATAATTAATAGAGCAAAGGAACGAAAATTGTCTACAACAGAGTGCTTTAATTATGTAATGTTATGTTTTTTTTTCACTGTTTGCGATTTTCACATTGCACACCCGTTTACTTCCGATGGTCACGGGTTCGAATCTTCGATTCATGAGCATGATTGTTTGTATTGGTCTGAAAGAATAGAATAGAATAGAAAATCATTTATTCAAATTAACTTACATTGAAGCTCTTTTGAATAGTGATCACATTTTTTTAATCTATCGCTCATTCGGAAAGATGTCTCATCACAAGAAGAACTTGACTGTTGCTCTTTTATATACCTAGTACATTTACAAAATATAAATTATCTAGTACCCATAACACAAGCTTTAGCTGGCCTAACTTGGATCTAGATGGCGCTGTGTGAATTGTCCTGAGATTATTATTATTATTAATTGTAATGTATTAAAAACGGTGGATTTGCAATTTTCACACTGCACATTTACTTCCCATGGTCGTGGGTTCGATACCTCATACGGTACAAACATTTGTATTCAAGAGCTTGATTGTTTGTATTGAACGGAATAGTAGTTATAATAAGTACATGGAAATAAAATAAACACAATAATATAAACACCATTACCGGTGGGTCGTCCAGATCTATCTGTGTGAGCGTATGGTTGTCCTTCATAGCTGCAAGTAGAGCTTGCAAACCGGTCACGCCCAGTCGGTTGTCTCGAAGGTCCAGCCTCTGTAAACACAGATCAACTTTATATAAAACAAATACAGAACATAGGAAATGTGCATCAAGTTTTTGTCATATAACAAAACTTGTACCAGCACTACTAAAGTAGAATGAATCTCTGTAAGGAGGGGGGAGATACAAATGACAGTCATTGACATTCGTTATTTGAATTTGGCGCGCATTTCGAGTTGTATAATTTTTTTTACTCAGTTTATGCTTTAAGAGAATGGCTAAGGTAACTGTGTCTATACAGCCATGTCTGCATGTTTTTGATATTCTTAATTTTCTTAGTTTCTACATCTTGAATTGTTAAGATAATAGGTATATATGTCGGGCCCGAGCCGCGCGGCCTGCAGCCCGAGCGAGGCGAGGCGGGCGCGTGTGTACCGCGCCCCGTGTACTGTGTACTGTGTACTGTGTACTGTGTACTGTGTACTGTGTACTGTGTACCTGCAGGGCCGTGTCCCGCCGCAGCAGGGCCGCGAGCGCGGGCGCGGCGTCGGGCCCGAGCCGCGCGGCCTGCAGCCCGAGCGAGGCGAGGCGGGCGCGTGTGTACCGCGCCCCGTGTACTGTGTACTGTGTACTGTGTACTGTGCACTGTGTACCTGCAGGGCCGTGTCCCGCCGCAGCAGGGCCGCGAGCGCGGGCGCGGCGTCGGGCCCGAGCCGCGCGGCCTGCAGCCCGAGCGAGGCGAGGCGGGCGCGTGTGTACCGCGCCCCGTGTACTGTGTACTGTGTGTGAGATTGCACTGTTATTATTAATTGTCCCGCCGCAGCAGGGCCGCGAGCGCGGGCGCGGCGTCGGCCCGAGCCGCGCGGCCTGCAGCCCGAGCGATGGCGAGGGGGGCGCGTGTGTACCGCGCCCCGTTTACTGTGTTCTGTGTACTGTGCACTGTGTACCTGCAGGGCCGTGTCCCGCCGCAGCAGGGCCGCGAGCGCGGGCGCGGCGTCGGGCCCGAGCCGCGCGGCCTGCAGCCCGAGCGAGGCGAGGCGGGCGCGTGTGTACCGCGCCCCGTGTACTGTGTACTGTGTACTGTGTACTGTGTACTGTGTACCTGCAGGGCCGTGTCCCGCCGCAGCAGGGCCGCGAGCGCGGGCGCGGCGTCGGGCGCGAGCCGCGCGGCCTGCAGCCCGAGCGAGGCGAGGCGGGCGCGTGTGTACCGCGCCCCGTGTACTGTGTACTGTGTACTGTGTACTGTGTACCTGCAGGGCCGTGTCCCGCCGCAGCAGGGCCGCGAGCGCGGGCGCGGCGTCGGGCCCGAGCCGCGCGGCCTGCAGCCCGAGCGAGGCGAGGCGGGCGCGTGTGTACCGCGCCCCGTGTACTGTGTACTGTGTACTGTGTACTGTGTACCTGCAGGGCCGTGTCCCGCCGCACCAGGGCCGCGAGCGCGGGCGCGGCGTGCCCGAGCCGCGCCATGCAGCCGAGCGAGGCAGGCGGGCGCGTGTGTACCGCGCCCCGTGTACTGTGTACTGTGTACTGTGTACTGTGTACTGTGTACCTGCAGGGCCGTGTCCCGCCGCAGCAGGGCCGCGAGCGCGGGCGCGGCGTCGGGCCCGAGCCGCGCGGCCTGCAGCCCGAGCGAGGCGAGGCGGGCGCGTGTGTACCGCGCCCCGTGTACTGTGTACTGTGTACTGTGTACTGTGTACCTGCAGGGCCGTGTCCCGCCGCAGCAGGGCCGCGAGCGCGGGCGCGGCGTCGGGCCCGAGCCGCGCGGCCTGCAGCCCGAGCGAGGCGAGGCGGGCGCGTGTGTACCGCGCCCCGTGTACTGTGTACTGTGTACTGTGTACTGTGTACTGTGTACCTGCAGGGCCGTGTCCCGCCGCAGCAGGGCCGCGAGCGCGGGCGCGGCGTCGGGCCCGAGCCGCGCGGCCTGCAGCCCGAGCGAGGCGAGGCGGGCGCGTGTGTGTACCGCGCCCCGTGTACTGTGTACTGTGTACTGTGTACTGTGTACTGTGTACCTGCAGGGCCGTGTCCCGCCGCAGCAGGGCCGCGAGCGCGGGCGCGGCGTCGGGCCCGAGCCGCGCGGCCTGCAGCCCGAGCGAGGCGAGGCGGGCGCGTGTGTACCGCGCCCCGTGTACTGTGTACTGTGTACTGTGCACTGTGTACCTGCAGGGCCGTGTCCCGCCGCAGCAGGGCCGCGAGCGCGGGCGCGGCGTCGGGCCCGAGCCGCGCGGCCTGCAGCCCGAGCGAGGCGAGGCGGGCGCGTGTGTACCGCGCCCCGTGTACTGTGTACTGTGTACTGTGTACTGTGTACCTGCAGGGCCGTGTCCCGCCGCAGCAGGGCCGCGAGCGCGGGCGCGGCGTCGGGCCCGAGCCGCGCGGCCTGCAGCCCGAGCGAGGCGAGGCGGGCGCGTGTGTACCGCGCCCCGTGTACTGTGTACTGTGTACTGTGTACTGTGTACTGTGTACCTGCAGGGCCGTGTCCCGCCGCAGCAGGGCCGCGAGCGCGGGCGCGGCGTCGGGCCCGAGCCGCGCGGCCTGCAGTCCGAGCGAGGCGAGGCCGGGCGCGGCGGCGGCGGCGAGGGCCCGCACGGTGTCTCCTCCGACTGCGTTCCGTCCGATGTTCAGTACGCACAGCGACGGGGACGACCGCTGAGGATCACCACACAGCGGTTTAAAATTACAGGACACAAAGATCAAATCGTTCATCATTCCAGAGGACAAGGAAGTCTTCTGGAAAGACACAATGAAATCCTTTTCTAGATTCCAATGGACAGAATGTGTACCTTCAATATATATAATTAAATTAATTTCATATATGTTATAGAATAGAAATAAAATAGACGACGTTAAGTTGTTTTTGCTTATAACACGCCCACGCGTGCGCAATTTTACCTGCATATGTGTGCGTGTTCAAATGCGTTTGAATATACGTGTGCACTTTCATGTGCGTGTGCGTGAGTTTATACGTGTGTCAGAGTGTGTGCGTGTGCGTGTGCGTGCGTTTATACGTGTGTCAGAGTGTGTGCGTGTGCGTGTGCGTGCGTTTATACGTGTGTCAGAGTGTGTGCGTGTGCGTGTGCGTGCGTTTATACGTGTGTCAGAGTGTGTGCGTGTGCGTGTGCGTGCGTTTATACGTGTGTCAGAGTGTGTGCGTGTGCGTGTATAAGTGCGTTCGTATGTGCGTGTATGTATGCGAATGTGTGCGTATTCAAGTGCGTGTACGTGTGCGTGCCTGCATTAGTATGCGTACATATATGCATGTGAGTGCGTGTTCTCATATGCACGTACACACACTCAACTGTCATGTTTGACTAATTTCTCAGTCGTGTGTGTGGATACATGTCTGAAACAAACAATAGCAATATCCAGGTATTATTGCTATTGTTTGTTTCTAATTCTTTATTGTACAGACAATGTATAAAGGAACACTTAATTAGTAAATAACTATGTACAACGGCGGACATATCCCAAACGAGAGATTACTATTGTAATATGACTCACCAACGCTCTGCTGAGATGGTGGGCACAGTTCCTCGTCAGTTGGTTATTCCATAACACCAGAAAGGCCAGTCCTCTCGCGTCGTGACCGCCCATCACTGAAATAAATTAGATGAACATTTACTTTAAAACTATATTTTTACAGACCATATTATTATTACAAATTTGAAAGTGGAGTCTACCAGTTTAGCACACAGCTTTATTTCCGATGGTCGTGGGTTCGTTTCCTCGCACGGTGTAATCATTTGCATTCATTTGTATGATTATTTGTAGCAGTCTGAATATTTTCTATGTATAGTATATATGTATTTACAAAAAAAGTATCTAGATATATTAGTTATCTAGTACACACAACACAAGCTCTGCTTAGCTTGGGATTAGATGGCGTTGTGTGAATTGTCCAAGGTTACTATAGTTTTTTTTAATAAACTAATAGTTCGCTATCCTGTCCTACTTGGGTCGGCCAAGTATGCTGATAGCAATAAATATAAATGTCAAGTGACTCACGGGAGCAGTGGTGCGAGTGTGGCGAGAGTGGCGACAGTGGTGAGAGTGGTGAGAGCGGCGAGGCGGCGGCCGACGGCGGCGTCTGCGCGGCCTGCTCCGCCAGCGCATCCGCCAACTGCGCCACACCTGAGTCCTGGAGACATTACAGAATAAACACATTACATATAGCGTTGTTGGCGACAGACCTTTTATCCAATCCGATGGATCCCCTATCCAACATCCAACGGGGATCGAAATTACGACGGCCGAGGTTCGAATCCTTAGCGGTGTCTTCAGACTGGCGTCGTATCCGTTAGGAGAAAGTTGTCCTTCAACCGCTCCAGAATACTTCCTTTGATTAGAATGGCATCTGTACTCGCCCGCTATCGTCCGTTGAAAAGGCCAGCTGCGGCCAACAGTGGCAGATTGCCGTCATCAGTTTCATAACCACAGGAACAATTAATATTTATATTAATTACAATATCATTCATATGTATGTTAGTCTATAAGGTATTTAGAATATGGACCATAAGTAGCCTTAATTAAATAAATAAATATGTGGTAACCGACGTGCGTTCAACAGGCATTCATGATGAACAGCTGTCATTCATGTTTTGGTGAATTATTTAAGTAAATTAGTACCTAAGTAGTAAAGTACTATAGTAGTAGTTTGTATATTTATGTTACTTAAATTATTCACAGGCACTTTAAATTACTCATTACAACGCTGAATTATGCATAATTGACATTTTAAATATATTTTATAATATCTTAAATGAAGTCTTTATTTTTCGGATATCGATTCACTATTTTCCTTTGTCGGAGTCGGATAATTAACCGTTATTCACCGCATTTTATCGGTAGCTAACCGTAAATTTGGTTAAGTACCCGTAGCTAACCGGTTTTTTACAGCTATAGTGGGCAACGCCGGTCATACCTGTATCTGGTTATTAGACAGATCCAGTAACTGTATCCTGGTGTTCATGCGCAGGAGTGAGGCGATCTGCGTAGCATCACTCGGCGTCAGTCGATTGTCACCCAGACGGAGTTCACGTACTGAACTGTTCGACTTCAGTGCTATCACTGAAAACACGATAATGATGGATTTAATAAATAAATAAACAATCAAAAAGACAGCGCGTTTGTTGCGAACGTGTGTCCAATATATATATATACATATATATAGTATAAAACCTTTTATCTCCCCTTTCTTCCCCTTACAACCATTTTTTCGCATTAAAAAGAAGCGTATGTCCATTACCAGTATTCGCTCCACATCTTTAGAGCCATGCCCCACCTTAGCCGATCTAAAACTCTATGTCCCCGCCACCCCTACTTTTACTTTATTTTTTTTTGTTATGAAATATAAATAATTGGTTTTAGGAAAAATCACTAGGAAATTATTAATAAAACAGTAAGTAAAACCTAATGAAAAATTGACAATACATCCATGTAATTTTAATAATTAGCCCATTCAATTTACAGTGTAGGCGCACGTTAGGAAACACTATCTGTGTACAGAATTTCATTTAAATCAGTTACTTTAGAATTTATAATATTAGTAAGGACATACCTAGACACAGTAGCGGCTCGCCTGACAGCTGCGCCCGCTGTAGTCCGAGAGCCCGCAACGAGCACGAGTGCGGGCGCAGCGCTCGCGCCAGTACTGGCGCGTGTGCCGCTTCCAGTACACCCTCGGACACTTCCAACTCTGACACTTCTGCGCTCTGAGTGCAAAAAAACGATGCTTTAGAAATATATTTTTCTTATACTACCTAGGTGGCAAGCATGCATACGGCCCTACTGTTGGTAAATGGTTACCGAAGCCTATGGACGGCTGAATGACCAGGGTTGTCACATGCGCGTTGACCACCCTAAAGGAACCTTAATGTATAGGCCATTCTGATGGTAAGTGGTTACCCCTGAAACACAAGGGGTGTCACGTCCGCGTTGCCGACTCTTAAGAAACATCATATATATTTTTAATGGTACCTTCTTGATCATCCTGGAGGCCGCCTGCCACCCCCTGATGCCGTACTGCCTCTCTCCGATGATGCACACGGCCACTGCGCTCTCATAATATTCTATCATATCGAATAACGCCTCCTGAGGATTAGAAATATAAATTTTACAAAAAAATCCTATTTGGAAAACCTACCTTAAAACTATAACGTTTAAAGCTGGATTTCACCAATCGTAGTATAAACACGTTCAAGGAAACGGAGTTCAGCGTGAACTCGAAAAAAAGAACAACGTTGATCTCCTTTTACTTTAAATGGAATTCACCAACATTATACAGATCGCGTTTACCAAAATGAAGTTTAGATTTTCATTTGTTTACAGTATTACAAGTTCATAAAATAATATTTGATGCAATGGGTAATTTAAATAAAATAATTCTAAGAAATATTTGTAATTCAATCATGTGATAATTAGGATAAGTTTTTTAATTTTTAATTTAATAAGTACCATCGACTACAAAATATAAAACAACCTTTACCTATAAACTAGTAAAACGTGATTTTATTGAGGATTTTTTTTACACTACTGGTAATTTTCTTTTTATTCCCGATATTATACTGTCAAAAGTTTGATTGATGACTGTTTGACAACTGACAGCTGCTTTAAATACGCTTAAAGAGTTAACCGTAGGCAATCAGACGTTCAGGATTTATAAACGTATTTAGCGGAATTTGTAGTGGTGAAATGGAAAAAGCTTTGAACACGTTTAAACGTTTTAATAGCGTTCAGTTCGAACTAAACGCGATCAATGTCTTTGGTGCAATCCGACCTACGTCGAATTTCGTTAATTTTCAATTTAGATCGACGACGGTAGTCTATCGGTTGCCATTATGTTTTACCTTTTTTTCCGTTTGTATTGATGAATATAATTGTTTGTATCGGTTTACATTTTTTTTATTGGGGATTTGGGTAATTGTCAGGAGCTTGGACCTGTTACACTGCGACCTACATAGATCTATTGTGCTCGTCCTGTTTCAGAGTTCGCTACCTAGCTAGACCCTTCAGGGACAAGAACGTAAAGATTAATAATTTTTAGAAGGAATAATTTTAGACCAAAATTAATATGTTCATTGTTATTTGGAATAATTATTAAACGTTTAATGTTATCACTCGTTTATAAGGCAAATAAAAGATTAAAAATTTTCTCGTAAATTGTACGTCACTTCAAAGTTTCATCGCCCATTCGATTCCGATCTGTCTGAAACGAAAACTCTTAACGGCCGAACTTTAAATGAAGCATTAGAAAGAATATCTCAAATCTGAATTTAAATGACTGCGTATTATTGTTAACATGTACAACATTTTTTTTTAAAAGAAAACCTGTTGAGTTTCTTTTTAGTTGTTCTCATCTGGAAATCATTCCAAACAGACGGTAGATTTGACATATCATAAGATCCTGTAATAGACCTACATGAATAAAGATATTTTGAATTTTGTATTTTGAAAATACAATATCTCACCGCCGCCTCGTCGTCGAATATCGCTCTCTGCACCTCCAACCGCCGGAATTGAACCTTGGACAGGACCGCCTCGAGCGCGTCCGCTGGCGCCGCGCCCACCAGTGCGCAGTCCGCCAGAGTAAGACGGGGTGCTCGCGAGCCGCCGCCGATACAACTTTCCGGGAGATCCTGTTAATACCAAAAATTAGTCCTTATTAACATTACAAATGACTCTCTGTGAGAATGAATGTCTGTCTGTTGGGCTTTCACGTCATAACTACTCAATAGAATCTATACATATAAATAAAATTGGAGTGTCTGTTTGTAATATTGAAATAACCGTTTTTTATTACATGCATATGAATATAAATGCGGTACATACACCAAAATAATTTTTTTATAATTTTTCTCTGTCTGTCTGTTCGTTCCGACTAATCTTTGAAATGGCTGGACCGACTTTAACGGCATTTTATTGGCAGGTAGCTGATGTAATAAGGCTACTTTTGTTCTAGAAAAATTCTCTAACTTTTTTTTTAATTCCACGCGAACATAGTCGCAGGAACAGCTAGTAAATAAATAACACCAGTCAACTACTAACTCGTATCTGTTGCAGCACGCTTTCGATAGGTGGCGTGTTGTGCTTCCGACATGATTCCAGGTAATCGGCCGAGAGCTGGGCACAACTGGTCGTTGGTACTGGAAAAAATACAATGTACCAGTTAGTTAACTTAATAATGAAATACAGTTGTTTTACAAAAAAATAATTCTCAGTATTCATATCAGTTATTATTGTGATTAATCAAGCACAATACAACCAAAACACAGTTTACAAAGCAAAGTGCTTTGCGGTGTAAATAGGTAAGACCGAAGTACTAACGTAGACAATTTATTACAATTTTGTTGTTTTACACTATGGTGAACAAGTTAAGGACCCACTTATTGGTAAATGGTAACTAGAGAGACACAAAACTCCTATACCCCCCTAGGAATGCCCCTTCCTAG
This sequence comes from Achroia grisella, assembly GCF_030625045.1. Taxonomy (NCBI): domain Eukaryota; kingdom Metazoa; phylum Arthropoda; class Insecta; order Lepidoptera; family Pyralidae; genus Achroia; species Achroia grisella. The sequence continues at coordinate 719,453 of NW_026712968.1, forward strand.
GGGGTATAGGAGCCTAGTGTCTCAGTTGGGACCTCCGAGCGAGCCTTTTATCAACCCCGATATCAACTCGAGGGGTACAGACCCCCGGTTGACTGGGTTTAAGCCCTCGCTTCGTTCTCGTAATAATATCTATCTTCAAATCAAGTTTTATTACAATCTGTTCAGCCGTTTATTAATAAAAACCCCATAAATAATTATGCAGTATATAAATCTCAAGAGAGCTCATAAAAAAGTCGAAAATGGCATAAAAATGGGTAACAAAGTAATATAAGAAGAATGATGGGCAAGCTGCCAGGAACAAAGAAAGCCTCGGTGGTCTAGCAGTTTAGCATAGCGCTTAACTTCAGATGGTTGCAAGTTCGATTCCTAGCACGGTACAAACATTTGTATTTATGATTGATTATTTGTACCAGTTCGGAAGTTTCCTATGTGTATTATGAGCATGAGATCAGGTCAGCACATCGTGACAAATTCACCAAGAATTTATCACAATGGTTTCCAGGGGGAACCGCGTGGAGGTCAATCTGGCCTGGTACATTGCTAGCAATAAAATCATCAATCCACACTTTCCCACCCTACAGTAGTGGTTTAGTGGTGGGAAAAAACAATTCACACAGCGCCATCTAGTCTCAACCTAAACAGAGCTTGTGTTATGGGTACTAGACAACTGATACAAATATATAGATATTTTTTTTCGTAAATACATACTGTATATTATACATAGAAAACATCCAGACCGATACAAACAATCATACTCATGAATACAAATGTTTGTGCCGTGCGAGGAATTGAACCCGAAAAATAATTTCTTCATGTAGGACATTTTAACTGCGTATGAACGTCAAATTTTTCGTATTAATATTCTTTCCCTAAATAGCCTATTCGAGTGCAATACAGTAACTATACATTATCTGTCTCTCTCTAACTTCACAACTGGAGCACTGGGTCACAGGATGACATCATTCGGTCAGTTCCATGCAATACATAATGACGTCACTAGACAAAGTGGCGGATTTATTACTTGTTTTTTTACTTTAAATAACAATTCTTGGTTTACTGCAAAATGTACAAATTCCTGTACTTGGTTGATATATATTTTATTTACACAAGTAGCATCATTGCCTTGCCTATAATCCATTATTTGTGGTCGTTGCAGTATGTCATTCTCTTCCACTGATCTCTACCGGCTGTCATATCTGAGCTTACTCTCCTTTTATGCATATCATCTTTCACACAATCCATCCATCTTTTTTTATGGCGTCCTCTCCCTTTCCTTCCATCCATTCTTATTGTTTTGTACTTACTGTCCTATGTTAATAGAAATTATCTTTATTGACATAAACTCATTACAAGCACTTTTGAATAGTCATATTTTGATTCTACCACTAATTCGGAATGCAGATTCATCACAAGAAGAATGAGCAAGAATTTTGTATGTGACTCTTTTGAAAAGATGTTTTTTTTTTATATAAATAATTACAGTATAACAAGTAAGAGGCATGCGATAATCAACATAGAAATCACTACGCACTCGTTATTAGTGTAATCAGACAATACTGTCAGTGTTATGGATTTTAAGTATTTCTATAAAAACATTATTATCGTTAACGAATTCTTCAATTTTATAGTAAGCTTTTTTATAGAGGAAGTGTTTTATATGACATTTAAAGCTTTTTTTAGAGAGATTTATAATATATTATATTATAAATATTATATTATATTATACAATATTTTAAATTATATTATAAATCTCTCTAAAAAAAGATGTATGCGCAATGAAGAGTGATTATTATTAATTTTTATATTTATTTATTTGCTTTATTCACCACTAAAATCAGTACAAAAGGTGGACTTAATGCTATATCATTCTCTCCCAGTCAACCTTAGGGATGTGCAGACATACATGAATGCGCCTAATGGAATTAAAATAGAATTATAATAAAAAAAACATAACTACGTACATACTTTAATTAAATTGACCTATTTTGTAACACTATTGTATTATATACATAATACACTAATTATATATGTATTTTAAATATCTCCTATTATCATTAATTTCCAAACTTTTGAAAAATTCTCATCTCCCCTCTTAAGGAGAGGAGATGGCAACTTACCCCCGGCAGAGGCACAGTCGGCCGGGGTTCAGGGCCCCAGGGAGAGAAACCGGCGTACAATGCGGGCAGTCAGAGCTAGCTCTTGATGGAGTATTTTGGCTATCTGTTGTTTATTGTTATTATTAATGGTGTATGTTTTATTTTTATAACTTTTGCTGGTTTTTTACTCTTAATATTAATATTATTCTTTACACTATTTACATTCAAATCTTTAGATTAATCTTACTGTCCGAACTTAAAATCCAATCATGCGTCACATACTCATTCATATTTGTAAATACTCTATTTTCAAAGGTTGTCTGTTTCTAAATCAATAGACCACAGGTTGACCTACACGCGGTTACCTTAATAAACCATCATGATAAATTCCTTGTGAATATTCCACGATGGTCTCACTGATCTGACTTCATGTTCATTTTATCATTCTCCACTGATGCCCCGCCAGCGTATACCGTTAGCTCAAGCGAGTGTATCATTCCATTAAGTTTAAATTTCATTATTTTTCATATGTATGTTAGCTTATAAGCTATTTATAATATGGGCCATGTAGGCTGAAGCATTTTAATATATAAAAATACGTGTCACGTTGTTTGTCTGCGATGTACTCCCTAAACTGAACCCATTACAAATTTGATTTACACATTGTGTGCAATTTGATCCAACTTGAAAGATGGGATAGCTTACATCTCAATTTATAGTCGCAATATTATTAACCTTAGCCACAGCAAAGCGTGGTCGGGTCAATAAAAGTAAAATAAATAAATAAAAAGTAATGGATGATCTATTATATCTGTCTGTTATAAATCTGCCAGAAAAAAGATTTAAATGTCAAATAAAACACTTCCTTTGCAAAAAAGCTTACTATAAAATTGAAGAATTCGTTAACGATAATAATGTTTTTGTAGAAAAATTTTAAATACATAGCACTGACAATATTATCTGATTACACTAATAATGAGTGCGTAGCGATTTCTATGTTGATTGTCGCATGCCTCTTACTTGTTACACTGTAATTATTTATCTATATAAAAAAAAAACATCTATTAAAAAGAGCAACACACAAGTTTCTTGCTCATTCTTCTTGTGATGAATCTGCATTCCGAATGAGTGGTAGAATCAAAATATGACTATTCAAAAGTGCTTGTAATGAGTTTATTTGAATAAAGATTATTTCTATTTCTATTAAAAAAAATTTCATTTTGACGTCGGTTAAAAAACAACAACATATTAAACAACATTATCAGTAATACAACATATAAACAAACAACCGGATCACCGGGGCCACATCGATCGCACGACTTTATGCCGTAAATATAAATAAGGCCTACAGCAGACTATCGATCCCCCGTCACATCCATTCTACCATCAATATTTTTAATAGCGATTTTAATAAAAAAAACTTATAAAAATGTACAAATTCCTGTACTTGGCTGATATATATTTTATTTACACAAGTAGCATCATTGCCTTGCCTTTATCCCATTATTTGTGGTCGTCGCAGTATGTCATTCTCTTCCACTGATCTCTATCGGCCGTCATATCTGAGCATACTCTTCTTTTATTCATATCATCTTTCACACAATCCATCCATCTTTTTTTAGGGTGTCATCTCCCTTTCCTTCCATCCATTCATCTACACTTTCCTATTTACAGGTTGCCTGTGCCATTGCAGATAGCGATAGAATACAACATATAAACAAACAACCGGATCACCGGGGCCACATCGATCGAGCGACTTTATGCCGCAAATATAAAAAAGGCCTACAGCAGACTATGGATCCCCCGTCTCACCCATTCTATCATAAATATTTTTAATAGCGATTTTAATTTATATGGCAAAACAACGTTTGTGGCGTCAGTATATATGAATATCTATATCTATTAGCTATCTATGATTATATAAGTTAGTCTTTGACAATCAATTTGACCACTGGGCATATAATTTTTTTTTGGACTACTCTAATGACGTTGTCCGCAGCTGGCCTTTACAGCTTCACCGGACGATAGGGAGCCAGTGCAGATGGCACTCCAAACCAAAGGAAGGACTTACGGAGCGGCTAATAGCCAACTCCCGCCTGACGGATACGACTTTGGTCTGAGGGCATTGCTAGGGGTTTGAACCTCGACTCAAGCAGTTGTAATCTTGTTTAATTGCTAAATTGCTGCAACATGAATATAGACTCAATAATGAACTGATCGCCATTAGAGAAGGTCATAACGGTAGTTAAGTTTCCGCACTGAATATTTGTGGTCTCACACATGCTAATTGTAGCGGAATTAAACAAAATAAAATAAATATACAGCCATTATGTAATGACACACTATTGATCTGAGGCTGCGATTTCACTGCGTCAAAACGCTGCGACTAGTCGCATGTGTGCGAGTGGACATTCTGTTATCAGTATTCCGGAAAGCAACTGTGCAGACCTTGACCAGTGTCAAAGGTTACGTCACCGTAAGGGAAACCTTATTAGGATTGCAATAAACTCTTATTTGTCATTTTTCTTAACCAACTTCAAAAAGGAGAAGGAGCTGACACATTTTTTTAAAGTCCTAATCATTCTTTAAAGGGATATAATAAAATGTTGCTCCTGCCAGCGTTAACGGTTCTTAGTAATGATAATAGAATGGTGCACCCGCCTGCGCTAACGGTGTACACTGGCGAGGCACCAGTAGAGGATGATAAGATGAGTATGAGGTCAAGTCAGTTAGCCCATCGTGGTAAATTCACCAAGAATACATCACGATGGTTTCCAGGGAGAACCACGTGGAGGTCGACCTAACATGGTACATTGCTAGCAATGGGAGTCATCAGTCCACATTGCTAACAACCCCCTTCCCCCCCGCGTTAACGGTTTACACTGGCTGGGTTCTAGTGGATGATGATAAGATGAATACGAGGTCAGGTCAGTTTACCCATCATGGCAAATTCACCAGGGGTAACCGCGTGGAGATCCACTTGCAATGTTACATTACTTACTAGCAAATTGGGTTATTAGTTCACATTACTAACAATCAAAAACTTCCTCCAGTCCTAATCACTTGTTCATTAAAGACTTTAATCCCATGTCATTTTTATAACGTATCGCTACCACGCAGTTCAGTTCAGGCAAAACCTAGTACTAACTAATATTACAAAATTAAAATTAATATGTCATTTTTTATAACCTACTTCAAAAAGTAGAAGTTCATTATTTAATAAAGTTCTCACATTTTTTCATTTCCGACATTATTCCCAATTATACACGTCAGTTTTTTATAACTACCCCTACCGTCCAGTATAATTTAGGGGGCCATATTCTAGTGTCAACTAATATCACAAATATAAATTTATTTGTCATTTTTTTTACCTATTAAATAGGGGAAGTTGTTCAAAGTCCTCAACATTAATTAATTTACGATATCATTCCCAATTAATCACGTTTTTTTTATAACTATACCTCTACCATCTAGTATAATTTGGGGGCCATATTCTAGTATCAACTAATATCACAAAATTAAAATTTATTTGTCATTTTTTTTACCTATTAAATAGGGGAAGTTGCTCAAAATCCTCAACATTAATTAATTTACGATATTATTCCCAACTATACACGTCAGTTTTTTACAACTATCCCTTTTTTTTTTTTTTTATCGTGTGGTATAATTTGGGGGCCATATTCTGTGTCAACTAATATCACAAATATAAATTTATTTGTCATTTTTTTTACCTATTAAATTGGGGAAGTTGTTCAAAGCCCCCTCTCAACATTAACTAATTTATTATATATCATTCCCAACTATACACGTCAGTTTTTTACAACTATCCCTAGCATCCATCTCAGGTCGGGGTGTCCCCCCAACTATTATAATATTACAAAATACAAGTTTATTACATGTTACGTATACCATAATGGGATAATCAATCATAATAAAATACATACATACATACTAGCCAAACCCGCGACTTCGTACGTGTAGTATCTATTTATTTCTTTTAAGGACTTACTTTAGGAAATCCTATTAAGTTTCTTAAGTGAACAATACAATATTTTAATGTTTTTTTAAATGGATGTTAACCCTTCGATCGTTTTGAAACAGATCTGTGCACCCCTCTTAAACGTATTACCGCCTTGTCACAGATTTGTGCCCGCAAAACCATGACTTCTTTTTAACCAATTTCATCCTTATTTAAAACTAAATAAGATTGAAACGCATTTCAAAAAATACAGCTGGCGCGCGCATACCACCTTCTCATTTTGGGTCGCTGCGACAAACGATGGACATTCGAAAGGTTAATGGAATGTAACCCCGTCTACGCTATCGGTATACACTGGCGGGGCACCAGTGTGGGGTACTAGATGAGAATGAAGCAGGTCAATCAGCCCACCGGGACGAATCTAACAATAAATCAATCACGTGGTTTCCAGGGGGGAACCACGAGGAGGTCGAACTGACAGGGTATATTCCTAGCAATTGGGCTACTAGGCCCCATTACTAACAATTCCCGTGATCTTCGCTCATCCCATAACCTCCTCCTCTCAACTCCCTCACATCTTTCAGGCTTTATGTCCAACTCATTTACAGTTACTGCGATTAGCCTTTGGAACCAATTACCTGTAGACCTACGTAAAACACATCCAAACCACTTTATAAAAATAAATTATTCAAATACTTATTGAGTACTCAGAATCAGCAGAATTAGCTTTAACTATTTAAACTAGCATTGCGTTAGTTTTAGTATATTTAACGTGTATGTATGTGTATATATGTATATATTATTTTATTAATTCAATATATATCTTACTTATTCATACATGTATATATATTATTATATAATATATATATGTATATATATATCTTGCATAGTTATTTATATGTATTAGCAAATTTAAAACAGCTCTCGCTAATACCCCACTACGCATTCTGTTTATACCCTAAGGTTAGCTGGGAGAGAATGCCATACGGCGTTAAGCTCGCCTGTTGTACAAATATTTTTTTTGTTCCATAAAGAATAAATAAATAAATAAATAAATAAATCTCATCTTCCCCTAATATTTTAATGTTGTAAATTATGTATGTTATATAGGGGGAAGGGGAGGGGAGAAGTGGCACCGGTGTCAGAGAGGTTGAAGAGTAATCGTCTATCATGGTATGGACATGTAAAGCGTAGGAACGAGGATAATATTTTAAGAAATGTGTTACAAATGAATGTGGATGGTTATAAGGGCAGAGGAAGGCCGAAAAAGAGATGGATGGACTGTGTGAAAGATGATATGGTAAGAAAGGAAGTAAATAACGAGATGACTGCGAACAGGGATGAATGGAAGAGAAAAACATATTACGACGACCACAAATAAATGGGATAAGGAAGAAGCAGATTATGATATAGGGGGAAGGGGAGGGGTTAAGGGTATAAGTTTTAGAAAGGCTAAAGTGTGGCATGACACCAAAAAGGTTGTGATACACTGGGCCACTCAAATCACGGAGACACCTAAGTGGGCCCATCCTTTAATTATATCAATTCAATTACTCACATACTGAAATTAGTGTGAGGGCTTTGTCACAGATGGTCACATTATAGTAATTATAATTTCATGCTTTAGTTATTAAAATTGAAATATATATATAAATACTTAACAGGATCTAGGACAGGTAGGGTTCTCCCTCCCGGACTGCCCGGGAGACTCCGGTAATAATGGTTAACCTCCCGAACTAACGGAGAGTAATAAAAATTAAAAGCATCCGTCGTACGCTAAAACACGTCAATATACTCTCTTTCAAATTTCTCTTTCACGTAAAAACTACGTGAAAGAGAAATTTGTGAGTATAGATGGATGTTTGTTTCTTATATTATTTTGGTATATAGATAACATACATAGAAATAACACAGACCGACACAAACAATCATACTCATGAATAAAAATATTTGTAACGTGCAAGGAATCGAACCCGCGACAATAAAATATAAAGCGATGTGCTAAACCACTAGACCACCGATGGATGTTAGTTTTTTTTTTCTCAGGACAATTCACACGGCGCCATCTAGGCCCAAGTTAAGCTAGCTAAAGTTTGTGTTATGGGTACTAGATAACTGATACAAATATGTTTTTTTTGTAAATACATAGATATTTTTTTTTGTAAATAAATACATATTATACATAGAAAATACCCAGACCGATACAAACAATCATACTCATGAATACAAATGTTTGTGCCGTGCAAGGAATCGAACCCGCGACAATAAAATATAAAGCGATGTGCTAAACCACTAGACCACCGAGGCCGTCGTATGACTCTGTTACATACAATGTCACAATTTATCAACTTACACCCTTCAATATATGACGTAATTAGGGGTTGGAGTCAGTCATTGCTAAACCTTGATCTTTCAAGGTTTATGCTACTACAGCTTTTTACACACGCTATATAGTAATGGGGTTGTACAGGGGTTTTTTTATGGATGACTAGCTGTACCCGCGACTTCGTCCGAGTGGAATTTAACGTTATTTTTCTAAATTAAAAGATTTTTTTCTAAAATAAGAGTAGCCTAAATAAATTACTACCTATTACACCAGCTACCTGCCAGAAAAAACCCGTCAAAATCAGTACAGCCATTTCAGAGATTAGCCGTAGCAAACATATAGACAGACAAAAATGGTATAAAATGTTATATTGGTGTATGTACCCTATTTATATTCATATGCATGTAGTAAAAACTGTTATTTCAATATTACAAACAGACACTCCAATTTTATTTATATGTATAAATGTATAGATATGGAATGATGCACTCGCCTGCGCTAACGGTTTACACTGGCGGGGCACCAGTGGAGGATGATGAGTGGATATGAGTGTGAAGTCAGGTACATACAGAATATTCTATCTTTTCAAAATTTTCTCTATTGCGTGAATTTATACATATAAATAAGATTGGAGTGTCTGTTTGCAATATTGAAATAAACGTTTTTCTACATGCATATGATAAATACGGTACAAACACCAAAATATCATTTTTTACAATTTTTGTCTGTCTGTTTGTTGAAGGTTGTTTTAGTGAAATAATTCCTTCATATTAAGTAAGAAAAACACCGAAGCCAAGATTAAATAAAAGTTACGAAAGTGAGATAAGTTTGAAATGGGAAATGAAGAACATGAAATATTTTGAGTGATATTATTAAATAATTAGTAATCTCTGAAATGGCTAGACCGATTTTTTTTGTTGCATAAAAAATATTTAGAAAAATGGAAAATTTATTAGACTTTTACAAAAAACTATATCATAAGAAAACAGGCAGGTAGCTGATGTAATAAGGAGTAACTTAGGCTACTTTTATTTTTAAAAAAATCTCTAATTAACTTTTTTGTTAAATTCCCGACGAGTCGCGGGAACAGCTAGTCTTTAATATGTATGTTTATTATTATTATCATATTTATTAAACAAAGCCTATTACCCACTAAACGATTACATAAATAACAAACGTGCATGGCAATAGCAGTTCATGCACGGGATTTTCACTTAATGTTAGACAGACACCTACATAAGTACTCAATGTTGTTGTAGTAATAAGAAAAAAAGACTTGGTAAAAACAGAGAAAATATATTAATAATAGACTGACATATTGAAAGAGAGAACAAATTAAGTCATACAAAAGTAATGCTGTAAAAAGAAATGAATTGAAATTATCAAAAACAAGAATGTAATATAAAAGAACTATAAATTCAAATACAAATTTAGAATATAAAATACATATCTGATTAGCCAGTTACAACACTCATTAATACAAATGATTGCTTCAATTCATTCTTTCTGTTCCTAATTGTCAGTTCTCTATTATATTAATATATTTTCTCCGTTTACCTAGTCTTCTTTCTTATTACTACAACAAATGTAAACCGGCTATAAAAAAAAAAAAAGAATAACAGTTGAGTTTCTTGCCAGTTCTTCTTAATTGAACCTGTATACTGAACTGGACGGTATGGATAATAGTTAATACAAAAAAATTACGTTCATAAGCGGCTAAAACGTGTATCGCCAGATAAAAATACAAGAGAGAGACACAAAATATCAGAGAATATTATATAGATTTAATCAAAATAATGAAATACAAAAACCTATAAATTACTGACATAGCCTACATGTATAAATGATATTTGATTTGATTTTATAATATACTAACTACTCGCCCCGGCTTCGCACGGGTGTACATGTATTATATATATATAAACCTTCCTATTGAATCACCCTATTTATTAAAAAAACCGCTTCAAAATCCGTTGCGTAGTTTCAAAGATTTGAGCATACATACGGACGGACAGACAGCGACAGCGACTTTATTTAATACATGTAATAAAGGGTACCCTATTACAATGTTAAATTTTACATACTAGAGCGCCCAAGGTCTTAAAGCGCATCAGAATTGCATCATTCGGTTGACATGGTGATTCACTGTTGCCACATATAAAAATAGAACGGCCAGTATAGAATACTGGGTCCAGAATTTCTGCAAATGTCTAATTTTATGTTACCAAAAGATATAATTCCTGAAACAGAGTTGGAAAAAAGAGTTCAGATTAAATGTAATACGACAGTTATAAAAACTAAAGATGATGAATTTAAACTTACCTTATTGAATAGATTTTCGTCACTGAAGAAACTATTAGTAGATAGGGTTGCCAGCTGAATAGTTTTTTTCAGCACTAAAACTATTTTAACAAAAACGGATCAGTACCTAGTACCTGCGATTACCTAGTATATGAGTATAGATAATTTATTTATTTGACAGCCTTAGTGGTGTAGCTGTTTAGCACATCGCTTTATTTCCAATAGTCGCGGGTTCGATTCATCGCACGGTGCAAACATTTGTATTTCAGAGTATGATTGTTTGTATCGGTCAGAAAACACCCTGTGTTTTCTATGTATATTATGTATGTATATATTTATAAAAAAAAGTACAAGATAACACAAGCTCTGCTTAACTTGGGAGGTAAGTATTTGTAGGAGGTAGTCCCAAATATGGCGTTCCCCTCATCAACCCTTTTTACAAACATTACAGACTTATCAGAATTGAACTCATGATCTTCTCAGTCTGAGTCAAGGTAGTAAGCTAACATGCTAAGACTCTTTGGCTAGTAACAAAAAAATAATTTATGAAACCGTTAGTGGTGTAGCTGTTTAGCACATCGCTTTATTTCCAATAGTCGCGGGTTCGATTCACTATCAACCCTTTTTACGAACACTACAGACTTATCAGATTTGAACTCATGATCTTCTCAGTCTGAGTCAGGGTAGTAAACTAACAAGCCAAGAACCACGTTGACCAAATAAAACTCTCGTTGACTACTAGAATCTAAAATATCAGACCAATGAAACCGTGAGTTTATTTGAATAAAGATTATTTCTATTTCTAGTAAAATAAATGAAGTCGTTACACTATGAGCCCTACTTACAAACACTACAGATATATCTGATTCGAACTCATGATCTTCTCAATCTGAGTCAAAGTCACAAGTCAAGACTCACTTTGGCTAGTCATCGTCATCTCAGCCCGGAAGACGTCCACTGCTGAACAAAGGCCTCCCTTAAAGATCTCCACGACAATCCGTCCTGCGCTGCTCGCATCCAATGCCTCCAGTGATCTTGACCAGATCTTTGGCTAGTAAAATAAACTAAGTCGTTACACTATCAACCCTATTTGCAAACGCTGCAGACATAAAGGCGTCAATGACGATGTTATCGAGATCAACTGAATTGCAAATGCGACGCAATCAAATGCACCGACTAACGTTACAATCTTTATTCTTTAAAAAACGAGAACATTCGATGGATATACATTACTAGCTACATGCTCCGGATTCGCCCGTGTATACATGTATTATATATATAAACCTTCCTCTAGAATCACTCTATCTATTAAAAAAAACCGCTTCAAAAGTTTGTGTACTTTATATACATTATTGTGGTATACGTCATAAAGCGTAAAAACTAGCAAAAGCTGTGTATTTAAGCCAGTTAGACATGTTGCAAATATATTAGTAAAAGTAAAATATAGTATAAAGGACAAACGATTATGCGGCTCACCTGATGGTAAGCAATTACCACCGTCCATGAGCGACACAAAAATATTATAAGTAACTTGCTACTCGCCCCGGCTTCGCACCGGTGTACATGTATTATATATATAACCTTCTGAATCACTATCTATTAAAAAAACCCGCTTCAAAATCCGTTGCGTAGTTTTAAAGATTTAAGCATACATAGGGACGGACAGACAGCGACTTTATTTTATACTATATAATGATTGTTCAAGACAATTTGAACCTAAAATAAATATAAATATTTTGTAGTATATATTTTCGTTTTGTAATGGCAACACTTAACAGTTTAAAAAGGATTCATTCAAACTGTCACTCCCCCCTTTCTGTCTCTAACTATCAAGCCATACACACTGTACTCCTGTAAATCAAATATAAAAATACAGTCCAAATATATTAAAAGCATATGTTGTTTTATTAATCCAACAATGATGATAATGATAAGTATAGACTAGCTGACCCCCACAAGTTCGTCTGAGTTTCGTTTCAACACCTTTTGAACTATTTTCATTGCAGCTCCGCTCCTATTGTTCGTAACGTAATGTTATATAGCTTAAAGCTTTCCTCGATAAATGGACTATCCAACACAAAAATAATTTTTCAATTCGAACTTATAGTTCCTGAGATTATCGCGTTCAAACAAACAAACGATTCATCTTTATAATATTTGTATGTATAGATAAAATGAGCTGGGCTTAGCGGCTGAAATAGTTGAGTCTGAGGTGCACTCGCAAATGTATCTGTATAAAGGGTATATATGTTCATTATAGTTAATCCATCTAGTGGTTATTTTAAGAAAAAGTTAAAATCATATTACCTCTCTACTGATTTGTGATTAGTGTCATCATTGTATATATATCTTTGTAGTATTTATTGTTTGATTTAGTATATATTTATGGTTATCATATATTTATTATAAATGTAATTTTTTTGTTTAGGTATTCAAGTACATATTATATATTAATATATATATATTTTTTTTTTATCTTTATGTATATTGTATTAGTATCTATATTTTGGACATTATATTTTTATGTTTAGTTTTAATTATTTTGACATTTTCATAAAAAATATAATTTGCATATTGTAACCCACTCAACACTTCCTATGCCATGCTCTATTGGGTTGACTGGAAGAGATCTCTTTTAGAGATAAGTCCTCCTTTGTTAACATTAGCTGTAATTAATATACTTACAAATGTATTTAACTGCAATAAAGAATATTTAATAATAGAGCTCGTAACTCATTTAATAGTGTGCAGTATCGATTTAGCAAACACCTTGACATGTGACATTGTCGCCAGTCCGACTCACTCGATAATGAGTCATTTTTAACTTAAAACGAGAAAACTGTAACTTTGTTGCAAGCTTTAAAGCAGGGATGTTAAGGAGCTCCGTAACCGTAAACGAAACTATCGGATATCCGATATAAAAAAATATCCGTAACCGTAACCGAATACGAAATAAAAGTCTCGGATAATATCGGATAGGGACAGAGCCTAATTGAGATACGTTTATGTAACCATTTTATTAGCAATTTGTATTTTACTTTTGAAATTCCTTAAAAAATTTATATCCGTAACTGAAAATATCCGAAACTAACGGATAATCCGAAACAATTTCATATCTGCATCCGTATCCGGTATAATAATCATTCCTATATCCGAAACCTATCCGTATCCGAAATTCCATATCCATAACATCCTTGCTTAACCACTGGGTTATGGAATTTCGTGGACAAGACAGTTCTTGTCCACCCCGGTCGTGTGCTGAAAAACAGCGTTGCAGCGCTCCAGCCGCTGCAGCATTATGCTGAGCACGGACCTATTCAGTAGATGCTTCGACATACATACACATGCACTCACACGCGCACACATGCAAATTTGTAATTTTGTAACAATACATAAATGATAAATGTACTTTTTTTTGTAATTGTTGCAATGATTTGAGTTTTTGGTTAATGTGTGTTTTAGTTTTATTAACATGTACCGTATAAATATAATTTCATTTCACAGATTTTTTTTGCAAATTATGTTAATTTACTTATTTTTTTTGTTATTGGGTTGTTGGACTACTGTCAGGTGACCTATTATGCTCGCCCTTTTTGAAAGTTCGCTACCTAGACCCGTTAGGAACAAGAATTGAAGGATATTCTTAATTTACTTATATATCTTACTAATATTAAAACCACGAACGTTTGTGTATGGATGGATGTTTGTTATACTATATTATATTGTTATTTATATTATATTATATTAGTATTGTTATATTGAATAAATTGTACAGTTATATAGCTTATACATCGGAATAACATATAGGCTATAAATTACAGTCGGGTGAAACACGGGCACAGATTGTAAATTTATACGTGAAGCAAAAACTTTGTTACCCACATTTTTTAAAATCATCGCGTTTAAAATGTTAGCAAAATATATATATATATATATGTTATATATGTTAGCAAAATAGCATACTCGCAGCGAGAAGACTAATCCATCATCTATACATCTATACAAATAAAAAAAATTGTAGTGTCTGTTTGTAATATTGAAATAACCGTCTTTTACTACATGCATATAAATACGGTACATACACCAAAATAACATTTTTTACAATTTTGTCTGTCTATCTGTCTGTTTGTTCCGGCTAATCTCTGATATGGCTGGACCGATTTTGACGGCACTTTTATTGGCAGGTAGCTGATGTAAAGGAGTAACTTAGGCTACTTTTATTTTAGAAAAATAAAGTTAAATTCCACGTGGTCGAAATCTCGGGAACAGCTAGTAATCTATAAAAAAACACAAATCTTAATCACCTCCTATTTCGAAGTCAGCTAAAAGCGTCCGCGTGTTCTCCTTAAACATGACATTATTCACACTCGCAGTGTGGTGACTAATTAGCCATCCGGGTTCATATCCGAAATAATACACTAATTACTAGTAAGAAAGAGGATTGTTAGTAATGTGGACTGATGATCTTATTGCTACCAATGTACCATGTCAGGTTGACATCCACGCGGGCCTGGGTGTTATATCTATTATATATATGTTGTATGTACGAAATTGGGGGAGGCCTATGTCCAGCAGTGGACGTCTACCGGGCTGCGATGATCATGATGATGTATGTACGAAAAAAACTGAATTTCAGTACTTGTATCAGTCATGTTAGTACCCATAACAAAAGCTCTGCTTAGCTTGACACTAGATGGCACAGTGTGTATTGTCTAGGCACATTATAATTACCTATCATTACATACTATAAAACAAAGTCGCTGTCGCTGTCTGTCCGTCCCTATGTATGCTTAAATCTTTAAAACTACGCAACGGATTTTGAAGCGGAATTTTTTAATAGATAGTGATTCAGAAGGTTATATATATAATACATGTACACCGGTGCGAAGCCGGGGCGAGTAGCAAGTTACTTATAATATTTTTGTGTAGCTCAGGGGCGGCGGTAATTGCTTACCATCAGGTGAGCCGCATAATCGTTTGTCCTTTATACTATATTTTACTTTTACTAATATATTTGCAACATGTCTAACATGTCTGGCTTAAATACACAGCTTTTGCTAGTTTTTACGCTTTATGACGTATACCACAATAATATTATTATTTCATTAACATCCATTAAAAAAAATTGATACAGATTAGCATGGATAGAAGTAATTTAAAAATATAAAGAATCAGTATACTCCTTGAAACAAATATTAGAATAATTATTCAATTCCTGTTATTTGCTGTCCGTAGTAATAATTTCAATGTTAGCCACATTACGTTAGCGAACTTTCAAAAAGGGCGAGCATAATAGGTCACCTGACAGTAGCCCAACAACCCAATAACAAAAAAAAATAAGTAAATTAACATAATTTGCAAAAAAAAATCAGTGAAATGAAATGAACTCATATTTATTCGGTAGTTAATAAATAAATCAAATCGAATTTAATGAAAAATCATTATTCTTGTAGGACATGTTAAAGGTTAAATCGCTAGACCACTTTATCTATCTATCTATAATAATAATCTCAGGACAATTCACACAGCGCCATCTAGACCCAAGTTAAGCTAGCTAAATCTTGTGTTATGGGTACTAGATAACTGATAATAATAATAATCTCAGGACAATTAGCGTAAATATATAGCTTGTTTATGGATAAATAACTGATACAATTACATTTTTTTTGGTAAATACATACATATTGTACATAATAAAAATAATAATAATCTCAGGACAATTCACACAGCGCCATCTAGACCCAAGTTGAGCTAGCTAAAGCTTGTGTTATGGGTACTAGACAACTGATACAAATACATCGATTTTTTTTTCGTAAATACATACATAATATACATAGAAAACACCCAGACCAATACAAATAATCATACTCATGAATACAAATGTTTGTGCCGTGCGAGGAATCGAACCCTCGACCATCGATGACCACCGAGGCGGTCAGTATATATAGCGTGCGTTATCTATCTGTTTATCTGTATGGTCCTTAATTGTGAGTGGAGTGTATGTTTGTCGGTGTACCATTTATATCTATTAAAGCGGATCGCGTTAATTATCTGTAATTATAACGGTCAGCTGTCTAATGTACAGTTTATTGGCATGTTATGGTACATAACACTACTACTGTTGCCTACGACTTCGTCTGTACATGTAAAATTTCATCCCTATTTGTCAAGTAATAGTTTATAAATTATGTTAAAAAATCTCTTAAAATTCAGGTCTCAAATGTCCCCTAAAAATTAGTGATACTTCATTACATAGTATAAAACAAAGTCGCTGTCGCCGTCTGTCCGTCCCTATCTATGTATGCTTAAATCTTTACTACGCAACTGATTTTAAAGCATTTTTTGGGACTATATGGCGCTATATGAATTGCCCAGGGATAATATTGTAAAATTACTTTATATAAAATATCTAATATACTATAGTTGGTGGTGACGGTTTATCGATCTCGACCAAACTTTGAAACAAAAAAATAAGTAATAATAATATCTCAAGACAATTCACACAGCGCCATCTAGTTTCAAACTAAACAGAACTTGTGTTATGAGTAAGTATTAGACAACTGGTAAATATATAATATACATAGAAAACACCCAGGCGGATACAAAATGTTTGGGCCGTGCGAGGAATCGACCCCGCGACGGTCGCAACTAAGGCGGCGAGCTCAACCGCTAGACCACCGAGGGCATCAAGAAACTTGGACTAGATCCGCGCGCCGCGCTGTCTACGCGCGTCAAATCTGCCATTCATTATCCCCACCCTCCCACCGCACCACTTGCTGTAATTATAGTTATCTTGCGCCATTATTAACCGACTGCTAAACAGAGCAGTTACGATCGCGTATCGACCGTATTTTTATACAAAAAAAATGTATATCAGTTGTCTAATACCTACACCTCTTAAGGAAGGCGTTACATATGAATGTGGACGGTAAGGGCAGAGGAAGACAGAAAAAGAGATGGATGGACTGTGTGAAAGATATGATAAGAAAGGGAGTAAATTACTAAATGACTGCGAACAGGGATGAATGGAAGAGAAAATATATTACGACGACCACAAATAAATGGGATAAGGAAGAAGCAGATGATGTTCATGATGTCTAGAACCCATAGCTTGGGATGGATGACTTTATGACATGAATACAGATATCTTGATAGCTTGACGACCTCGGTGGTCTAGCGGTCTAGCACACCGCTTTACGACCGATGGTCGCGGGTTCGATTCCTCGCACGGCACAAACATTTGTATTCATGAGTATGATTGTTTGTATCGGTCTGGGTGTTTTCTATGTATATTATGTATGTATTTACAAAAAGTATATATATTTATGCATTTGTATCAGTTGTCTAGTACCCATGTTTTCTATGTGTAATATGTATGTATTTACAACAAAAATCTATGTATATGTATCAGTTATGTAGTACCCATAACACAAGCTTTAGTTAGCTTAACTTGGGTCTAGATGGCGCTGTGTGAATTGTCCTGAGATTATTATTATTTGTATATTTTGATTTCTTAGCTTTTTTTGCTGGGCTTTTACGCTTTGCGGCGTATTGTATTATTGTTATTAGCTTGAGTTATATTGGTTTAAGGTCCGAAGGAGCGGGGTGGTTAGACTTCGTTTATTACTTTATCTTATGATTATCTTGGACGAGGCTGCGGTGAAGCTATTTATATACCAAACCACTAATACTAATCTACACATATAAATAAAATTGGAGTGTCTGTTTGTAATATTGAAATAACAGTTTTTTACTATGTAGTAAAAAACTGTTATTTCAATATGCATGTGCATATGAATATAAATACGGTACATACACCAAAATATTTTTTTTTATTATTTTTGTCTGTCTGTTCCGGGAAATCTTTGAAATAAATTTTGACGGGATATTTTTTTTTTTTTTTGTTTTTACCACGGCGAGAAATGGCCGAAGACATGCGTGTGTTTGATATCATTTTTCAGAGAGTAAGCATACGGCCCATCTGTTTGTTCCGTAGCATGGACGCCTGAATCATCAGGGGTGTCACAAATGACCCTTAAGAAACCTTAATATACCCTTCTTGAAAACCCCCATGCTGTAGTCTCTCGAGAAAACCTCGGCAGGTAGTTCATTCCACAATCTTTATTGGCAGGTAGCTGATGTAATTAGGAAGTAAGTAACTTAGGCTACTTTTATTTTAGTAAAATTCTTTTATTTTAGAAAAATAAAGTTAAATATCACGTGGACGAAGTCGCGGGTACAGCTAGTTAATAATAAATCTAAACAGCCCGACTACATACAGAAACATTTATATTTTAAATACAAATTAGACTCTCATCTGCGAAGCAATTATTGGACTCGGACATTATACCCTCATCTAAGTCCTCATCATTCCACAATCTAAGTGTACGAGGGAGGAAACTCCTCTGAAACTGTCTGAGACCACTTAGGATCTACCAGTATATGCTATTGCAACTTTGTCAAAAAGGAATCTTACGCCTCTCCGATCGATCTCTCGTCCAATTCAAACGGGGATCGAAATTACGACGGCCTGAGCCAAAGTTCGAATCCTCAGCGTTGCCCTCAGGCTCAAGTCGTATCCGTCAGGCGGGAGTTGTCCTTCAGCCGCTCGATAAGTCCTTCCTTTGGTTTGGAGTGCCATCTACACTCGCTATATGCTATGGCAACTTTGTCGATCGATCCCCCGTCCAATTCAAACTGGGATCGAAATTACGACAGCCTGAGCCAAGGCTCGAACCCCCAGCGTTGTCCTCAGACTAAAGTCGTATCCGTCAGGCGCGAGTTGTCCTTCAGCCGCTCCATAAGTCCTTCCTTTGGTTTGGAGTGCCATCTACACTCCCTATATGCTATGGCAAACTTTGTCGATCGATCCCCCGTCCAATTCAAATTGGGATCGAAATTACGACAGCCTGAGTCAAGGTTCGAACCCCCAGCGGTGCCCTCAGACTAAAGTCGTATCCGTCAGGCGCGAGATGTCCTTCAGCCGTTCGATAAGTCTTTCCTTTGGAGTGCCATCTGCACTCCCAGTGTAGCTGTAAAGGCAGCGGCCAACAGCATTAGAGTAGTCCGGACAAAAAGGAAATCTTACGATTCCCGCGTACGTGTCTGCGGTGAACAATCTATATATATAAATACCGAGCAACTAATACTGTTTAATAATAAAGCTAAGAACCCCGCAAGTACATACAGAAACGTCTAAAATTAGTACATATCGTAATCGTCGGTATTTTCCAATGTTTTCAACAGTGGCGAGATGTTTTTGGCATCAGCAACCGCAGGTAGACCCGGTGACGAATACGACGCGTGTTAAGGTGATATTGTTTTTAAACTACTGCAATAACTTATAACTACGATAACCATTTACCATCAGATGGGCATGGTGTGAACACGAAATTGTGTGAACAGTCGAAATAAAATAGATTTTTTTTAGATTACGTCAAGTTAAGGGACAAAAACTTTGTTCCTTTAAATTTTGATCAATTGGTCCAAAGAAACCGTTGAACTGATCGATTTAAATTTAAGAGGCTCTTTGGGGTATCTTGGACTGTAGAATTTCACTTAGCCGCCCATAACAGTGAAGAAACAGTCAATTAACCCAAAACGCGGATAAGTAATTTTTTTTTTGGTTGAACAAAAATTTTTTCTCCAAACTCTTAACTGTATTTTAAAGGAAGAATAGAATAGAAAGAATAGAATAGAAAATCATTTATTCAAATAAACTTACATTGAAGCACTTTTGAATAGTCATAACATTTTTTTTTTTAATCTACCGCTCATTCGGAATGCTGTCTCATCACAAGAAGAACGAGCAAGAAACTTGTGTGTTGCTCTTTTAAATAATTTTATTCTTACTTACAATTTAAGTTTAAGTGTGTGAATACAAACCACCGATTAGCACTAATTCAATTAAATACTCAAAGAAAAAAATATTGAATACATAACCAACTGGTTAAAATCACCTATATATATATATAAGAGGAAAAAAATCAGTCATAGTGATTAGAGCAGACCAGTCCCTACAAGCAGCACCCGTTCACGAGTATGACGGATGAGCCAGCCATCACTGCGCTCGACAATATTTTAGGGAGCCCAATGACCCGGCCCACCACGCCGCCACAAGTCTGGACATTTTAGTGAGCATGACTACTCAAAACACCAGACCACGTCATAGCTACTCACAATTGAAGTTTTCTACAGATAATGAAATTCGATGTCATTCGCGGTGCCACCAGTAGTTACAGAGATATCGGTAGTTGAATGAAAAAGGATCCTTTTGCATTCAAAATTTAATATGTCAGAGAGAAATGGTCGTATCGAGGTCTTGAAAAAAGCATATTGAAGCTATGCGACACATGCATCGGCGTACCTTAAAAAAAAATCGATGGCCATAAAGTAAAAAACAAATTATAAAAATTTTCTTTTTCGTGCTTCATCTTAGGATTGTATGTCTGAGAACCGGAGCTTTTAAAAGTTTTTGTCCAAAAAATCAGAAAACTAGAATTTTCAAGCTTCTAGAGCTTTACTTTTTATTTCTGTACGACCAATTTTCACTGAAATAGAGTCTGTTGAAAATCACCTATATATACATTTGGAAAAAAATTCTGTTCCCTTAATTTTTCCGAGAAGTGTAGTCCCACGGTAAGCAGAGCTTATGTTATAGGTACTAGACAGCTGATATAAATACTTATATATATTTATTTGTAAATACTAATAATATTAATAAATTACAGAAACTCTAAATATTTTTAAAATGTGACCGGCTGTGTTCCTGGTCACAGCTGGTAAGAGAAGATGGAACAGGGGTAATTTTTACTGGAATTTGTGTGATATCTTTATCATTACATAGTATAAAACAAAGTCGCTGTCGTGTCTGTCCCTACTATGCTTAAATCTTTAAAACTATGCAACGGATTTTAAAGCGATTTTTTTAATAGATAGAGTGATTCGAAGTAGTAGTAATTAGAGAGGAAGGTTTATATATATAATACATGTACACCCGGGCGAAGCCGGGGCGAGTATCTAGTTAATAATAAATGTAATATACAGTACTTGTTACAAGAGAGCTCTGATACCTATAGGACACGTGTAATACCTAGTTTAGGTTATCGTAGTTTTCATACTGTATTACGCAACTTCCTGCCATTTGATTACCTAGAATCAACTTCAACCGTCATAATAACATATTGCTCCTTTAAAATGTTTTAATTTTGCATTATATACAAATAAATTATATATGAAACTAGCTGTTCTCGCGGCTTCGTCAGCGAGGAAATTAACTTTATTTTTCTAAAATAAAAGTAGCCAAAGTTACTCCTTATTACATCAGCTATCTGCCAATAAAAGTCGCGTCAAAATCGGTCCAGCCATTTCAGAGATTAGCCGGAACAAACAGACAGACAGACAAAAATTGTAGAGAATGTTATTTTGGTGTATGTACCGTATTTATATTCGTATGTAGTAAAAACAGTTATTTCAATATTCCAAACAGACACTCCAATTTTATTTATATGTATAGATGTATAGATTATATTATTTATTATCAAAATCCCTTCTCCCTTGCATCCGCTGAATCTGTAAGTCCAGCTACGGTTACCAGCTTTAGAAAATCAAAGAAAAATGGAAACAGCACCTCATTTTTTTTTGTCTTCTTTTGGCTCTGGCGGTTTTTGTTGCTATTGGCCATCACCGCACAGTTTAAGCGCTTACACGAAGTACTGTTTTAAATTTGACGCGGAGATACTTACTAATATTATAAATGCGAAAGTAACACTGTCTGTCTGTCTCGCCAAACCTACGGAACCAATTTAAATGAAATTTGGTACAGATAGTCTAGACCCTGAGAAAGGACATAGGATAACTGTCAATGCGAAAAGGAGATAAGTTTTATTTATTGAAAATTGTCTTTATTGAAGCTAGAAGCTAGAGCTCCTTTCTCTCGCTGATTTAGGTTAGATTATTGAATACTTTGATGATGATGATGATGATGATGATGATGATGATGATGATGATGATGATGATGATGATGATGATGATGATGATGATGACAATAACACGCAGACTAAGTCGCGGGTTTTTTATATGTACAAGACAAGACCGCTAGTTTTTTATATGTACAAATTAGGAAAATCACGGGATCCTACCACGTTTCATTCATTTTTATTCAGTTCCCGATACTGTGGCAGTGTTTCAACCGCCATGATCACGGGTTAACTGAAGAGCAGCGGGTAGATGGTAAATAAAATCACTTATGGGCAGACATATTCGTCTACCTTCAGGTCTTCGTTTGTTGCTACTATCGAAACTCGCTCGATACTCCTCTCAGCAAACTATACTCACAGGTCCTTCACGTACACTTAATGTACATTCTGATTGCGTCTTTTTAATTAAACCTATCACTGGATTTCAGATATTAGAACCTATAACCTTCCCGATTGAAATTTTTATATTTCTGTATTCCGACGAAAATATAAGAAGAAAGAAAAGAAAGAAAAATATATTTCTTTGGCGCGTACAAAACTATCATACAACGAATTACAAAAATTATAATTAATTATTTTAAAAAAATACAGCTGCGACCAAATTGGTTTCCACTCAGCTTTGCGCAGACACAGAGCTGAGTAAGCAGAAAATATCGGGAAGTCAATAAAAATAAATAAAACTGATTGTACATTTAAACGAAGTATAACAAAAAATACAATGGAATAATCATCATCATCATCATTTCAGCCCGGAAGACGTCCACTGCTGAACAAAGGCCTCCTCCAAAAATCTCCACGACAATCGCTCGGTGGAATAATAATAAATAAATATATAAATATAAAAATAAATAATAATAATCTCAGGACAATTAACACAGCGCCATCTAGACCCAAGTTAAGCTAACTAAAGCTTGTGTTATGGGTACTAGATAACTGATACAAATACATAGATATATTTTTTTCGTAAAAACATACATTATACAAAGAATCCACCCAAACCGACACAAACAATCATACTCATGAATACAAATGTTTGTGCCATGCGAAGAATCAAACTCGTGATAATCGGAAGTAAAACGGTGTGCTCAACCGCTAGACCACCGAGGCCGTCATAATAAATAATATCTCGATATTATTGGAAGTCGGTTAAAAGTAAGTTACGTCTATTTTATGAGCAATAGTCAAAACGAGTTGTCGAGATAACTGGGACAGATAAACTCACGCTATCTTGTTTACACAGCTTTAACGTTTGTTGACTTGCGAATTTTAATATTATTATGATTTAATACGTAAGCTAAACTAATGGACAGTCCTGACTTTGTCTGGAAAACTTTAAATATCTATACAGAGATATTAAAAATTGAAGTGTCTGTAATTTCAAATTAACAGCTTAACAATATATGACAGTACATATATGCAAACTTACGTATGAAAAAACAATTAATTTTTTTATCTCTCTGTTTTCAGAAGCACCTGACATGGTACGTTGCTAGCCATGGGTTCGTTAGTCCACATTACTATCAAATTCAATTCTCTCAGTGTGATTAATCTTATATATAAAATTCTCGTGTCACAGTTTTCGTTACCAAACTCCTCCGAAACGGCTCGACTGATTCTCATGAAATTTTGTGAGCGTATTGAGTAGGTCTGAGAATCGGTCAACATCTATTTTTCATCCCCCTAAATGTTAGGGGTAGTCCACCCCTAAATTTTTATTTTTTATTTTAAGGCAAAACGACGTTTTCCGGGACAGCTAGTAACTAATAAATACATTAATTTTTTACTCTATTTGTATGTGTAATAGTCTAGAAATGTATAATGAAAATTGTATAGCAAATTTCATTCCAATACCTCTATTAATAGAATTAAATTTCAATTAATTAATTAGTGATTGAAATTATAAAATTACCTTGTAACAATAACTTGTGAGTAAACACAAATAAGTGAATATTTGTATTTTATTTGTATTTGAATTGTATGTATTGTTATTAAATGAATATGGTATAACATAACTTTCGGACTACTCTAATGCTAACGCAGCTGGCCTTTACACCTTCACCAGCTTATAGGAGGCCAGTGCAGATGGCACTTCAAACCAAAGGAAGGACTTCTTTTTTTTGTATGTGATAATGGAATGGTGCATCCGCCTGCGCTAACGGTTTACGCTGGCGGGGGACCAGTGGAGGGTGATAATATGAGCATGAGGTCAGGTCAGTTAGCCCATCGTGACAAATTCACCAGGAATTTAACACGATGGTTTCCAGGGGGAACCGCGTGGAGGTCAACCTGACATGGTACATTGCTAGTAATGGGTTCATTAGTCCACATTACTAACAATCCCATTTCCCCCCCAAAGGAAGGACTTATGGAGCAGCTCAAAGCCCACTCCCGCCTGATGGATATGAGTTTAGTCTGACGGCACCGCTAGGGGTTCAAACCTCTCTGGCTCAGTTTGAATTTATTTCCATCCCCATTTGAATTAGATGGGGGATCGATCGGAAGGGATAATATACCTGCCTATGCTAAGGATATATATCAGTAAATTAAAAAATAAATATAAGTAAATATAAATTATAACTTTATATATAAAATTTACATAGATCACTCACTCACACACATACACACACACACGCACACATACACACACACGCACACATACACACACACACACATGCTCAATGCACTCCACATTTAAACTTAAAACTAGATGTATAACTAATTTATATGAAGGGGGGACCTGGTTATATTTGTGATTTTTATTTATTAGCATTTATATAATAAAACTGGAATTATGTAATTTGTGGAGATGAAATAAAATTTATTTATTACTTATAGTATTATTATTATCAGTAAATGAAAAGATAAATATGAAATCAGATCAGTTAGTACATCATAGCGAATTGAGTGGTAATTAATCACATTAGTCCCAGGTCCCAGAGGACCAACATGGAGGTGAACTACAATATATTTCCAGCAATTGGAATTCCTGTAGTCTCCTACTAATAACAATCCCATCTCCCCTGTAAACCCTCTAGGGGCTAAAGAGATATAGTAATATGGACAAATGTCCCCATGTTCCCATTGCCAGCAATGTATCATATCAGGTTGACCTCCACGCAGACACACACAACGGCCCGAATGAGAGGCCAATTGCGGAAAATGGAGTCCAACCAACCAACCTCCACGCAGTTCCCCCTGGAAACCATCGTGATAAATTCTTGGTAAATATGTCACAATGTGCTAACTGGCCTGACCTCATGCTTATCTTATAATTCTCCACTGGTGCCCCGCCACTGTAAACCGTTAGTGCAAACCAGTGCATCTATTATTATTATTACCCTTTAAAACTCTCTGGAAACCAATGGAAACTAGTGGTGCCATAGCTTAAATGAGCCATGTTAGGTCTACCTCAACATGGTAAACCTCTGGTTACTGTCACGGTTCATTTCTGATGAATCATGATATGCTAGCTGTGCCGACTTTATGCTCATTGTATTATCCTCTAGTGGGAAACCCACATTAACATTGTATGCTGGCAGGGCAGTATATAACATTAGTGCAGTGGGAATAACATTCCAGTATCATCCATTAAAAAAATCTCATCTCCGGATATAAATGTGTCATACTAAATAAATATGCATCATGAATATGGTTTAATATTAATTAATATACATTGTATAAAGGTAAACAAATAACGAACTTCAAATTGTTGAAATTCCATGGAAAATAACAATTGTTATGACTAATAATAAGATTAAATTACAAGTTTATTTAACATTGATTTGTTGAAGAAAATTTATGTAATGGTTTTACAAATAATCTTTGAGCTTAAAATATACATATGATGAGGTAATGCTGTATTCCATTTAAATTAAGAAGTAATGTTTTTTTTTAAATATGCAAGTACATTTAGAGGCATGCACAACAATGACTATAGATCTATGTGAAAGGAAATTACTCACCATCTTGCCAAGGGTTTGCTGGCTCGAAATACTGTGTGACTATCTGTTCTTCTTCTGGGAAAGACACACAGCGAGATTTTTTCGTCTTTTTCTCACAATTTTCATTTTTGTTATCACTCTCGCTAATTTGGTTTGCACTAACCGCGCCAGCTTCTGTATCGCACGGAATCGGACATGGAGTGTCTTTATCACGATCGGTAGACATATCTATCGCGTAAACTATCGTCACTTATCACCACAAACGACAACATTAGCAGAAAATAGTACAAAAAAACACTAGACTGAAAATCACTCCTATTGACATAACACGCACGAATAGATCTATTGTAACATATTTTCAAGACATTTATCGCGGATACACACCCACCATTGCGTATTTTTTTCGGATTTCGTCAGTATTTTTACTATTTTTATTGTTCGTTTCGAATCAAAACATTCCGAACCTTTCATACACCGTTTACCGCCATATTGGATTGAAGGAGACAAAAGGAAAGTTTTGACGATGATCTGTATGATGGCGCTGTTGTGCATGCATTAAACTTTTTTAATCTCTTTGACAGTTATGGCTTCTTATCATTTTGTATTTCGTTTATTT
Source organism: Achroia grisella (assembly GCF_030625045.1). Classification (NCBI taxonomy): domain Eukaryota; kingdom Metazoa; phylum Arthropoda; class Insecta; order Lepidoptera; family Pyralidae; genus Achroia; species Achroia grisella. Next base: position 746,690 of record NW_026712968.1, read on the forward strand.
GCATAAAATATATGAAATAAAATTACGTAAATATTTATTGTAAGTATACAATTATTAAACATTGAATATTTCATTTTCCCTAAAATTAATTATAAGCTAAATTGAACGTAGTATTTCTATTAGCCACAAGATGGCGGTATTCATGAAATATTTTTTTAATAACAAACTATAACAATAGTTGCAGTTGATTTTATTCCGTTGTCTTCTCTAATTTTATTCAATTACAGTTGTTTAAAAAATGTGTTCGGGACTTTCAAAGCTGTTCTTTAACAGAAGAACAGCAAATATGTAAATCATAATTACTCCGAGTAAGGGCTAACAGTATTAAAGTAGTTAAAAAAGAACTGTTTAAAGGTAGCCAAATATTTACATTGAAATGAAATGAAATGTATTTATTTGCATGAAATGTGGTATAAATATTAAAAGAATTTTTAGAAAATATTAATGCATATGGTCGTCGTATAATTAATTATAAAATAACTAATTCCTGATACTCAATTTATATAAATTGTAAACTCAATTTGCTAGAAATTTCTTTTTTTTAACAAAAACAAGTCTAACTCAACGCGGACGAAATCACAGGCAACAAACAACTAATTCAAAATAAAATTAAACAAAAACCATTTAAAATTATTTATTAAAACTCAACATCTTTATAACATTCTTTACACAAATTTTGTTCGTTTAAAAACTAACATTTCTTGTATATATATACTACAATATGTCTACATATACATTTTTTGTATAAATTTTGTCATGAATATACTTTCATGGCTTGTATAAAACATAATATACATTTATATGGACACTTTTAATTATTAAAACCCTGATGTATACTCAGATAAGATAATATTTGTATAAAATATAGATTTTTTAATCGAACCCCTGCAAATTAAAACGGATACGAGCTGAGTTTCTTGTCAGTTCTCATCTCAAAATCACTCCGAACTGACGGTAGATTTGACATATCATAAGAGTCTGTAATAGATCTACATGAATAAAGATATTTTGAATTTGAATTTGGATCGAAATTACAGTGGTTTGAGCAGAGCTGTCCTCAGACTGATGTCATATTCGTCAAGCAGGAGTTGGCCTTCAGCCGCTCTATTATTCCCTACGAATTTTCGGTATTCTTCTGTACTCATTTATTGTTTACATTAACTTTAAGGTTAGCCACGGCTTTTACACTTTAAGAAATTAATAAAATACCTACATTTGTTAATATTAAGACAATATATAGTTTTTTTTTTAAATATAAACGACAACGGCCTGTACTGTTTGGCACTTCTAACAAAAGTTTATATTTCGAGATTTTTCACGTTCTATTTTTAAATTTGTATTCTATAATATTGTTACATACAAATCAGTACCTTAATCGTAATACATTAGTGTTAAATTCGCGTAAACGACCAATAGCTAGTCATGTGTATATAGAAAAACAAAATTCAACTGTCAATTTTATAGATGGCACTATAGTAAAAAAATACTCCATTTATATGCTTAAATCTTTTGTCTTTATATATGTAGTAAATATCATTAACTTCAAGTGACGTCATTTATGTATGACTTAACAAAGGATATTTATTAAAAATGGACTCAATTTCTAACCACATAGAATTTAAATTAAACTAACAGAGAAATTTGAAAGATCACTTACTAAACGATACTTATAAAAATGGACACAATTTCGTACTGCATAGAGTTCAAATTAAATTATTAAACAAATGAGTCGATACAATTCAGATAAAGCGGAATATACCATCACATGGTTATACTTCTCGGGTCTCAGATCTATCTATACTTATATATTATTTATATATCACACGCCTAATACAATTAAATTAACTCAACATTTAGTTATTTTCGAAATTAGACTTTAAAGATAAAGCTTTAGAGTACAAATTACAAAGTTTGTAATTATTGAGATAATACAATAATCAATTCAATTAATTGAAAAATTTCATGTACTCGAAATTAGACTTTAAAGTTAAAACTTTAAAGTACAATTTTCAAAGTTTGTAATTATTGAATTAATACAGTTGTCAATTAACTCAATAATTTCATATATTCAGAATTAGACTTTAAAGATAAATAATTACAGTAGAATTTACATAGTTTGTAACTGTTGAGAAAATACAGTAATTACCTTAATACAAAATTTTCATATATTTTAGACTTTAAAGATAAAGCTTTAGAGTGGAAATTCCAAATTTTGTAATTATTCTGTTAATACATTGTTGTATTAGGTGTGTGCTATGTTGCTACCAAAGTACATGTATTATCTACTATGGGGCATAATTTTATTTGTATAAAATATTACTCTGTAAACGATTAGGCAGAGAAAAAAATATAATATGAAAAAAATCGACGTTCATAAGCGGCAAAAAAGAATTTTTCAATTCGAACCAGCAGTTCCTGAGATTAGCGCGTTCAAACAAACATACTCTTCAGCTTCATAATAGTAGTATAGATAATACTATAAAGCTGAAGAGATGTGTGAACGCACTAATATCAGGAACTGCTGGTTCGAATTGAAACATTATTTTTGTGTTGGATAGTCCATTTGTCGAGAAAGGCTTTATGCTATATAACATTACGGTACGACCAATAGGCGTGGGCTGCAAAAGGTTCCCCATCTTGGGACGCAGAGGAAGTTGCGCGAGTTAGTTAGTCATTACATATGTAGTATAAAACAAAGTCGCTGTCGCTGTCTGTCCGTCCCTATGTATGCTTAAATCTTTAAAACTACACAACGGATTTTGAAGCGGTTTTTTTTAATAGATAGAGTGATTCAAAAGGAAGGTTTATATGTATAATACATGTACATCCGTGCGAAACCGTGGTGGGCAGTTAGTACAGTATAAAATGAAGTCGCTTCCGTTGTCTGTTAGCTTATATCTTTTAAACTACGCAACAGATTTTAATGCAGTTTTTAGCAATAGATAGAGTGATTCAAGAGGAAGGTTTATATGTATAATACATGTACACCCGTGCGAAGATGCGGCGGGTAGCTAATTTTATATATTTTTTTTATTTCAGGCAACTTTATATGCTCTGTAGTAGGGGAATACATATAATTTGGTAGCAACATATATATATATATATATATATATATATTTATTTATAAAATACACTTTAATAAAAACATTCTTGCATACTTTGTATGTTTATAACTAACAAAAGGCACATTTTTTATATTAATATACAATTTTGACTGACTTTAGAACACAAACAGATATACTCAAGTTAAATTTAGTAATTTTTTATTATCATTTTTAATATGACTTTATATTTAAAATATAAACAATATAATATGTATGTATCCAATAACATATTAATATAACAATAATAACTAACACAGCGCCATCTAGTCCCAAGATAAGCAGAGTTTGTGTTATGGGTACTAGACGACTGATACAAATACATAGATACATTTTATTTTTGTAAATACATACACAATATACATCGAAAATATTCACAACGATACAAACAATTATACTCATGAATACAAATGTTTGTACCGTGCGAGGAATCGAACCCGCGACTATCGGAAGCAAGGCGGTATGCTGAACTACTAGACCACCCAGGTTGTTGAAACATCTAAGTTTATTGTATAATTTTTTTATTGAAATGGTATAAAAACTGATTTCCCATCTGATGGTAAGTGGTAACAGTCGTCTATATATATGAATAACATAATGAGCCACCATTTTCGAGATGACATCTGTGTACATTGTAAATACACTACCATATCTCAGCTAACAACCAAAACACAGCTTACTAAGCAAACTGAGTGGCTGAAATAGGTGAGACTGAGGGACACAAGCAGATGAGTTTGTATTCTACCTTGGTATTTTTTCATAGCATAGGATAAACGAGCTTGCGGCTCACCTGATGGTAAGTTACCGCCGCCCATGAGCACCCGCAACACTGAGAGAATTGCAAGTGATTGCTGGCCTTTTAAGAAGGAATAAGCTCTTGAAGGTTTTAATATACGTATTTGCATACAATTTTATCATAACTATTGAATATATTTTCAAATAAAGTCATATACAAAAAGATAATTACAGAAAAGAAAACAAAAACGTTAAAATCAAGACATTTCTTAAAGAAATAACTCTGAAGAATTTTGTAATAACATATCTCTCAATATTACTGTACATAATAAGAAAGAATAACAGTGGCACGACATTGAAATTTCAACTTTATTGCATGGCATTTAGACTGTAATTTCACTTGTATATTGTTAAGTGGTGCATTGTCGTTGAAATTTCAACTCTATTGTTATTACATTTGGTCTATCTTCACTTGTATACGTGTACAATCATCATTGTAAATATTGGAATAAATGTTTGCACTGGGTGATTTTGTATCGCTCGGTAAAACGTATTAGAATAGTACGATTGTTTAAAAATGTTGACAAAATATATTTATGGGGGTCTGCTACGTATTGCCTTGGATATAAGGTCGCTTTTTGTTAAGCATACGTGTGCTGTGTTCTTATTTTGAAAAATGTTGACAAATACATTTATAGGAGTCTGCTACGTATTGGCTTGGATATAAGGTCGCTTTTTATTAAGCATATGTGTGATGTGTTCTTATTTTGAAAAATGTTGACAAATACATTTATAGGAGTCTGCTGCGTATTGTCTTGAACATAAGGTCTCTTTTTATTAAGCAAATGTGTGAAGTGTTATTATTTTGAAAAATGTTGACAAATACATTTATGCGGGTCTGCTACGTATCGTCTTGTATATGAGGTCTCTTTTTGTTAAGCAAATATTCTTATTTTGAAAAATGTTGGCAAAATATATTTTTGAGGGCTTGCCACATATTGTCTTTAGTATAAGGTCTCTTTTTATTAAGCAAATGTGTTCAGTGCTCTTATTTTAAAAAGTTAAATATTGACAAAATAGATTTATGGGGGTCTGCTACAAATTTCTTGGGCCATAAGGTCGCTTTTTGTTAAGCATAACTGCGCTGTGTTCTTATTTTGAAAAATGTTGCCAAACTAGATTTATGGGGTTCTGCTACATACAGCCTTAGCTATAAAGTCTATATAAGCATTAGAGTAGTAAAAAAAACAAAAAAGGCATTATACAAGCAGCCCGGAAACTGAAAGGACGTGTTCGTGTACCTCCAGTAAAATAGTTTTTACCGAACGATACAAACGTATTATTTATACAGTTACACAGGTTTTAACACGAATAATTCAATGGTAAATAAAGGTATTTACCTTTCTCGATATTTCAACTAGTTTGCACTAGCCGTGGTCACGAACTGACTGGGGTAGCTGCGATGACAATGTTGATAGGTGCCGGCAGTTTGTTCAACTAAATCATTAGATTATCCAACGAAATATCAATAGACTTATTGAGCAACCTAGTCGATAAGTCGGGAGGTAAATAAATTATTTACCATAAAATTATTCATATTAAAACCTGTTTAACTGTACTAATACAAACGTGCCCAGTATTTATATATCTATATATATGACCGTTATATATCCTTAAGAGCTACAAATTGTATACATACTATGTTATTATTTGGTCTGGTAAACAATTATTACTCGCCCTATCGAACGTCACTGACTGTCTTTTTTTATTTTCAAATCCAGGACGCCATCTGTAAAAGATAATTTTTATTAAGTTTGTCTCAAAAAAATCTCTCTCGAATCTGCGACCATCGGAAGTAATGTGGTATACTAAACCGCCGGCCACCGAGGCTGGCCGGAGGCTAATGAACCTGACTTCATCTTATCTTATCATCCTGGAGTCTGTCCACTGGTTTCCAACTCATGTATACAGTTAGCGCAGGTAGGTGCACCATACCATGATCATCAGGGGCGGATCGCGAATTTATGGGGCCCTGGGCTAAACGTACTTAGAGGCCTATCTAATTATATTACTCAACTAAAAAAATACACCGACCAAAAACAAGCGATGGAGAATTCTCCATTCCGTTCGATATGGGTTAATTCAGAGGTTCCCAAACTTTTTTGTGTAGTAGACCCCTTGCTATATTTTTCAGTATTGGGTAGACCCCCCATTCTTACCTGGTATTGATTTTTTGTAAATTTCTAACTGTAGTAAGTTTAGTGTTAAAAACAACAAAATGACCACTGTCGTAGACCCCTTGCAGTTTGTCATAGGCCCCTGGGAGTCGATATAGACCACTTTGGGAATCACTGGGTTAATTGTTCTCAGGGTTATCAGCCTTATGATAGGTTTTTAATATTTTAGTTTTATTTTTAATCAAAATATTGCCTATCCAAAATATGCCTCAATGGGGGCTGGGAGCCCTTTGTATCAACGGGGCCCTAGGCTGCAGCCCAAAAAGCCCGTAGTCAGATCCGCCCCTAATCATCATCATAAGAAACTCACCATTACTATCGCTGCAACAGTACGCGATCCGTCTAGGCGCCGACTGCTTCCTCCCATGACTTTTTCTCCTACCCTCCTTCACGCACAAATTCAAAACTTCCCCATTCTCATACTCCAGCATCCCCTTCAACTCCCCAAACGCCTTCAAATCCTCCCCTATGTTATCTGTCAAAACCATAGACTTGACGTTCGAGCTGTATTTCTCGTTTGTGATAAAAACAGTTTTCGCGTAAACTTTCTTCTCTGTTTTGTATATATGGTTCACGCTTTGCTGCACCAGTTTGTCTATGCGGCATTCGAATATGTTCTTGTCTCTTTCTATCTTGTTGAAACATTCTGAGAGGAAGGGAGTTTTTGTTTCTGTTACAGCTATGCGTTTCTTTTTGGGCGGCTCTGGCGGAGATTCGGGCGGCTGTGATGATAAGGCGTTTGTGTCTATGGTAGGAATTTCTGTTGGATCCCGGCGTTCTTTTAATATCTGAAAAGGAAATATTTACTCATTTTATAAATATAAACCCCGGACAATTAACAGCGCCATCTAGTTCCACTGTAAGCAGAACTTGAGTTATGGGTACTAGACATAAGTACTTTGATTTTTTTTTTTGTAAATACATACTTTTTGTATATATTAACATGAAAAACACTCAGACTGATACAAACAGTAATACACATGAAATTTATGAACATTTTATTTATGAAAATGAAAAAAATTATATACCGTGGGAGAAATCGTACTCTGGACATCAGGAGTAAATCGGTGTGCCAAATCACTAGACCACCGAGGCCGTCCATTATAAAATTGTGACGAGGTAACACAATTTGCAAACTTTCGGTCTTCATATAAAAAAAAGTTGGAGGTATTTAGTATTAAATTCTCATAAAATATGTTTTTAAATTCGTCAACATTAGCTGAAGTAACATTCGAAAAATGCTTCTCTTTTTAATTCATTTAAACTGACACCATAATTTTTTAAACAGGGAAAAAGTCTAAGTTCAAGGTACCTCGGGATATTTTTCCCTAGGAGTCCATAGACCATGGTAAATCAGTTCTCAGGACCAAAGGTGCACAAATATCCTATACCGTCTCCCTATGCTGGATCATACACAGCCCCGAAATCTGATCATAAAAGAGATACAATATCTGCTGATACGGGAAAGAATAGCTCACCAAAATCTACACTACTCTCTGCATCTGAAGGTTTAGAGAATTCTAGATTGAAATTACAAAATGGACCAACATTGGCAACATAGTACTTTAATTTTATTATTTTTTTAAGCATGGGAAAAGGTAAAGATATGCTCAGAGCTCCCAGGAATATCTTTCAACAAGAGACATTCTCAATATAAATACAAAATGAACCAACCTTAACAACATACTGTACAGCCTCTGACACCGATCCCTAGCTTCGTCTCTCTGCAGCACGAGACCTCATCTCTCTTCCTGGGCGTCAAGCCTGTACTTTTATTACTTATTAAACAGAGAGGATCCCTAGAATATTTTACAATGGAAGCCCATAGACAAAGATATTCTCGGGGACCCCCGAGACTACAAACGCATTCTCAGTATAACTACAAAATGAACCAACCATACTGCCTCAGCCTCTGACAACAGTCCTTAGCCTCATCTCTCTACAGCTCAAGAACCCGTCTCTCCTCCAGAGAGCCAAGACCGTACTTGAATTACTTTTTTAAATAGGGAAAGTCCCCGAGAATTCAAATGCATTCTCAGTATAAATACAAAATGAACCAACCTTAGCGACATACTGCCTCAGCCTCTGACAACAGTCCCTAGCCTCATCTCTCTGCAGCACAAGAACCCGTCTCTGCTCCAGGGCGTCATCTGGACAGTCTCCCACATCAACCGTCTCACAAGTTCCATATTTTTTTAAACAGGGAAAAAGGCAAAGATATTCTCAGGCACCGCCGAGAATGCATTCTCAGTATAAATACAAAATGGACCAACCTTAGCGACATACTGCCTCAGCCTCTGACACCGGTCCCTAGCCTCGTCTCTCTGCAGCACGAGAGCCCGTCTCTCCTCCAGCGCGTCGTCCCTGCAGGCCCTCACCGCTCGCAGCTCCCGTGTCAACCGCCGTAGGTGCTCCATACTGCGCCGCCGGCTGTTCTGTGACGCCAACTGGTAAATTTAACAATAATACATACATATAGACATGTATATACATTTTATTTTGCTATAACTAGCGGTTACCCTCCGACTTCGTCTGGATAGAATTTGTTTTATAAAAATAAATAAAATGTCTAACATAAAAGTAATATAAGTTACTGCTTAAAACATAGGCGAAGTAATATAGGAAAAGGGAGTTATGTGATTATATTGTTTGTAATGTACCATGTCAAGTCGACATCCACGCGGCGCCACCTGGAAACCATCGTGATAAATTCCTGGTAAATTTGTCACGATGGGCTAACTGACCTGACCTCATGCTCATCTTATCATCATCCAATGGTGGGGCGCCAGCGTAAACCGTTCGGGCTGGCGGGTGCACCATTCCATTATTCATGTAGGACATTTTAGCCGCTTATGAACGTCGAGTTTTTTGTATTAATATTTTTTCCCTACTGTCCAGTTCAGTATATAGATTCAATTGAGAAGAACTGGCAGGAACTCAACTGAATTTCCTCTTTTTAAAGCAAGTTTTTATACATTTTATACTTATATAGGTGTCTATTTATTTATTTATTTATTTAATTAACACAATATTTACATCTAATTACCAACACGAATGTCTAACATTAAATGAAAATCCCCTGTTTAACTGTATTGAGAACCCGATAGCATGTACCATTTAACCTACATGGTCAAAGTAGTCATAACAGTACAATAAAAACACTACAGTTGCGTGGGAATGTAAAACCAGAGCTGTCTCGTATCTCAAGTTACGGTCGGTCGACAGACAGCTGACCGCATACAGTTCACGCTTGACTAAATAACTTTTACGGTTAAAATTATATTTAGATCGTTCGAAGACAGTCATAAAACCATTTTAAATATACATTAGAATAGAATAGAAATAATCTTTATTCAAATAAACTCAATACAAGCACTTTTGGATGGTCATATTTTTTATTCTACCACTCATTCGGAACGCAGACTCATTACAAATAAATGTATATATTTGACAGTTGTGTGTGTAGAACACCGTAACTTATCATTGGTCGCGGGTTCGAATAATCATGTTATTTTAAATTATTTGTAATAAATGTTTTCTAATATATATATATATATCTAAATATATATATTTGACAGTACTCATAACACAGGGTGGCTTACATTTGATGAAATAGAAATAGAAATAGAAATAATCTTTATTCAAATAAACTCATTACAAGCACTTTTGAATAGTCATATTTTGATTCGACTCATTCGGAATGCAGATTCATCACAAGAAGAATGAGCAAGAAACTTGTGTGTTGCTCTTTTTAATAGATGTTTTTTTTTTTATATAAATAATTACAGTATATTGTTTATAATCGAAATCGCTACGCACTCTGGGTGTAATCAGATAATAAGTGCTAAGATTTAAAGTTTTTTATAAAAATATATATCGTTAATTCTTCATTTTTATATAACTGTTTTATTTGACATTTAAATCTTTTTTCTGGCAGATTTATAACACTCTGGTATTTTATTGTAAAACCTTACGCAATTGCCATAAAACGAATGATGGCACTCCAAACCAGCGGGAGGACTTATGGAGCGGCTGAAGGTCAACTCCCGCCTGACGGATACGACTTAATCTCTTTAATCTGAGGGCACCGCTAGGGATTCGAACCTCGGGTCAAACCTTCATAATTTCGATCCCCTTATGAATTGGACGGGGATGGATTAGATGGGCAACTGTAAGCGTTCGGTTGATTGCGCAGGATGGTGTGGTTGAGGTCGTCGTCCTCGCCTGCGAGGACGGTGTCGTATACTTGTGTTATAACGTGATGATATATATACATTTGTTTTGTTGTAGAAAAAAAGAAATTATCTCGTCAGCACACGTGATTCTACTCATGCGTCATTTCGGAGGACTAACATGGCATACCATTGTAATTTTACTGCCATTTCTCACTCTATAATCGAACCACAGATTATAAAGCTGCTGAAGACTGCCCATTAATAAAAAAAGATAGAGAACTCACCCTATTTTTAATTCTTCTACGTAATCCCTTCAGGAATGCAAGATCTTCATCCTTGAGTTTCAATGATTGGACGCGTTCTGAATACTTGGTAGTTGGTAGACCAGCCACTTCTTCCACTGTCATGTCGATTCCTCGTGCTGTAATTTTTTTTATACCATCTTATTAATATTATAAACGCGAAAGATTGCGAGTTTGGATGGATATTTGTTACCATTTCATGCAAAAATGTATTTTGATAAAAATTTACAGTAATATAGCATACATATCTGAGACTAACATATAGGCTATATATTTCTTGCAGGTGAAACCGCGGGCGCAGCTAGTAGAAAATAAATAAATTGTTAACAGGTAATTAAACCTTATTTTTTAGGGGGGAAAGGAACTGTTAGCAATGTAGACTATAGAGCTTCTTATTAGCAATGAACCATGTCAGGTTGACCTCCACACGGTTCCTTCTGGTTTCTATAAGGAACCATGATAAATTCGTGATCATGATAAATTCTTGATGAATTCGTCACAATGTGCTAACGAGCATGAGGTCATGACCTGACCTCATGCTCGTCTTATCATCCTCCACTGGTGTACCAGCGTATACCATTAGCATATCATCAATAAAAGAAGTTTTATTCGTTAATATGGTCAGCAAATATACACTCAACATATAAATTTAGGCCTCAGTTGTCTAGCAGTTTATGACACCGCTTTATTTTCTATGGTCACAAGTTCGATTCTTCGTATCCGGTCTGGGTGTTTTCTATGTATATTGTGTATGTATTTACAAAAAAATCTAAGTATTTATATTATCCACAAGAAATCTGTTAAAGGCTTGGTGAGCCGATTGCAAGATCAAATGAATGTGTGAGTCGTAATAAAAATATAATATAAATAAAATTGGAGTGTCTGTTTGTAATATTGAAATAACCATTTTTTACTATGTGCATATGTATATATGGTATATACACCAAACTAACAATTTTTTGCAATTTTTGTCTGTCTGTTTGTTCCAGGTAATCTCGGAAATGGCTGGACCGATTTTGACGGGACTTTTATTGCCAGGTAGCTGATGTAATAAGGAGTAACTTAGGCTACTTTTATTTTAAAAAAATAAAGTTAAATTCCATGCAGACAAAGTCGCAAATACAGCTAGTTTAGAATAGATTCAAACAAGTGAGATTACAGTTACAATTATATATAGATGTGAGTACATACATATGTAGTAAAAAAAAAATCTATATTAATTCTTAAAAAACCTATTAAAAGAACACTGCAAGAGAATGCTCAAAAGAAGGCAGTCTTAGTACAAGATAATAATATTATGAAAATTAAAAAAAATATAGATTTATGATTATTATTTTTTTATTATTTATTTATTTAAAGTAACTTTGTAAGAATATATAAAAAAAAACTGAATTCTTTGAACAGACTATATAAATATTGTACAAAGAGTTCAGCCTGCATGCAAAAAAAGTAAATAAACATTACCTGCCAAGCAAAAAGTGTTCTGTAACATTTTTATTAGCCCATAAACAATAAAGTATTTGTTTGTATTTATGGTCATTATTTATTTAATAACAAACCCATATTATTAAAAACAAATTAATTATTAATTAATTTTTAATTGACATAAATATTATAAAATAAGAAACCAAAACTAAATTGATATCTAAAAACTTTAAAAGTCCTGTATCTATCCCTTACAATTTTCAATAGTGATTACAATATATTAATTCCTGCATAATTGTTTGTAAAAAAGAAAAAAAATATTCAAAATACGATACCATAATGCAACAAACAATTTTTTTATTAAAAAGGAAAATACCGTGTATGTAACGCCAGGAAACAAATCTACGTCATATTACAAAATACCTGTTGCATCGCTTCTCAGAACCTAGGACTCGAATTACTAACTTTTTTTAATAGGGCTAAGGTACCATACCATCGAGTATTTCTTGGTCCAAGTGATATGACGATGTGTTCTTTGCATTATCGTCCATTCTTCATATTTATAAAGTTGGTTTTTGTGGATTTTTAATAATAATATTTGAGTATTCTTATCAGAAACTTCAATAGGTTAAATCACTTTTGACAGATCTTGTCTTGTAGTGTCTATTCAAGTAAGTTGTTATTTGTCATTACCGTCAGTCATTTTACGATTCTTCGACTGTCAATCACAATATAAACTGTATAGGCGGAGTCCTTTTGCCTTTCTCCTCAGAAGGTTTTTGCGAACCAAAAAAAAGCTTTATTTAAATGATTTAAAATAAGCTTTGTTAGCTTTACTAACAACATCTTAACATACTATTGTTACTTACAAAATTAATTAATTTAATTATAATTTTTCCAAATAAATGCATTACTTATAACAACTTAATTTATTGTTTCATTTGAAAGTACGTATGATTGAAGATTGGTACGTAATAGACATTGATTTAGATGACCTCGGTGGTGTAGCTGTTCAGCACACTGCTCTACTCCCAATGGTCGCGAGTTCGATTTCTCTCACGGTACAAACATTTGTACTCCTGCAACTCCGGATCTAGGAAAGAGCAACACGGGGCCCATGTCCCGGGCGGCAAGTTCTGGGGGCGCCAAATTAGAATTTGTCAGATGAATACACAGCTCGCCATTTTTGACGCAACTTTAATAACTATCACTGACAGACGGACGTCACGTAAATTGTTTGTGTAAAATGAAAATGTAACTGTTATAAAAGCCAGAATAATTAACAGTAATAGTAATTGGACAAATTGTATGTTAATATGTATATTGTTGGGCGTAGGAGAAGGGCGGAGGGTTATTAGGGTGCGGATAGTTTTTGCTCTGCCTCAAAAACAATGGATATCCGGGGCTGTACTTATAAGTATTTTTTTTTTTGAGGGTTGATAATGGAATGGTGCACCCGCCTGCGCTAACGGTTTACGCTGGCGGGGCACCAGTGGAGGATGATAAGATGAACATGAGGTCAGGTCAGTTAGCCCATCGTGCAAATTCACCAGGAATTTAACATGATGGTTTCCAGGGGGAACCGCGTGGAGGTCGACCTGACATGGTACATTGCTAGCAATGGGGTTATCAATCCACATTACTAACAATCCCCTTCCCCCCCTACTTATGAGTATTATTGTTTGTATCGGTCTGGGTATATTCAACGTATATTTAAAATTATCTATGTATTCATATAACAAACTCTGCTTAGCTTGGGACTAGATGGCATTGTGTGAATTGTCCAGGGAGATTGTTATTTATTACTAATGTGCCGTGAATTTTACATTCATAGCCTATATGTTATTCTGAGGTTTAAGCTATATTACTTTAAAGTTTCAAAATCCGTTCAGTAGTTTTTGCGTGATAGAGTAACAAACATCCAACCATACTCACGAACTTTCGCGTTTATAGTATTAAAATAGGATATCACTTTTTTTTTTTTTTGGTTCTGTTTTTCCCTTTTTAGGGAAAGGCAAACAGGACTCAGCCCATACAGCCATTGTCTTCGTAATATTTTATATATTTTTTTTTAGGATATCACTTAGTATTTTGGCGCCATCTATGTAGGCATATTACAACTGTCAAATTAAGGTTGTCATTGTCAAATCTGTTTTATTTCATTCAAAGAATTTCATTGTCTGTCAGTATTTTGTATCTCCCGGTTTTTCGTTGTTTTTCAACGCTAAATCGTTGTCTTTGTAAGTATATTTCTTTATATATAATAGCAAATTGTACCGGTTTATTCTTATTGTAATCATAAGTATGTTATTTTTTAAAATTATCTTTCAATACCTGCATCTATTGTTTATCACGTGGTGTATAACGATACATTTTTCAAAATGTTCTGAATATTTGTATATTTATTTTATTTCTTCTTTGTCTAATTTTGATCTTTTTAGATAATGATACAGTTCAAGTTCTGTATGGTGATCATTAATTAAATGATTTCAATATGCTACATGATTCGATTGTTTTTTTTAATGACTGTATTTTTGTACCTGCCTGCGCTAACGGTATGCACTGACCGTTGGAGGATGGTACGATAATATTTGGACAGGTCTGTCTGTACAGCGCTTTAGCACACCACTTTACTTCCGATGGCCGCGGATTCGATTCCTCGCACGGTACAAGATTTGTTTTCAAGAGTATGATTGTTTGTATCCGTATGGGTGTTTTGTATGTAGGTATATTGTATATTTACAATAAAAAAATATCTAAGGATTTACAACAGTTGTCTAGTACCCATAACATAAGCTCTGTTTACTGTTGGTCTATATGGTACTGTGTCAATAGGCAAGGGTTATTTGTTTATTTACTATTTTTACTTTCTCAGTTAAATTTATTATATTCTTTGCATTTAACTTTCAATATGAGAGGCTTAATGCAAGGAATAGACTTCATATAACATCATATCAACCATAGTACAAGTCTAGTAATGTACTAACACCTTAACTATTTTGGGGAACGGGGGGTTTTAGTAATGTGAACTGATGATCTTATTGCCAGCAACGTACCATGTCAGGTTGACCTCCATGCGGTTCCCTCTGGAAACCATTGTGATAAATTCTTGTTGAATTTGTCACGATGAGCTAACTGACCTGATCTCATGCTCATCTTATCATTCTCCACTGGTGTCACGCCAGCATAAACCGTTTGCATAGGCGGGTGCACCATTCCAATATCTATACATAGAAATAAAATTGTAGTGTCTGTTTGTGATATTGAAATAAGTGTTTTTTACTACATGCATATGAATATAAATATGGTACATATGCCAAAATAAATTTTGTTTACAATTTTTGTCTGTCTGTCTGTTTGTTCTGGCTAATCTCTGAAATGGCTGGACCGATTTTGACTGGCCTTCTATTGGCAGGTAACTGATGTAATAAGGAGTAACTTAGGCTACTTTTGTTTTAGAAAAATTAAGTTAAATTCCACACAAACAAAGTCGCAGGTACAGCTAGTCATACATAAAAAACACCTTAACTATTTGTCACCAGGACAATGACAGCTCGTGGTTGGAATCACCAATCACAGTGGGAGCAGATGAACGAAGAATACAACAGCACCATGTATGATGCCCAGTATGCTGATGAAGATGTTAAGTAAGTGCTGACAATGTCCATGATCTAGCAGTTTAGCATGCTGCCTTACTTCCAATGGTCATAGATTTTATTTTTTTATTTTTAACTTTAATGCACAAAAACAATGTGTACATATGGCGGACTTATCACCACCGGCGTTATCTACCAGTCAACCATGAGTGGCGCAGAGATATTGTTGGCAGTGCACTAATATAAATGAGAAATGTCAAAAAAAGATATATAAAGCAAAATATTTTAAATTTTATTTCTCACATGATGCATTATAATACTTAAACATATTTCTCTGCCACATGATGGACCTGGCACCCACTGGTCCAGTTCGTTATTAATATCTTGAAGAGTATGATATACTGCACCGAGTGTAGTGTGTAGTGTAGGTTGGACTCCATTTTCCGCAATTGGCCTCTCATTCGGGCCGTTGTGCGTGTAGAGCCAGGCTACTAACGTAGCCAGCCATGCTCCTCCTATACTGCACCGACCACAAATAATCCGATAATGGCAATGATGAAGATATTATAAATGCTGAATTTTGTGAGTGGGAATGGATGGAATATTTTAATATTTCTTGTTTTATCACAGCGGAGCTGTAGAACTGGATCACTGTAGGTTGTACATAACAAATATACCAAAAATGCTGAGCACCGATGGTCTCCGCATGGCATTCTCCAAGTATGGCACTCTAGTCGAGGTGTACCTCAGCAAGGATCCACAGAAGAAGTATGGTCTAGTCAAATTTGAGACACCAGGGTGAGTACTCTTCCTTCATTTTCACTGTTAACTCCTTGTACTAGAGGCTAAGACCTAGGCAAACTAGGCACAATCACAATCGCATTGTGGAATCACCTTCCAGCAATTGTATTTCGGAACCTATATGATATTATATTTATTTTAATTCGGACTACATCCATATTGTGTTAGTAAAAACTTATAAAACTATGTCAGTAGCTTATAATATACAGATACAGATATATTTAAACATATATCTGTGTCCACGTCCAGAAGCACTGGGTCCACAATGCAACAATATCCAGTGCCTCTGGAGCGGATAATCAGGTATACTCGCAACAGTTGCTAGGATGCTGCTTGTTCTCCCCCGAATTCTTGACATCAGTGATGCAGCTTTTTTACGCATTATGGCTTGAAATCCATTTGCTGCTGCAAACATCTCTGATGCGCTACAGAACCGAGGGAGCCCCAACAACAGCCTATACCCATTATTATACTGTATACGAAGAACGTTGTACTAGTCTACTTAGGTTGTTCATTAAATAGATATAAATATGACTAAGTTTATAAAATTGTTACTTCTAAGGGGGTAAAACATAGGGGACGAAACTTTATATAGAAAATAGTAATTTTTTGAAACTATAACGAGGTGTTCTTTGCCTTTTTTGGGTTAGATTATTAAATATTTTTTCTGTATTTGGTCAAGGTCACTGTAACACGCAGACGAAGTCGCGGGCACCGCTAGTTAATATTATAAACGCGAAAGTTTGTGAGTATGGATAGATGTTTGCTATTCTTTCACGCAAAAACTACTCAACGGGTTTTAGTTATAGCTATGTTACTGTAAAGTTTCATCAAAATACGTCAGAATAACATATAGGCTATAAATTTGACGCGGGTGAAACCGCGGGCACAGCTGGTAGCCAATATTTTCGTACAAGACTTGACCAAAGCATACTCAGATTGTAACTGTGTCTGTCTTTAGAATAGAATCAGTGTTCAAAATCTACCCTATACCATCGTAAGCACAGATTATTATATTAGAGTCCGTTAGTTTTCTGTTCCCGCGTCTTTCCTTCCCCTCCCTTAACTAGTAACAAACGGACTGTACGGCGGCCATGACGCGCGCGCATTGTGTTGTGAATTAAAATAAATTAGAACTGTGAAACCTACTGTGAAACCTAATGTGAAACTGGAAAGCTAGCGAAGATACCTTCGAGACCCTGAAGCCCAAGAAATCCGCAGAACCATAAAGGTAAATGACTGACGTTTCCCTAACATTTTGGTAGCAGAGTAATTTCCCAAACAATCAGTTATCTTCTTAATTTACCGCTCATTCGGAAAGCTGTATCATCACAAGAAGAACAAGCAAGAAACTTGCGTGTTGCTCTTTTAAATAATCGTAACTTTTTTTAAGTTGAAATGTGTGCACATAAACTACCTACTAGCACTAATTTATAGTCAATATATTA
Source organism: Achroia grisella (assembly GCF_030625045.1). Classification (NCBI taxonomy): domain Eukaryota; kingdom Metazoa; phylum Arthropoda; class Insecta; order Lepidoptera; family Pyralidae; genus Achroia; species Achroia grisella. The sequence goes on from NW_026712968.1 coordinate 764,510, forward strand.
AATACACAATATACTGTTGAGTAACAAAATAAGAGTATATTAGTCGTAACGTGAGTATCTGATCTTATATGCAATTTTTTTTTTATATATTTTTGTTCTCTTACTGCACCAATTACAGAAAAAAAAAAATAGAAAATATACATTGATACAAAAGGCGGTCCTATCGCTAAACAATCTCTTTCTAGACTACCTTTAGGTGGATAGAGAAATAAATATAAGAACAGGGAATTATTTGTTTCAGGGAAGCGAAGTTGGCCATGACAAAACTGAACAGAACTGAACCATTGAAATTAAATGTATTCATAGCACATAAGGTAAACTAATACTAATATCATTAATAACAATAAATAACTCTAGACAATTAACACAGCGCCATCTAGTTTCACGGTAAGCAGCTTGTGTTATAGGTACTAGACAATTGATGTAAATAATAATAATAATCTCAGGACAATTCACACAGCGCCATCTAGACCCAAGTTAAGCTAGCTAAAGCTTGTGTTATGGGTATTAGATAACTGTTACATATATACATAGATTTTTTTTTGTAAATACATACATATTATACATAGAAAACACTATGTATAATATGTATGTATTTACAAAAAAAAATATCGATAGATAAATATAAGTTAGAGATAATCGAGAAAGTAGATTAAACAACTCATAAATAATTCTGGACAATTAATACAGCGCTATCTAGTCTCACGGTAAGCAGCTTGTGTTATGGGCACTAGACAACTGATATAAATGCTTAGATATTTTTTCTAATACATGCATAATATACATAGTAAACACCCAGACCGATACAATCATACTCATTAATACAAATGTGTGCACCGTGCGAGGAATCGAACCCGCGACTATCGGAAGTAAAGCTGTGTGCTAAACAGCTAGACCATCGAGGCCGAGGACGTTATTACGAAAGTATATATGTGCGTTGGTTATCTTTTTGCGACTAAACAACTGATAGCATTATACAGATAGTAGCTTTATTAAATTTGTTTTTTAAAAATAGTGTAGTATGTTTTGAGAAACTACTCTAATGCTGTTGGCCGCAGCTGGCCTTTACAGCTTCGCCGGACGAGGGGGCGAGTGCAGATGGCACTCCAACCCTAAGGTAGGACTTATGGAGGGGCTCAAGGGCAACTCGCATCTGACGGATACGACTTTAGTCTCAGGGCCCCGCTAAGGTTTCGAACTTTGGGTCAGTCGGTCGTAAATTCGAGGCCCGTTTGAATTGGCGGATCGATAAGGGAGGGCAATTATAGTACGAGTTTTTATGAATATGGGATGTTAATTTAGTTTTACTATAACACGCATATATTATACATATAAACTTTCTTCTTGAATCATCACTCTATCTATTGATGAAAACTGTATTCAAATCCGTTGTACAAGCGAACAGACAACCGCGGCGATTTTGTTTTATACTGTGTAAAGCAGATATTTCTCTATCAGCCCAAAAAGACTGGAAGGGATCAACCGAGAGAGAGGCATGATCGCGAGGGTCCGTCTACGAGGACCAGCATCAGGGATGACACCAGTAGCATCGACAGCAGACCTAGAAATATGAGGTATGGAATTTTTTTTGTACATCAACTTGAGAGACGAACTTGTTAGAATTTTTTGGGTGTGTGATAATGGAAAGAGGGAATTAAGAAGTGTGCATTTTTTTCTTATTTTTGATGGTTTGGCACGTTTTGGTGCATTTGCCAGAAACAATTTGAAAAGCGCTAATGTGGTGAAAAAAAAATATTGTGGAAACAAAATTTACATTAGAGGATCTAGAGTTTTATTTATGGATGAGGTCAGGTCAGTTAGCTCATCGTGACAAATTCACCAGGAATTTAGCATATTTCCAGGGGGATCCGCGTGGAGGTCAACCTGACATAGTAAATTGTTAGCAATGGTGTTTTAATCCACATTACCTTTCCCCCTACTTGTTAGCATGCCATAAATTCATAATGTGGGTGCCGGGTCGTTTGCTTTTCATCGTGTGGCTGAGAGGGAAACTCCGCCCAGTTCCCGGGACTTGTGACCCGGGTGTAGGTTTAAGGAGCCCTTGCCGACGTACCTCAACACTCAGTTTCACGGATCGTGTTTCTCTCCCAGCCCTCACATGTCTGGTAGGAGCCTGCCAGTGCAGATTCTAGTATATATAGGACGTACGCAGTTCTAAATATAGATAGGCCAAGATTAAGTCAGTGGAAAATTGTCGAAGAATATATCTATACATATAAATAAAATTGGAGTGTCTGTTTGTAATATTGAAATAACCGTTTTTTACTACATGCATATGAATATAAATATGGTACATACACCAAAATAACATTTTTTACAATTTTTGTCTGTCTGTCTGCTTGTTCTGGCTAATCTCTGAAATGGCTGGACCGATTTTGACGGGACTTGTTTCTAATGTAATAGTACCCCTATTACTTAGGCTACTTTTATTTTAGAAAAATAAAGTTAAATTTCACGCGGACAAAGTCGCGGGTACAGCTAGTAGTATATATAATACGTATACTTGGAGATAATCGAGAAAGTAAATTAAACAACTCATTAAAAAAACAACTTTGTTATGAACCAAGTTCGACATGCTGTATTAAAGTATAGAATTATATGGCATAATTAATTCCTTGTTATAATACACCACAGTGATTGTTTGTGTATGTATATTTATATTCCCGCCAGTTTTGCGAACGGGCGTTTCGAGACTCGGGGTCAAGTTCAAATGTGAATGCAGGCATTGTTATTATTTTGTAGAATAAACTTTATTGTCATTTGAAACTAATACTACAATGCTAATGTTTTTATACCATCGCGAAAAATATATTTATAAATTATCTCATTTTTCTTAATAAATTGTATCGCTTTTTTATGCTTTAATGTTATTTTGGCTGTATGCAGTCGTTTTCTTGCCTTGTTCTAAAAAAATAAAGTTAAAAATTCGACCAATACGTTGACAGAAATAAGTTACCATTTTATTCCATTGGTCATTTGTGCGTTTTCGTATTGCCGGTGTCCTCATTGGTTAAAAATATAGTGAATATAATTACAAATGGCGGTAAACGGTGTGTTGTGAAGTTGTGTTGTTAGAAAAGTTTTTTTATAATTAACATAAATAATAAGTAATATTCTGTCATCTCTATTGCAAAAAGTGTTAATTTGTGCTTTCAATCGGACATTCAACTTATTTCTTTAGTTTAAATAAATTAATCAATAAGTAAAATATTGAAAATGGAAAACAAAGATTCAATATTGCTAAATAAGTACTTTTCTTCCTTGAACCAATTTGAGTAAGTAATTATATCTTTTATTTATGTTTATATACTTTCAAAAGATTTTTAGGATACCGTGTATTCTTTATAATAATCATAAAATACGAACTTTCAAATTGTAGGTAGGTATATAAAAGATTTTTAAATTCATTTTGATCTTTACACGAATATATAACAAATTTCCTATTGAAATACGCTACTAGTTTTAAAATAATATAGTTTACTGTTTATATTCACGCTATCTAGACACCTGTCGTATAAATTCATTGATTTTATATTGTACGTATTCATTCTTGTAATAACTACCATAAACTTTAGAAAATTACGTTGTTGTTTTCTGTACTTTTAGTTACTAAAGGTTTAGTTCGTGTTTCTTTCTATCTGCTCTCTATTTTTATAAAATTAATAAAAAACAATAGACTTTGTTGATATATCGAAAAGAAGTTTCCTATTTCTTTTTGATTACAAATCGTTTTAAGGCGTTTATACAAAAAGAGGTTTCAAGTGCTAATATTTAGTGTTTCGAGTTAATAACTATGTTAAGAAACAAAAATGTTTATAATTTTAGGTCGCAAACTAGAATAGTGACGTTACACCGGTAAATATCGCTTTTTAATGTGTGATTCTTCTACTACCAATGTTCACGGTAGTGGTGCAGACTCTGACTGATGCTGCTATTCTGATGTATAAGCTAAATTATAGTAGTTTCATTAGAAAAATATGTCCAATAGCAACACACAAGTTTCTTGCTCTTTCTTCTTGTGATGAGTCTGCGTTCCGAATGAGTGGTAGAAGAAGAACTATGACTATTCAAAGGGGCTTGTATTGAGTGTATTTAAATAATACCATGTTCACGGTAGTGGTGCAGACTCTGACTGAGGCTGCTATTCTGATGTATCAGCTAAATTATAGTAGTTTCATTAGGTAAAATCTGTCCAATAGCAACACACAAGTTTCTTGCTCTTTCTTCTTGTGATGAGTCTGCGTTCTGATTGAGTGGTAGAATAAGAAATATGACTATTCTATTCTATTTCTATTTCTAATAGGTGAGACAGACTCAATATTTTTATTCTGCTGGGATATAAGTACTGTATATTGATATTTGTATTGTTACAGAAAACAAATGGAGTTGGCAAATGGTGATGACTTGGACGATGATGTGCTTGCTGCCGAGGAATTTGTGAGTTCACCTCTAGATTATTATTGTCTGTATAATAATAAAGATGTACATTGTCTCTGATCTGTATGTGTATTGAAGATAAATGAGAAATTACTATTATAATAATATATCAAAATCAGTGATTGTTAGAATTATTGTTTGTACTATTGTATGTTCCAATCTCAGAAATTACTTAACCAATTTGAATGTGGATTTCACCAACATATAGGTAGGCTTCAAACTTTATTAGTTTTATTCTAATTGGGTTACAACAATAAAGTTACAGATGTTTGAAGTTATAGACTCCGCTAGTAAAGATTTCTATTTATTTATTAAAGCTCTGATGCATAAATACAAAAAAATAAATGGCTGACACCAATTAACAAAATGACTAGGTCAGGCAGACAAAAGGCGAGTAGGTAGTCAGAGTAAGAGATGGTCAAATGGCCATCAAAGAAATAGCAGAGGAAAATTGGAGGGGTGTAGCTACAGACAGAAAATGATGGAGCATATGTTTGCCCATAATTTTATTTACCACCTAGTCGCTGTTCTTCAGTTTCCTGCGATTATGGTGGTTGTAATATTGTAAAGTAAAATGTCGTAAGAATCTGTAATTTTCTAAATTTTACGTTTAACTACATGTTTTTATGTGAAGCCTAAACTTAGTAACAGACAGACAGTTTTCCTCTGGTCAAGATTTTATAAAATTTTTACATGTAATCCTATCTTCAACAGGATGTGGACATACTGGACCCAGAGACACATCTGGAACTGGAACAGATCAAGTTGAAACAGCTGGAGCTGCAGGAGAAGCAGGTGCGCTGCAAACAGAGGATGCTACTCATTAAGCAGTCGAAGAAAGCTGTAAGTTTATACATCTCGATTATTCCTTGGGCAATTTACACAGCATTATCTAGTCCCAAGCTAAGCAGAGCTTGTATTATGGGTACAAAGACATCTGATATGTGTATACATCTATACATATAAATAAAATTATAGTATCTGTTTGTAATATTGAATAACAGTTTTTTACTACATGCTAATGAATATAAATACGGTATATACACCAAAATAACATTTTTTACCATTTTTGTCCGTCTGTTTGTCGAATGGCTGGATCAATTTCGACGGGACTTTTTTGGCAGGTAGCTAATGTAATAAGGAGTAATTTAGGCTACTTTTATTTTAGAAAAATAAAGTTAAATTCCACACGGACGAAGTCGCGGGAACAGCTAGTACATAATATACATAGAAAACACCTAAACCAATACAAACAATCGTGCGCGGAATCGAACCCATAATCATAAGAAGTAAATTGATGTGCTAAACCGCTAGACCACCGAGACCATTGACGAAAATGAAGTTCTAAGGGTTAGATAGTCACAAAAATATGTCTAATAAAAGAATCCTAACTTATTTGTCACACTGTTTAATACATATTTCATACTAGCGACACGTTTCGGTTTGGCACGGATGCATTACAAATCTTTGATTTTCTATCGCATGTTTGAACTATAACACGCATGTATTATACATATAAAACTTCCTTTTGAATCGCTCTATCTATTTATGTCATGTCATGTCAATTATCCCATTTAATTTCTGATCAACTTCACGGTGATGGAAACACCGGTAACAAACATAATCCGAGAGTGGTAGACTCGCCATCTGCCAAATTAGATTCGCTGTGTGAATTGTCCTGAGATGTTTATTCTTATTAAAAAAAGCTAGTTGATTATTTTTCTAATTTAATTGTATCTTTGTATTTCTCGGTTTGTTCTACACGATAACACGCATGTATTATACATATAAAATTTCCTTTTGAATCACTCTATTGCTGAACTAGCTAATGCTAACTGCATTAAAATTACTTGCGTTTATCTTATCAATTTAATAGATATAAGCTACCTGGCAGCGGCGGCGACAATGTTATACTTTTATCGTCGTTAAGACTGTTTTATATTTAGCACATTGGACGCAGTGTTCTTTTTGTAATTGTAGTTTCTTTTATTATTGTTTCAGGCTAATATGAATACGTCGTCAAACCGGTGCATTTTGCCGGACGGAAGGATTGTTGTACGCAATGTCAATGATAGGTGCGTATTTGTTTAAATTACTATTTTTTATTTCCAATACGTGTTACTAGATGGCGCTAGTAGCAAAATTGTAACGCGCTAACGTTTGAGTTCTGTCCCATGTATATATTACAACTAGCTGTGCAACCCCTTCCGATCGATCCCCCGTTTAATTCAAACGGGGATCGAAGTTACGAGGGCCTGAGCCGAGGTTCGAAACCCCTAGCGGTGCCCTCAGACTAATGTCCCATTCGTCAGGGAGTTGGCCCTCAGCTGCTCCATACGTCAGAAGGACTTATGGAGCAGCTGAATGATAGTTTATTTTACTTTTTAGTCTGTATCTTTTTTTAATATTAGAATAAAATAAAATAACTATTTCGAACTAAATAAAAATTAATATAAATAAAAAAATCCCTTATTCTCAAAAAAACTCATAATGTAATTGTCCTCTCCGATCGATTCGCCAATTCAAACGGGCATTGAAATTACGACGGCCTGAGCTGAGGTTCGAACCCTTAGCGGTGCCCTCAGACTGAAATCGTATCCGTCAGGCGAGAGTTGTCCTTCAGCCGCTCCATAAGTCCTTCCTTTGGTTTGTAGTGCCATCTGCACTAGCTCCTTATCGTCCGGTGAAACTATAAAGGCCAGCTGCGGTCAACAGCATTAGAGTAGTTAAAAAAAGTTAATATTTTTGTTTATTAATAAGTATTAACTTTGTTTTTTTTTAACAAGACGCATTGGACGTGTTGCATGGTGAGTGGAAATGTAGATTTATAAAAAGAATAGTGAAAATAATAAAAACAAAAATTCAAATAAGGAAAGTAACATTTTTGTATACAGACTGTCCTAAAATACGACTATAAGTCGGAAGCAAGAGATAGAATGTCATTACAGCTATCAGAAAAATAAAAAGAATTTTGACTAGCTTTTTTTAATACCTAAATTTTTATAACCACAGGATGGCTATATTTTTCTGATAGCTGCGATGACCTTTTCCATCTCCTGCTGTTGTTTAGTCATCGACTTTTAGAACAATCTGTATATTATGTACAGTATACTGTTACTCTGAATGTACCTTTGAAACGGTGAATGAATTTGTTAAATCGATACAGGGGTACCTTCCGGAGTTTATTTTATTCGTAACAACATCCCCTCCCTGTCTTGTCCTGTTTTAATCTGTAATCATGATATCTTGTCACAGGAATTTGGAGCCTCGTGACGCAGACACCAGTTACAGCGCGGGCGCGGGAGATTCTGTAAGTTTATTGTTTTATTTTATTCACGGCTGGGTGATCTAGTGGTTTAGCCTTACTTCCAATTATTTAAGATTCTCTGATTACATTCATAACACGATGCAGACATTTGATATCATGATTATGCTTGATTGGGTGTGTTATATATTATGTATTTATTAAATAAAATACATCTCGAGTATATCAGCTGTACAGTAAAAAGTTAGTGGTGTAACGGTTTAACGTACCGTTTCACCTTTTAACATTAACAGCGTTTTTAATAATGATAATTATATAGTGCACCGCCTGCATTAATGGTATACGGGTCCAGTGAAGGTACAGTAAATATATGATGAGTGTCAAGTTACCTCAGTCAGCCTGTGACAGCTAATCCAGCAGTTGGCCACCATGGTTTCCAGAAGGTCAACCTGATAGTACATTTCTAGCAAAACTGCCACTAGTTCTCATTATACCAAAAATATATATAGAATTGTGTCAGTGTAAAATTAGACGCTAAATCCTTCTAAAGTTATGAAATCAAACTCAGAAGCTTATATTCTACGACATTTTTGTTAGTCATATACACATGTATATTCTTAAATCTAAACACAATTTACTAAGTAAACTGCTTGTTAGCATAAATATATGAAACGGAGGTACTCTACTGAACTTCTTTGTACAAAGTCGACCCTGGTAAACTGTCAATTTAGCTACATAGGAAAATGTATTTATTTATTATTTTTTAACCTTACCACCCTACCCTACAACACTGGCAAGAAATGGTCGAATTAAACCATGTCTTGCATGGTCCCACATATCCACTTTATCATAACTAAACATATCAATAGAAAATTTCCTTTGAAAAGTGTACACTCTACCCTAAGAAGATTTAAAATATCTCTTAATTCTTATTACCTGATGGGACTAAGTATACTCAAAACCTACCGCCCAGCGAAGTAAAAAACTTTGCCTAGATTTTGATAAAATAATTTGATCATAATAAAAGTTGTAACTTTATTCAAAGTTCCAGAATATGTATAAGTATCGATAATTTTTTGTTAGATTTAATATTTATTCCAATAAACCGTGGAATGTAATATCTTGACTAATCTGTTTAATAATATGAAGTAAAAATTTCGTTATTTTGATTAAACAATAAGTATTTTCATCCCAAACTATTATATTATAGGTTATATCATCATTCAGTACTTTATTTATCTACATTGAGCTGCTCACAATATTAATCCCATTGCATGCATGCTTGGCTGGAGCGTCTGAGTGAACTGGTTGACTGCTTCGCCCCGTAGCGTAGTCATGGTTATTGTAGAGAAGGCATAGGGTTGCCAGATAAAAATTACATAATCAAATTATAAAATAACCGAACGCATGCATTACATTTCAAAGGAATCCTCAAGAAATGTTTTATACATTTGGCTGAAACCTGGCAATCCTAGAAGTAATATACCATCTGATCCAACGAGATCATTCTTTGGCAGAACGAGAGAAATACGATCTGCTCCCGCAGAGCCAAGAATACGTGGGATGAAACTTCTGAAGGCACTTCTACCCCTTCCACTTGCGTCTTCTGCTCTGAAGACAGCAAACAGAAGGATACAGATAAGTCTAGCAAATATACAGAATTGAGTAAAAAGTCCTGTTACTCCAAGATTACTGACAGTAAAACCACTGTTAATAGTATTAAAACAAACGAACATAGTAAAAAATCGAATAGTAAATTCACCGATATTATTACTAGAAGATCTGTTAACAGGAAACTAGACACTGACAAAGGTAGGAAAAGCGAAATTAGCTGCGGGGACTTCTACAGTGATAGTGAAGACAATATAGACGAGACCAACAGATTAATACAACTGAGGAATTCTGATTATATGGACATTGTAGAAGATAATCTTAAAATTGTTATAGCGTTAGCCGGTTACCCTAAGTCTAAAATGCGATTGCGTCAAATGAAACAATTCCAAAAGTGCATAACAGATGTAATAGATATGCAATTAAAAGCTGGTTTACTTAAAAAGGTGCCTACATTCTTAGATTATTACTTAAACCGAGGTGCTATAATCTGTATTTGCAAGGATATTGAGACTAGAAATTGGATGGTGCGAGTGAACCCTGGTCTGCAAGAACGTATGTCCAATAATTTGATTTTGCTAAAAACTAAAGTAAAGAGGTTGTGTTTAGCAGTGCTGAAGATTCCGAGATCTTGTTGGCCGGCTACAGCTCAAGATACGTTTAAACTGTTACAGTACTTCAACCCCGCCTTAAAAACGGACATGTGGAAGATTTATTCACAAAAGTTTGTAGATAACATTGAAATAACGTCGTTTGTGATAGACAGGGTTTCAGGCGAAATTATTCGCGGTCCCAATTTTAAAAATGTTATCGACTATGATCACATGGATTTTGAAATGACTGGATACGCAGAAATTTACTACGAGTGTTTATTGTCCGATTCTGATGAAGATTTATCTAGCGTAGCGTCGAGAGTTAAACTCTTAGAAGAATTCAAATCTGAAGAAACGACACCAAAAGTTTTATCTGAAGTTAGTGTTACAGTACAAAAGTACGACGATAGAGAGGAAGCAGATGATAATGAAAATGAACCGGAAGATTCTGATACAGAAGTTGAGGTAGTTGAGATTGAAGTAGACAAACCAGCTATTAAGAAACAACTTGAAAGTTCATTACAGGAGGATATATTAAAGGATGTGAAATATATAAGTGAAAAGGATGAAGTGATTATTTGGTCTGATGAAACTAATAATTACAATAGCGACCAAGAAACAGAAAAAAACGATAAAAACAATGAAGATATTCAGGAAGCAAATGAAGTTTCCACTTCAGCTCTTGAGGTATCAGATAAAACTGATTCCGTTTATGAAAGCAATGATAATTTATTTGACAAAAACAGTAATTTGAATATAGACAGTAATCGAGGAATGGCATATCACAGACGCACAAATTATTTACACGTAGACAATGAGTTAAAAGTCGCTATGACTTTAGAAGGATACCCGCAGAATAAATTAGAAGGTACACACATTAGAAGATTAAAACATTTATTTAAAGAATATATGCATAAAGACATGAAACAGTTAAGATTTGCAAATTTAATAATTCCAAAGTTTCAAGATGTATATTTATCGAACGGAGCAGTGATATATATTTGTGATAGTTTAGAAACTAAAGATTATTTATCAGAAATTCTGCCAAAATTCGTCAACTCCACCGGGTTGAAGCTTACGTTCAGGGATATGAAAAGTTTAGTTAGATACACGAGGATTGTTATGCGTATACCTAAAGAAAAGGCTCACATAGAATCCTTGGAGATTCTTCTGAAACTACAAACCTTATATCCAGCGTTGAAACCAGATTGTTGGAAATACTACTCGGATGTTGTTGGAAAGCAAAAGCGTCAATTCGGCGTCGATCCGGAATCTTTAGAAGTCATCAAAAGACCTGATTTTGAGCCAATCTTCGAGGGCCATAAAATAACTTTCAGAATAATCGATAGACAAAAGAGAGATACTAGTTTTGATGAATCAATTAAAGACGATTTCGATACTGATAATCAAAGACAAGAGTTATTGAGAAAAATGTACATCCCTATAGATCCGGATATTACAAACGCTCCTCTATCACGTATAAGAACTAATCACTACTCGGATGTAATTGCGGACGACCTAAAGCTTTACATAGGCCCTTCAAATTACCCAGAATCGAGAATTGATGAAGTACAATTCTATACCATAAAGAAAAATCTTGAAAACATTGTTTTAAACTTAGAATTTGATTCGGACATTCCGAAACTTCATGATATGTATTTATTTGACGGCGTCATATTCATTATATGTCATGATATGCAATCAAGGCAATGGTTGGAGCAGTCTTTAGATGCTTTGAATACAAAACTTCGTACTAATTTGAAGTCCACAGAATTTCGCGGTGCTGTTGGCATTATAAGTATGGTTGTTAAGACAAAGATGAATACTGATGAAGTGATAGAAATACTGCAAAAGCAAAACCCTAGATTACGCACGAAATTTTGGAGAACCATCAGTACTGTACACACAAAAACAAAGCTTGATGTGGTCTTACAGATCGACAAGCTTTCCGCTCAAGTTATCACTAGTTCAAATTTCAATAAATATATAGGATCTAACATTGTGCAATTCAAGCTAGGTCATTTACAGTCTTTGATAAAATCTAAGGTTTGCCTTGAAGAGTCGGCTAAAGTCTATGTCAAAACACCTACCGTACCTGAGAAAGAAGTATTAGAATCTCAACAAGAAAGCGCTGACGAATCTAAACATGATTTCCAATCTCGTTCAGAATTAAAAATAGATAGAACAGATAGTCAGTGCATAGATGATAAAGCAGTAAATATCAAAATCATAGACAATTGTAAAAAAGCCTACTCACCCACAGATAAGTCGGAATTAGATCCTGTAATTATAGAGATGGATTCGCCAAGAAGTCTGGAACTTCCGGAAGATATTGGCAACCGTAAAATCAATCTAAAAATACCAATGAATATTTTGCCTGACGAGGAAGAGGATTTGAACGTAATATTCAATTTACTTGAAGATAAAAATCCTGGTTTGAACACGGAACTGTGGGAGGTGTATTCAGAATGCCCTTATCCAAATAATGGAAAATTCACTGTTATTGTAGACAGACAATCTTTTTCTGTAATACAACAGAAATCATTTGATTCTACAATCGGAGGAGAGAAGTTAAGATTCTTATTCTAAACTAAAAATCATGTACTTGACATAGTGATGTAGTTTATAAAGGTGTATACACCTCAATTGTAGTAACCAACTGTGAATTAACCTTTGTATGTCTTTGTTTTATTATTATATAATGTCTTATTGAAATTTTGGCATGAAGGTCTAACAGGGCGTAAGCTACAAAAGTATTATTTGAAATCAAAAGCATTGTCAAAAATTAGATTGATAAAATTTATTTATATCTTTAACACAACAGAAAGAAAATAAACAGAACATCATTATGTTCAAACTGCTTACGTCCTCCATCCCAAATGTCAAACATTGCTCTTATGTTAAACTTCATTTCGTGGACCTGTAAGATACAAAATAATTTAATTTCGTCTTTGTTACGTTAGTTCGGGTTTAATAAAGTTTACATTCTATTTATTAGAGACATAACAAAGTTCAGAATACGGCGAGTCAGTTACGTTAGTTAGGATTCCATCAAACATATTACATTCCATTTACTAAATCCATGACCACTTTGTTACGTTATTTCGGGTTTAATAAAGTTTACATTATATTTATTAAAGACATAACAATGTTCAGAATACGGAGAGTCAATTACGTTAGTTAGGATTCCATCAAACATTACATTCCATTTACTAAACTCATGACCACTTTATTACGTTAGTTAGGATTCTATCAAACATATTTACATTAACTGACAGCCTCGGTGGTCTAGTGGTTTAGCACACCGCTTTACTATCCGATGGTCGTGGGTTCGATTCCTCGCACGATACAAACGTTTGTATTCATGAGAAAAAATGTATCCATGTATTTATATCAGTTGTCTAGTACCCATAACACAAGCTCTGCTTAGCTTGGGACTAGATGGTGCTGTGTGAATTGTCCGGAGATAATATATATTAATATTTACATTTCATTTAATAAATCCATGACCACTTTGTTTGTTAGGGTTTAATCGAAGTTTACATTATATTTATTAAAGTCATTACAAAGTTACAGAATATGAATGTACATGCTAGTTTTGTTGTTAGGATTCCATACAACATATTTACATTCCATTTACTAAATCAAAATAAATAATAAAAAATATAAAAATAAAAAAAATTTGACGTTCATAAGCGGCTGAAATGTCCTACATGAATAAATGATTTTTTAATTTGAATTTGAATTTGAAAAAATAATGTTAGGGGTGGACGGCCCTTATCACTTTAGGGTATAAAAAAATAGATAGTAGCCGATCCTTAGACCTGCACATGCCTATAAAATTGAATAAAAGTCGGTCATGCCGTTTCGGTGGAGATTATGATAGGTTAGGTTATGATAACTAACATTGTGACACGAGAATTTTATAACCATGATGAAACTCCTCAATGAAACATTCCCACCGCAAATTCCGCCATTTTATTGTAATCTCACAACTTTTTAATATAATTTTACATAAGTTTTAGGGTAAGTATTTTTACTACGACTTTTAATTGTTAATTATGAATTGATTGTGATTTTTTTCTCATGTTTTTTATTATTATGTAATGTCATTGAAAATGAAGTGGTTCCAATGTTATGCATTTAATGTAGTTTTTACGGTTTTTTTTAATAAAATTATTTTAATTTTGACATTGTTTTTTTCTAGTAGTATACTTTTCTACTAACGTAGACCTTGTACAAATTAATGTGGAAATGGGTGGAGGTGGAATATGTGTTTAAAATAAAGTAGTTTTTATAATTGTCATAATATTAGTATGGATGTTTGTTACTCTTGCGCAAAAACTACTGAACGGATTTTGATGAAACTTTGCAGTGATATAGCTTGTCATCAGAATAACATATAGGCTATATTCTTTATTGAAATTTAACGTGGGTGAAACCGCGGGCACAGCAAGTAGTTGTTAGTAGGTAGCTATACTATTAATATTATTTTTTTTAACCCCATCCTCGTCGCCAATGTAATAATTGAAACACCTCTTGTTCTGAACGAGTTTATTGGTCGGCAACGGTTGATAATATCATAAAAATTTAATTAAATGAATAACTGTGGAAAATTAACACAGCGCCGTCTGGTCCTCTGGTAAGCAGGGCACGAACTGATAATATGATAATAAATACTCACTTTTTTTTAAACACATCATAAAAAACATCCAGACCGATAGAAACAATCATACTCATGAATACAATATAGTATGTATATATATTACCACTTTATATTTTTTATTTTTTTTACTTAATGTCATATTGTACATACGTATATATTATTTAAATTAATATAATTATGAATTCATTGTAGTAATATAACTTAATTGTACAACTAAGAACCTAAAATTAAAAAGCTTAAAAAATATAATATAATAACTAAAATATATTATTAAAAGGGGGGACCCCTTTAGGCAAAGTTCCGAAGATACTTGTGGGTCAAGCTTTTTTGCCATTTAAAATATATAAAAACAATTAATAATATAATAATTTTGTAACTTATTAGTCTGTTTTATGTTCTGGTGCAATATACAGTTAATAAATAAATAAAATATATAAATATGATTGCTACACTTTTAGTCGGGTATACAACAGTTTTATAAATGACTAGACGATCCGGAAATCGTTGTTTTGTCATATAAAAGTGACATGACTATTAAATATAGGTTTAAAATATTCATACAACCCTTTACCATAGAAGGGTTGTATGATTATTTTGAAGCCTTTTTATAAAAATATCCAAATATAAAATAAATTTTGGTATGGACCATCCTTATCACTTTACGGTAAGAAAAATAATATACGTTCTATTCTTTGAATAGACACACGAAATTTTGTAAGAATCGGTCAAGCCGTTTAATCGAAGCTTTCCTTCAAACACTGCCACGAGAATTTTATACATTAGAAGATAAGAAAAATAGCTTGCGTAGCGATTTCTATATTGATTATCGCATGCCTCTTACTTGTTATACTGTAATTATTTATATAAAAAACATCTATTAAAAAGAGCAACACACAAATTTCTTGCTCATTCTTCTTGTGATGAATCTGCATTCCGAATGAGTTGTAGAATCAAAATATGACTATCAAAACTGCTTGTAATGAGTTTATTTAAATAAAGATTATTTCTATTTCTTACGTCCTATTCTCAGACCTATTGAATATAAATAGAAAATTTCATAAGAATCGGTCAAGCCGTTTCGTCTCAAGTTTTATTACAAATACTAGAACGCGAGGATTTTGTTTATTAGAACATAAGAAAAATAGTTTACTTTCTATTCTCAGATCTAGTGAATATATATTCTTTGAATATACATGCAAAATTTCATAAGATTCGGTCAAGCCGTTTCGGAGGAGTTCTGTTGTTGTACACTGTGACACCATATTTATATATTAGAAGATAACGAATTGGTTACCCTCTGAAATCGAACCCATGTTAGTACAAGACTGAACCTTCAAATCCGCACAGTTAAAAATTCCCGCGCTGCAGCGCGTGAGGTCCCGCGCTTGTGTCGCGTGCGGCAGCGAGGAGGCTGACTCCTTCTGCGCCAAGTGTGGTGTGACTCCATACTGCTCGTCCACCTGCCAGCGGAAGGACTGGGCTGATCGTCACAAGGCTGTCTGCCACAATCTGGCCAGGTGAGTACTGCTGGTCTCCTACCTAGGTTGTTAGTGTGGTATCACTCCGTACTGCTCGTACACCTGCCAGCGGAAGGACTGGGCTGATCGTCACAAGGCTGTCTGCCACAATCTGGCCAGGTGAGTACTGCTGGTCACCTACCTAGATTGTTAGAGTGGCGTGACTCCGTACTGCTCGATCAACTTGGCAGTGGAGGGACTGGACTGACCGTCGCAAGGCTGTCTGCCACAACCTGGCCAGGTGAGTACTACTGGTCTCCTACCTAGGTTGTTCGATCAACTTGGCAATGGAGGGACTGGACTGACCGTCATAAGGCTGTCTGCCACAACCTGGCCAGGTGAGTACTGCTGGTCTTCTACCTAGATTGTTAGAGTGGCGTGACTCCGTACTGTTCGATCAACTTGGCAGTGGAGGGACTGGACTGACCGTCATAAGGCTGTCTGTCACAATCTGGCCAGGTGTGTACTGCTGGTCTACCATTAAGGTGGATATTGTAAAATGTTGCCCGAGTAACTCAGTCGCACCTATGTAATTTAACTAAACGTGTAAGTTTGTGAGTGTGGTAGGATGTTTGTTGCTCTTTCTCGCAAAAACTACTAAAAGGATTTTTATAAAATTTTACAATATCCACCTGATGGTAAACGGTAATCGTAAGGGCAGAGGAAGGCCGAAAAACAGATGGATGGACTGTGTGAAAGATGATATGGTGAGAAAGGAAGTAAATAACGAGATGACTGCGAACAGGGATGAATGGAAGCGAAAAACATATTACGCCGACCCCAAATAAATGGGATAAGGAAGAAGCAGATGATGATGGTAAACGGTAATCGAGCAACACGCAAGTTTTTTTTAACTCCTGTGATGAGACAGCTTTCCGAATGAACAGTAGATTAAAAAAATAAGTAATGACTATGGGGCCGTTCACGTATTACGTAAGGTCAATGGGGGGTGGGGGGGTCTTTGCTTTGCTTATTTTGGATGATATGGGGGGGGGGGAGTCTAGATGATGATTTCGCATATACTTTTTTACATGAATGGCAACCCTCACATTGTCTTTACTAAAAAACAATACATTAATAGAAAAATGTTAACATTTTTCTATTAATGTATTGTTTTTTAGTACGTAAACGTAAGCATGGGGCGAGGGGGTAAGAGCTTCGCTTACTTTTGCTGACAAGGGGGATGGTGGGGTAAATAATTGTAATAAATCTGCTTACGTAATACTTGAATGACTCCTATTCAAAAGTCTGTTCTATTGTTGTTTCAGGTCCCCTGGGGGAAGGTTGGAAGGACAGCAGATGAATCATTCTGATGATGCCCCGCCAATGTAAGTATATTTCTATGGTTTGTCACCAACCGGCCAATAGCAAGACAGCTTTATTTATATTATTAACCGGGTATTAATACGAATAATTTTATGCAAACTAGCTGTTCCCGCGACTTCGTTCGCGTTAAATAAAAGTAGCCCAATTTACTCCAAATTACATCAGCTATCTGCCAATAAAATTCCGGTCAAAATCGGTCCAGCCATTTCAGAGATTAACCGGAACAAACAGACAGACAGACAAAAATTGTAAAAAATGTTATTATGTTGTATGTACCGTATTTATATTGATATGCATGTAGTAAAAAACGGTTATTTCAATATTACAAACAGACACTCCAATTTTATTTATATATATAGATAGATGTATTTACCTCCCACGATGTTCTATGATATCGGTATCTTATATATAAAATTCTCGTGTCACAGTTTTTGTTCCCATACTCCTCCGAAACGACTTGACCGATTCTCATGAAATTTTGTGAGCGTATAGAGTAGGTCTGAGAATCGGCCAACATCTATTTTTCATCCCCCTAAATGTTAGGGGTAGTCCACCCCTAAATTTTTATTTTTATTTTAAGGCAAAACAACGTTTGCCCGGACAGCTAGTACCTTATAAATTCAGTAGTCGTCATTCAAGCGGAGTTCGTTTAATGTGCCCCTCACATAAAACGGCAGCATTATGTGGTTGTTTTAGCTATTCTACCATGAAGTGCCGGAATAATATTCATCCTCCTTTAAAGGATTCTGTAAATGTGCAGATTTTTAAAAATTACTAGTTGTCCCGGAAAACGTTGTTTTGCCTTAAAATAAAAAAAAAAATAGGGGTGGACTACCCCTAACATTTAGTGGGATGAAAAATAGATGTTGGCCGAGTCTCTGACCTACTCAATACGCTCACAAAATTTCATGAGAATCGGTCAAGCCGTTTCGGAGGAGTATGGGAACGAAAACTGTGACACGAGAATTTTACATATAAGATTTAAAAAAGCTTCTACTTCTTGCACAGTAAACTGTGCTGTGATATGTCTGCACTCATGCAGGATAATGCACGGTGTCATATACTGTCTGCTAGTGTCACCAGATCGTTACTTATTTTATATATCAGTGCGTACTAGTGATTGATATTTATATATGATTTTAGTATATCGTAGCAATATAAAATGTTTACTTAGTGTTATCCGCCTAGATTTAAGTATCTATGTATGTATATTATATACTAGCTTTTGCCCGCGGCTTCGCTCGCGTTAAGAAGTATTATTATTAGGTAAATTTTTTGCGTCTTTACGGTACTTTCATACAAAATTTCATCACCTATTTTATTCCGTTAGGGATGGAATTTATCAAAATCCTTTCTTAGCGGATGCCTACGTCATAGTAGCTTTATGCATGCAAAGTCTCAACCCGATCGGTTTAAAATTGACAAAGTTTCATACGAACTTTCATCATCTATTTTATCCCCTTGGGGGTAGAATTAATAAAAATCCTTTCTTAGCGGATGCCTACGTCATAACATCTACCTGCATGTAAAGTTTCAGCCCGATCCGTCCATTGGTTTGGGCTGTGCGTTGATAGATCACTATGTCAGTCACCTTTGAGTTATATATATTTAGATATATAGGAAGGTATCCCGCAGAATACCAACGTCGTGGCACCCCGTCACAACATACGCTGAGCGGAGATCTATTTAAAAATGGGTAATAAAATAATCAAATATCTAATTTGAAAATTATTTTAGTTATTGTATTGTATCAAATAAACTTACTTTCTCTTCTTTCATTCTGTATATAATGTTTATATATATTACAGGATTCCCTCAGTTGTACCTCTAAGACGTCCATACTCTCCCGCCAAGAGCTACAAGCGTGAATCGCACCATAGACAAGATGAAGCAGCTTGCGATAATCAGAATAAGGTAATAGATATAATAATACCTATAATTAGTAAATCACAGGATCTTAGCACGCCTTATTTTAATTGAGCGCCCGATATTTCGGCAGTGTTTCAACCGCCATGATCATGGTTGATCTCAATAAAAATAAAACGTGGGAAGATCCCGTGATTTACTCATTATACGTATATATAATGACCGCGTCAAATATGAAACTGTTAGAATATTTTAATCTCTATCGTGAAGTAACCTACTCTGTACAAATTTTGTGCTCTCTGTTTATTTTATATTATCTGTGATTATTTCTTTCATCTTGACTTTCTTCCGGTTTTTGTTTAGGCAATCAAAGATGTCGTCTTTTGTTCAAATAAATTATTAAATAAGTACATAAGTATCTAATTATATCACAATTGTCAACAGAAAGAGTATATAAATGTAATAGTATCTCAGAATGATTCACACAGCGCCATCTAGTCCCAAGATAAGCAGAGCTTGTGATATGAGTAACTGATGTAAATACATTTTTTTATTAATGAATATATATATATATATATATATTGTGGATGATAATGGAATGGTGCACCCGCCTGCGCCAACGGTTTACGCTGGCGGGGCACCAGTGGGGGATGATAAGATGAGCATGAGGTCAGGTCAGTTAGCCCACGTGACAAATTCACCATGAATTTAACACGATGGTTTCCAGGGGGAACCGCTTGGAGGTCAACCTAACATGGTACATTGCTAGCAATAGGGTTATCAATCCACATTACCAACAATAAATATATATTATACATAGTAGACTGTCAAATAATACACACATCAGCTCGCATTGTATATCTTACAACGGTCTTGGCGGTGTAACGATTTAGAATAGAATAGTTCTTCAATGATACATAATATTTAATTTATTGTAGGGACTAATCTGCTCTGATATCTATGACAGATTTGTTGTCTTACTCAAATTACTATTGATTTATGTCAACTTTGCTATTTAGCAGTATGTATTCACACTAAATTCTTATAAATGTAATTCTGAACAATATTTATTATATTCATACGAATTTCTCGCTCATTGTTCTTGTGATGAGTTTGAGTTCTGATTGAGTGCTAGAATAAAATAATATGACTACTTGTAAGTGCATATATTAATTCAATTGTAATTCTGAACAATATTTATTATATTCATACGAATTTCTCGCTCATTGTTCTTGTGATGAGTCTGAGTTCTGATTGAGTGCTAGAATAAAATGATGACTACTCGAAAGTGCATATATTAAGATCAGACATGGCCACGCGTTGCTGTGGCTAAGGTTATTGAATAAAATAATATTGCGACTATAAATTGAGATGTAAGCTATCGTATCTTTCAAGTTAGATCAAATTGCACACAATGTGCAAAACAAATTTGCAATCGGTTCAGTAGTTTAGGAGTCCATCGCGGATAAACAACATGACACGTAATTTTTATATATAAAGAATATTTGAATGAAGATTATTTCTATTGCTTTGTAGATATTCACTCCACCCGGACATAATACATCACGGCAAGGACCTCGCAACAACAATCTCAACAATAACCGTGGTAACAGCGTCAATGGGCGTGCGAACAACAATTACAACAGAAATAGACCGGCTGTTGACAGGCGGCCGCCGGCGAAACAGGACTCGCTGGAAGACGAGAGCTGGGAGAACGGGGCGCGTAAGTTTAAATAGATAGATAAAACTTTTATTTGACCTCGGTGGTCTAGTGGTTTAGCACACCGCTTTCCTGCCGATTGCCGCGGGTCCGAATCCACGCACTGTACAAAAATTTTGTATTCATGAGTAGTAGCAATTTTGAATAACAATAACTGTTAAATTCAGTTTTTTTTTTATATATATAATATACATATTCAGTGTAAAATTATTAAGTTGTTAATTTGAAATTACGAGCAGACAATACAATCTTATTTGTTTGTATCTTTACAAAATGAAGTCGCTTCCGTTGTCTGTTCGCTTAGATCTTCTAAACAACGCAACGGATTGTAATGCAGTTTTTAACAATATATTTTTTGTAATTTGATGAAAGAATAAGGTTTATGTACATACGTGCAAAGCCGGGCGGTTAGGTAGTAGATTATAAAGAATTTGGTTGAACTAGCTAATTGCATAAGTCGCTTTCGGAGGATTTAAAAAAATCATTTCAAAACAGTTGCATACTTATTATCATTAACAGCTTCCAAACAGGAGCCAAATCAAGGTGCTAAGGCCATTAGATCACCAAAGAAGACTGGGAATCCTCCCAAGAATCATACAAATAATACACAGTCAAAAACGAAAGATCTAGAACCTTCGAAGGTTACCCAGGAAGAATCCGGAAATACATCAGCCGGGAATAGTCTAGTGTCCAGGACTGTTCTGGGCTTCAAAACTAATGAGATCAAAGCGCCTGGTTCCTTAACTGATGTCACGCCAATCAAGAAGCCTCTAGTACCGAAAAGGTAATTTTTTTTGCACTAATGTCAAATCGATTTCCCGTCTAATTGAATCGGGGATCGAAATTACGGCGGCCTGAGCCGAGGTTCGAACCCCTAGTGGTGCCCTCAGACTAGTCTTACCTGTCAGACGGGAGTTTGCTTTCAGGCGCTCCATAAGATGCGTCCTCTAGTCCCATAATACATGCTCTGCTTATCTTTTTTTATACTACGTAGATGGCAAACAAGCATACGGCCCATCTGTTGGTAAACGGTTACAATAGCCTCTGCACGCTTGAGACACCAGGGGTGTTACATGAGTTATGCGACCCTTAAGGAACCCTTAATATACCCTTCTTGAAAAATCCCATGCTGTAGTCCCTTTGAGAAAATCTCGGCATTACCTTCATTCCACAATCTACGGGAAGAAGCTCGTCTGAAATCTCACTATCCGTTACCACTTAGGTTCAGGCATGTTCAGATGAATTTGCTGTCGATGGCGAGCGATGCAATTGTAAAAGATAGCCGTGGCCATTTTTTTTTCCGGACTACTCTAATGCTGTTGGCCGCAGCTGGTCTTTACAACTTCACCAGACGATAGGGGGCGAGTGCAGACTGCACTCCAAATCAAAGAAAGGACTTATAGAGCGGCTGAAGGACAACTCCCACCTGACGGATACGACTTTAGTCTGAGGGCATCACTAGGGGTTGGAACCTCGGCGGATCGGACTTACTGGTGGATGAAGGTCATATCTTGCTCCGAAGGTCATCTTGATCTAAATAAAGGAAAGGACATGATTATTAATTTACTTTCCCCCGATTACATTTATTTAAAAGAGCAACACACAAGTATCTTAATCATTCTTCTTATGCTGAATCTGTGTTCCGAGTGAGTGGTAGAATAAAAAATATGGCTATTCAGAAATGCTTGTATTGAGTTTATTTGAATAAGCATTATTTCACTTGTTATTGTACATTTTTATGTTTAATTTGTTAGTAGAAGTTTATAACTTAAGTGCTATCGTCGTAGTTGATCTCATATTGTATTAATTTACTAATAAAGGCTGGAACAGAATAGCAGAGAGACTAGACTCACTGCACTCTTTGAGTTGTAGACCGTTTTGTCTCGTTCATTACTTTTAAATTTTATAATTATACTAACTGTCCTGGCAAACGTTGTTTTGCCTTAAAATAAAAAAAAAATTAGGGGTGGACTACCCCTAACATTTAGGGGGATGAAAAATAGATGTTGGCTGATTCTCAGACCTCAATACGCTCACAAAATTTCATGAGAATCGGTCAAGCCGTTTCGGGGGTATGTGAACGAAAACTGTGACACGAGAATTTTATAATTATATAAGCAATTGTATTAGTTTTTATTTGAGATAAATAAAGATGATTATTATTATTTCTATTTACTTTCCCAGCTACCTCATAGAGCAGTTGAAGATCAACGATACAGTACTCCTCTCGGTGGAGAGCGCTGCATCCGAATGCGGCATAAAGCGCAGCGGGTTCGTGTGCCTGTCAATGCACGAATCCTACCAGGACCAGTACCAGAAGCTCTGCGAGGACTACGTGTTCGACTGTGAAGCGGACACAGCGGCTTTTGCGTAGGTGTATAATAATAATAATAATAATCTCAGCACAATTCACACAGCGCCATCTAGACCCAAGTTAAGCTAGCTAAAGCTTGTGTTATGGGTACTAGACAACTGATACAAATATATAGATTTTTTTTTCGTAAATACATACATATTATACATAGAAAATACCCAGACCGATACAAACAATCATACTCATGATGATGACAGTATAAGACTTAATAACTGCGCCTGCGACTACCTCCGCTTGGAAGCTTGACCAAATAAATTAAAAATATTTAATAATCTAACCGAAAAAAGCGAAAATAACTAGTTTCATTGTTCTAGCTTCAAAAATGACAAATTTCAAAACAGTGAAACATGGTCCTTTCACCAATCAACCATCTTTTGTAAAATCAAGCGTACAAATCTTTGAGTAATAAATTATTACTTGTATGTTCATCACCATTGATTGATTTTTGGGTTTTATTAGGTATGAAAAATAGATAGTACCCGATTCGCAGAATATGCGTATAAAATTTCATAAAAATCAGTCAAGCCATTTCGGAGCCGTTACCATATGCAACTAACATTGTGACACAAGAATTTTATATATAAAACTGTAAGTCAATCCATAAAGGTGTGTGGCAGGCCCAATATTCTTTATTGTAATGTTTTGTAATCCTACAGTCCAGCCATTGGCGAGGTGTTCTCGTACCTGAGCCCGGCGGACGGTGGATGGTACCGCGCCCGAAAGGTGGCAGCCAATCGAGCTGCTCTTCTGGATTCCTGCCGCCTGGTGGCGCTGCAGTCCACTGACAAGTGCAAGAAACTGCCGTCCAACTATGAGGGCATACCGGAATTCGCCTGTTTGCTTAATGCTAACGTCAAGGTTGGTTTGTATTGTTTATATATATACTAGCTGTGCGCGCGACTTTGTCCGCGTGAAATAGTGACTTGGACCAAATATGAAAAGGGTTCAATAATCTAACTAAAAAAAGTAAAACTTACCAATGGCTATTACATAAGTGTATAAGACTTACTAGCTGTTCCTGCGACTTCGTTCGCCTTGCCTTAACCAAATAAAATAAAAATATTTAATCTAACCGAAAAAAGCGAAAGTAAAAAGTTGTTCATTGTTGTAGCTTCAAAAAGGACGAATTTCCATACAAATTTTTTACATCTCTATTTATTTTTCTCTATTTTATTTTTTACATCTCCTCTTTCAATACCTCTTTCAAATCAACAGCTCGGCGAGAACTTGACATGCAAGATACTAGCCAAACGAAATGATGGATTCAAAGTGCACATCGAGAATATTGAAACCAACATAGTGGTCGGTGAAGGCGAGGTGTCTCGCTGGGTGCCAGATATAGAATATCCTGCAACAGGTAAGTACCTTAGCTTTTTTTTTATGAATGTTAATGGACTGGTGCACTCGCCTGCACTAACGGTTTACGCTGGCGAGGCACCAGTGGAGGATGATAAGATGAGTATGAGGTCAGGGCAGTAAGCCTATTGTGATAAATTCAGCACGATTATTATTTATCATGATGGTTTCCAGGATGGTTTTCCGTGTGGAGAACCTGACATGGTACATTGCTAGCAGTAAGATTCAGTACACATTACTAACATTCCTCTTTCCCCCAACCTATCACATTTTAGGGACTGTGCTGTTCTGGTTACGGCCACTGATTGGACTACAGTGAAACCTGGTTAATTGAGATCTCAAGGGATCAAAAATTATGTAATAATTATTAATGGTTTCCATTAATTAAGTTTTCCAATTAAGCAGGTTTAAAATTATAGTTGTCTCATTTACAGAGGCCCCCCCGCTTGTAGAGGTACCGAAATGTACCGTTATTCTATTTTTAAAGGTGGAAAAACCTGAAATTATACTGGTAAACAAAGCATATGGGAAACACATTCAAATGTTTGCAAATAAACGTGTCAAAACCTGTCCCAATCTGATTAATTTGTCTCACTCATACATGGAATTGAGCTACAGAGTACCAATTATAGAGGTAAACATCAAAGTATCTAGCGATTCTCCCATCAATTCTTTAGTCTACAAAACACATCTATGACAACTATATGAATTATCTGTGTCGTTATAGCTCAAAAATCGCCAGTGCCCGAGGTGATCCGCCCAGCCGTATCCAACAACAGCAAGGTGCTGTTAGTGGACATGACAGAGTCGGATAGGGTGTTTGTTCGTCCAGCGGATCCGACAGCGATGCGGCAATTCGATGATCTGCTGCAGAATGTGGTGCTAGCGGCAGCTAATGGTCAGTAGACTACCATTTTATCAGCACATGAGCATGACTAAAGTAAGATTATTAATTCCAGTCAGTAAAATGACATTTCCAGTGTGGCAGGGTTTTAGTCACAAATAGTGATGTGGTAGAATCCAGTTTTTACAATTAAGGGGTCTTCCTATGTGATGGGTTGAAAAAATCGATTTTTTTTTTTTCATAAATTGCTCCCTTAACATGTCTAGAATACGGTAGTAAAGCGATTTTAGAAAATTCGAAGTCGTTTTAAAGATACAGCAGGTAAAAGAAAGAGCGGTTCGGAGCGGTGAGTTGGCAGTTAGAGACCGGGCCTATTGTGTACCGTCGGCTTTATACCTGGCCTCCCTTTTATTAATATATTTGTTTATACAAGTTTAGACACGTTTCTACAGACTTAAACAGAAATTTCTATTGTTATAATATTTTACCGAAGTTATTTTAGTCTTGGTTGAACTTCGAAGAGAGCAACAGCTACAAATTATTTTTTTTCATAATGAGTGGACGGAAAGGAAGTACGAGTGGAAATGTTCATCCTGGTCGTAGTAAAAAAAGAAAGTTTAGTGGAAACCGTTTTACCCACCAAAATGATACGGTATTTACATCAGCTTCGGCCAAAAAACTTAAAAATAACATGAACATGAATGTTCCCATCGCTTCGAATTTCGCATATTGCATTTTGGAGTTTGTTTCTGTATTTGCTGCAATCTCTGAAATAGTTATATGTAAAACTTGTAAAAGTGACGTGTCTATTTCGCGATCAAGTTTCCGAGGCCTAGGCTTTAAAATTATTTTATCGTGTGAGTGTGAAAAACAGACAGTTATAAACTCAGGCCCGTTGATCGGAAATGCATTTGAGGTTAATCGTCGGTTTGTATTTGCGATGCGATTATTGGGAGTTGGTCAAGAAGGAGTAAATCTTTTCTGTAGCTTTATGGACATGTGTTCGGGTGTTGCAAATTCTACTTATACTGCACTACTGGAAAACATTCATATTGCTACATCTTCACTGTATGATACTTTATTGGCATTCGCTGTTACGCAAGAAAAAACTATGAATGAAGAATCAGGAAAACCACAGGATGAATTGATTGTGTCAGGTGACGGTACTTGGAAGAAAAGAGGCTTTTCATCTCTGCTCGACGTATCTACGTTGATCGGCAAGTACACTGGGAAAGTTTTAGATGTCATGGTCATGAGTAGTTTTTGTGGTGGATGTAATTTGTGGAAAAATAAAAAAAAAACAAATCCTTTAGAATACGAGATGTGGTATGAAACGCATGTAGATGAATGCACCATAAACCATTCCGGAAGTTCCGGTAAAATGGAAATAAGTGCCATCACGAAAATGTTTCTGAGGTCTGTAGAAAAATATGGCGTAAAGTATCTAACATACATTGGCGACGGTGACAGCAAAACTTTCAAGGGCATCCTAGATACTAAACCGTATGGAGATACTGCGGTAACAAAAAAAGAATGTGTGGGTCACGTAGAAAAGAGGATGGGAACACGACTTCGGGCTGTGAAAAAGGATAAAACCAATAAAGGAATAGGAGGAAAAGGAGCAAGGAAACTTACTGATAAAGTTATCCAAGAAATTACAAAATTCTACGGATTAGCAATTCGACGCCATCCAGATTCGCTTGAAGATATGAGAAAGGAAGTTTGGGCAACGTACTATCACAAATGTTCTTCTGATGAAAACCCTCAGCATCAATTTTGTCCAGAAGGCGAAGACAGTTGGTGTAAATGGCGTAAGGCTGAAGCTAATAATGAACTGGACCAATTTCATCACGATAAACCACCTCTAATTCCGCAAGTCCAAGAAGCTATCAAACCGGTTTTCGAAGATTTATCGAAAGACGAATTATTAATTCTTTGTTTAGGAGCAGAGACACAAAACAATAACGAATCTTTGAATTCTTTGATTTGGACTTTCGCTCCTAAACATCTTCATTCTGGTCCCAAAGTTGTTGAAATTGCTAGCTACTTAGCAGTTATTATCTTTAATGAAGGTTTTCAAGGTATTTTAAAAGTTATGTCGATTATGGGATGCCCTGTTGGTCGTGAAGCCCAAGCGTATGTTGAGAAACGGGATGAAAAGCGAATCTTACGCTCTGAGCGGCGCGTAAGTGATGTCGTTAAACAAGCCAGGATTGACTCAAGAGCTGAACAATCTGCTTTAAAAGAGTTTCACGAGGAAGAGGAAGGAATACTCTATGGACCAGGCATCGCCGATTGAGAGTAAGTTGATATTTTAATAGTTTTTAACGGACTTGAAACTTTAAACGCGTTTTTCTCAAAACTGTGTTTTTCAAACTTTCCTCCATTGTATCTCAGAAACGGCTGGACCGAATTACTTGAAATTTACAGGGCACACTCAATATATGTAAACGCATGGAATGAACTATTATCAATCGAAAATTTTCAAAACTTCGATTTTTTTATAGCAAAAAACAAAAAAAAAAACGCCTAATTTGCAACTTTTATTTCAAATGTCTATCAAAAATCCATTTTTTTTTTATATTCATTTGATTATAGGTCATTCCGTGCTTTTAAGCCTATAAATTAAAACGCCGTTTTTTTTTTTTTTTCAGATAAGCCGATCAGCCGGAATCGTGGAGGAAGTGGGAGCTCTTTTTTTCGAGGCGGGGGTGTTCAGAGCGCTGTAACTCTACTCTGACTTGAATATTTTTAGCTGAAATTTTATATTTATACTGTCCAAATATGTGTTAATAAATGATAAAAAACTTGAAGCTCTAAATATTTACTGGTCGTAGAAAAAAAATCCTAAAATATCCCTAAAAAACAGGCCGTCACATAGGAAGACCCCCTTAAAACTTAGTCGAGATTACAATTTTTTTTTATATAAATAAAATGTCTAGTGTTAATTCCTCTGAATATTTTCATATATTTTTTCCCAGCTTTTGTAATAATGTTGTAGTGAGATATTTTAATATGCTAGTAAAGTCCATATTTCTATAAATGTATTATTTAATGCAGTATATATTAAATATTGATAATAAAAAAAAACGCATGGATATCTAATAAAATAAAGCATGATTAAATGTCTAAGTCTATTGATTGCCGAACATCACTATTATAGCGGGTCACCCTTTTTGTGTATCAGTGACAGTTGCAGTTGTCATTTTACTGACTGGAATTAATAATCGTACTTTAGAGCATTGGGGTTTTCAAAAAAGGTATATTATAAATTCTTTAAGGGGCGGCAACGAGTACGTAACATCTTAGGTGTCTCAGGCATCCATTGGCTACGGTAACCATTTACCATCAGATGCCATATGCTCGTTTGCCACATGATTAAGGTTTCTTAAGGTTCCGCAACGCGCACGTTACACCCTTGGTGGTTCAGGCGTCCATTGGCTACGGTCACCGTTTACCATCAGTTAAGCCATATGATTGTTTGCCACTTATGTAGTATAAAAAATATCAATCACATGTCATATTGGTAATTTTACTAAACTTTTTAATGTATACAATAAAAAGAGGCGGTAAACGCTGAGAACCGTGTTTCCAGCATTGCAGAGTTATATGCAGAGTTGTTCACATTGAGACTGTTTTTTTTATGTGTAAATTATTGCTTGTATTTTTTATTATTGTTTAAAACAAATCGATAAAATGATATTAAATTTATATGATTACAGCGAGTCCTCTAACGGAGCCTCCACATCAAGGAGACACTGTGATTGGGCAGTATACCGACGGACTGTTTTACCGCGCCCTCTGCAAACGCACCAATGTCAAGCAGAACAAATATCTACTGGAGTACATTGATTTTGGTTAGTTTTTTTATGTAATTGGTATGATGAACAAGCTGACGGCTCGCCTGATAAGCTGACTGACTGACACTGGTCATCCTCACCCCTAGAGGGGTGAAGATTGGGCCCTAGGAGGAACCCTTTTTTAATTTATTTAATTCAGACTACATAACCCATATAAATACTTTATAGACATAGGAAATAATAATAAAATATAAATTGACTGTGTGGTCACGGCGCTGAAGACGGCAATCTGACACGGTAGCGACGATACACCACACCCTTCGATACGGACACCAGTAGTACTCCTTCATGAAGGTGAGCAGCTGTTGGTGGGGATCCGGGACACAAACGTCTTGAAATCGCGTTGTGATTTGACTCCAGCTGCGTCACACTTTCAACAATGTCCAGTTCCCGTTAGAACTTCGTTTGTCATTTAATTTTAGTCGGACAAAGCATAGCTTATACCTGATTGATAGCCTACCTCATGTTAAACCAACTGACTAACACTGGTCATCTACATCCCTAGAGGGGTGAATTTTCGGGCCTTGGGGCGAACCGTTTGCACCAAGGCCCATTATACATGCTCTGCTTAACTACGGAACTAAATGGCACTGTGTGAGTTGAACTAGGTTATTATTATTTCTTTTTGTTTATTGAATAAATTAAGTGCACATTATGTCTTTATGTTGATTGTAGCATGCTCAATCAATGTTAATGTGTATTTACCTGGAACAATATAAAAGAGCAACACGCACGTTTCTTTCTCATTCTTTTTGTAAGGAGTCTGTGTTCTGAATGAGCGGTAGATATTTCAATTCTTTTCAGCAATTTAATATTTGACTATTCAAAAGTGTTTATATTAATAAAGATTACTTCTATTTTGGTTCTTATGCAGGTAATGTGGAGATAACAAAACTAGAGAAGTTGTACGCGTGCCCAGAGGAGTACCAGATGTCTGCGGAGCCTACCCTGGCAGCGCGGGTCACTATACAGCTGCCAGCTGCATTAACACCTCCCGCCGTTGAATTCATAAACAAGCTGAAGGACTCTAATGCTGAGCTGATGCTGGTGAGATGAACAGCATCTTGACTCGAGGAGCGACGTCTTAACACGTTAAAGACTCATGCTCACCGGTGCTCACTCCGTAACGAAAGTAAATTTACACGTTGCGACCGGATGATCGCCCGTGCACTTTGAAATAAATCTAGTTAAATAATGTCTACCACAAATTATCGTAAACTAAAAACGTATTTAAAATAATATATACGTAATTAACAATAAAAATAAATGCCGGTCTCTATGTGAGAAAGATTCAATGCGATCTTCAACTTGATAAAGACGAAACTGGGAGATAATCATTCAATCATTCTTATTTATCCCATTTATTGGTGGTTGGCGTAATATTTTCTGTTCCTTCCATCCCTGTTGGCAGTCATCTCGTCACTCGCTCTCTTGCCATGTCATCTTTCACACAGTCCATTTCTTTTTCGATCTTCCTCTGCCCTTGTAACCATCCACATTCTTATGTAATCATCATCATCATCGCAGCCCGGAAGACGTCCCAACGGCGATCTGTCCTACGAGCTATGTGCCCTGCCCATTGCCACTTCAAAGTCGCAATTCTTCGGGCTATGTCGGTCACTCTGGTTCTTCTGCGGATCTCCTCATTTCTGATTCGATCACGCAGAGTAACTCCAAGCATAGCCCTCTCCATTGCCCTCTGAGTGACTCTGAGCTTGTTGATGGGGCCCATAGTTAGTTATGTAATGCCTTCCTTAAAATATTATCTTCATTCCTACGCATTACATGTCCATACCATGATAGACGATTACTCTTCAACCTCTGTGACACCGGTGCCACTTTCATACTTCCTCTAATGTATTCATTCTTTATCTTATCCATTCTTGTCACCATACATCCATCTCAATATTCGCATTTCAGTTGCGATGCAGTCGTTATGTATTGTCCTTCGTATATTATCACCGGTCATCTAGTAAAAAACAATGTAGTGTCGGTAGTGAATGAAATTAGTATGGATGACGAAAGAAATGCAGTAAAAAAAAGAGTAGAGTAAGTATGAAGTATGGGAAAGCTGTCGGGCCAGATGGTAGTAGAAGTCTAGAAATTATTAGGAGAAGATGGCTGCAAGTGGCTATGTTATGTTGTGGCTTTATTCTTTAACTAGTGGCCCCGTCCCTGCTTCGCACGGATGGACATTTTTCCGACATTTTACATTTCTTTTAAATATTATTTTTCTATTTCAATGACTCATTATATTCGTAATAGCTATTGAATGGAATAGCCGATTTGAACAATTCAAATAACAATACATAAATTGAAACAGTTTTGAAAATAATATGATTTATTTAGATAAGGATTTAAACAGAAGTATGTATATAAACATATATATGTAGTATTTAAACATATATCATGGTGTAATGTAGGTCGGAATTTCTATCAACTTTTAAAATTTAAAAAGTTGTTATTGTGACAACGGTAATAGTAGGACACGTAGTATCACTAAGTTTTTTGTAGTTGTTGATATGTTCTTCAATATTGTAGAACATACTTTTGTTCTATTACCAATAGTTTCCGCAGTGCACGCGCCGAAAGATATTTTATAGCATTTTTTTTACACCTTGACTTACTAAAGTTTTAGTAAGTATCCCTAATCTTTTCTAGTATTAAATATAGCCTATGTTACTCAGGGTGAATGTACCTTTCTAATGGTGAAAGAATTTTTGAAATCGGCAAAGTAGTTTTTACGTTTATTCATTACAAACATACATACACATAAAAATACAAATGTTTTCTCTTTATAATATTATTAGTGTAGATGAAAAATTGTAGGAATTAGCGATCCCTAACTAATGGTGCAATATTTCACTAGTGCCCATTTTATTGATCTAGTAAAAAATAATCCTGATTGATTATTATATTAAAAATATTTTAGACAATACCGACTGGTGAAAAGACAGCACCGAGCGGCAGTGCGGTGAACCTAATGGTGATGAAGAACAACCAGTCGGTGGACAGGAGACTGGAGGAGCTGTGCACACCTGACTGGAAGAAGTTTGAGGAGAAAGGCGGTGATGTCGTTGGTAAGTGACAAGATTTACCATCGCACCACTCGCCATCCATAGGGAAGTTATCTCCACACGCTAAAACCTAAGTGATCTTGGACAGTGCGGTTTCAGAGGAGCTTCCTCCTATGTAAACGGGAGGAACTTAGGGAGTCCATCGCGGACAAACAACGAGACACGTAATTTTTATATATAAAGATTTTAATTATAATTACTGTAGATACTGAGCCGGTGATGTACACTGACCTGGAGTACCTGGAGCTGCCGGCGAGGAACTGTGAGGTGGAGGTCCTGGACATCAGCACGCTGCAGAGCGGTACCGTGTCGGGCTGCCAACTCAACGTCAAACATGCAGACTTCGACAAACTCACCGAAAGGGTAATTATTAATATTATTTATTTGTTTCAAGAAACTAGGCCCATATTATAAAAGACCTTATAGACTAACATACCGAAAAAAAACAAACCTGCCGTCGAGTTCATAGACAAGCTGAAGGACTATTGTGCTGAGCTGATGCTGGTGAGATGACGTTCAGCATACATAATTGAGATTGTTTTGCTCACTTTTCAGATGGCCGAGTACTGTGACAGTGAACTGGGGAAAATGCCATATTTGCCCAAACACGAAGAACTGTGCATCGCTAAGTTTCCACCTTGTAAGTAACTATTATACATAATGTATTATATACTAAATACAGTCAAATCTGGTTGATTGAGATCTCAAGGGACCAAGAATTATGTACCAACTAGCTTTGCCCGCGGTTTTCAATCGCGTTAATTTTCAATTAAAAAATATAGCCAAATGTGTTATTCTGATGCATAAGCTATATTACTGGAAAGTTTCATCAAAATCAGTTCAGTAGTTTTTGCGTGAAAGAGTAACAAACATCCATACTTACAATCTTGCGCGTTTATAATATTATTAAGATTATAATGCACGTGTTGATGAGTTATATATAATCAGATCCACAGTGGTTCCGCGCGGTGCTGCTTGAGCAGACACCCGGCCAGCCGGAAGCTGAGGTGTGCTATGTAGACTACGGCAACGTGGGCTCGGTGGCAATCTCTTCACTTCGCAAGATGCTGCCGGAGTTCGTGCGCGGTCATCCGGCCGTAGCTTCTCAACTCGAGATCAAAGGTATCACCACGTTTTCTATGTTCGACGGCCTCGGTGGTCTAGTGGTTTAGCACGCCGCTTTACTTGCGATGGTCTCGGGTTCGATTATGGTATTATACAAACATTTATATGAGTATGATTGTTTGTATCGGTCGGGGTGTTTTCTATGTATATTATGTATGTATTTCACAAAAATTCTATGTGTCTATATCAGTTATCTAGTACACAATACAAGCTTTGCTTAACTTGGGACTAGATAGCCCTGTGTGAATTGTGTAAGAATATTATTATTATATTATGTATATTCTTTATGTTGATTGTCGCATGCCTAATCCTTATTAATGTATATTTACTTAAAACAATATTTATTCAAAAGGGCAACACGCAAGCTTCTTGCTCATTTCTTTGTGATGAGTCTGAATTCTGAATGAGTTATAGAAATGTGGCTATTCACAAGTGTTTATATTAAGTTTATTTGAATAAAGATTTTTTTATTGAAATTTTGGCTGCAATCTAACAGACCAGCGCAATAACTACATAAAAATAAATTGCGTAACCCATAAGAGTTTATATCCACAGATTTCCCTAAAGAACCCACAACGGAGATGCTAGCACGGGCTGTGGAATACATGAAAATCAACGACGAAGGGCGCGGCGTGTTACGAGTCGCTCGTTGCATCAAACAAGAGCCAGGGTTGTATATCATCGAAGTGCCAGACCTTATATCCGCTATGAAGGGTTAACTGTAACTTAACAGTGTTTTAAAATAACTATTACAGTTACTGTAGATTTACTTTTTAAGTAAGAGTTATCTATAAAAAGACGTTTAACACGTTAACGACCGCATGCCCACCGGTGGGTCACTTCGCTACGAAAGTAAATTTACACGTTGCGACCCGTGGCCACTTTAATTGAAATAAATCTAGAGGTTAAATAATATCTACCTCAAATTATTGTACACTAAAAACATTAAAAAATAATATACGTAACAACAAAACATACCGGTCCCTATGTGAGATAGAAGATTTTTCAATGTGGTGTTCAACATGTTAATAGCAATGTAAGATTACTTAAAAGTAAACTGTACTATACTTACTATACTATACTTGTACAATAAAGTGTCACAAACCAAGAAAACCTTGGCTTGTAACACTTTATTGTACAGTAATAACGTTTAAAATAAGAGAAGATAGTGATCTTAAGATATAAGTTGTTTAACATGTTGAAGACCGAATTTGAAAACTTATTTCTCACATAGAGACCGGCATTTTTTTTTTTGTTAATTACGTGTACTACGTTAAGGGCAGAGGAAGACCGAAAAAGAAATGGATTGTGTGAAAGATGACATGGCAAGAGAGGCACTCCCTCTCAATAACGAGATGACTGCCATCGGGGATGAACAAAACAAAACATTACGCCAACCACCAATAAATGGGATAAATAAGAATTTCATATTTATGATGCTGAAGTCCCCATCGAAAAATCTTATTTCTTACATAGGGTCCGGCATATTATTTATTGTTAATTACGTATATTATGTTTTTAGTGTACAATAATTTGAGGTAGACATTATTTAATACATAGATTTATTTCAATTAAAGTGCCCACGAATGATCACCCAGTTCCAACGTGTAAATTTACTTTCCTTGCGGAGTGACCCACCGGTTGGCATGCGGTCTTTAAGGAGATAATGACGGACTTATCCCAAATGAGGGATTTCTTCCAGTCGATCATTGAATGGAAGTAACCTTGGAAAGGAATTGTGGAGTCGTGGATATAGAAGCCTTTGAATGACTAAAAGAAATTGTGGAAGTAGCTTATACATAAATACATACAATATGATACAAAAAACATAATTTTAGTTTATTTAAGTGACTAAATTACTGTTAGAATTTGTTTTTATGTAATTCAAGATTTACTAAAGGGTATAACCAAGCCAAAAGAATTGATTGGTGTGGCTAGTTTTAAACATAAGCGCGCAATTCTTTCGTTCCGTTCGCGGGCTGCTCATATAATGCCTTTTTTTGTACGAATCACTGTTCATAGGCCGCCATCTTGTACCCCCACTACTCTCGAAATACCGGACGTGACAGTAGTATCAAAAAGAAAAGAACCTTATGTTGTATATCATTAAGGTGCATTATCTACTTAATATTGTGTTGAAACTAGAGCTCTATTCGAGGGTGCAAATTGTCAAAGACTGTTATTGAAATAATAGTGTACTTCTAGAAATTGGGGATAGCGGATAAGATAAGTGGACTGTATGGAATGAAATAAAGGGGATGCACAGTACGTACGAGCGACTGTAGAGCGGGTGTATTCTTGCACAGCTGCTGCACTCGATGAATACTAAGTTTAACACAGGCACGCACACAAAGTTACTTATTGTTAATGTCAATATTATATTAATTAATTTAAAGCGGAGCGGTCGGGACGAGATGTCACCATTCACGTTAGTAGACGTGGTCGTGGGGCGACCTCAGTTGACATACTGTGCGCGGGAAAGGGATTAGGATATGGGGAATAATATATAAATAATATGGGTGGTTTGGTGATACCCTTTTTTTAGACGTATCATGTGGTCTTACCACATGATAGAACTAAGCGTAGTTTTTTTATATTTTTTTTTATTGTTGGTAAAGTTAGGATTTTTGTACCACCATTAGGTTATTTAATTTAGGCGTTGTTTTGATTTTTTTTTTATACCATGAAAATGTATAAAGTTATAGAATTAAGATGACAAATGACGTTAAATATTGTGACATTGGATATTTTCATTATTATTCTTATGATTTCTGGAATGTTAGGATTTTTTTTATTTTCGGTACTCAAGTACTGTTTTTTTTATATTTATACATGTGTGTAATGAATGAAAAGTGAGGAGCGGGGAGGGGAGGGAATGTGGGCGCACCATGTCTTTAAAAAAAAGTTTTTTTTATGGTAGACTGGGTTTTCCTGGTCCCGTGGCTCATTGTATTTCCAGATCTTGAGTCTCGATGTTATTTTCAGGTCCTGATACTTTGTTCTTACTAGAATTTTGAGACGTAATGTTATTTAGAGGGCCTTGAGACTTGATGATTTTTCAGGTCCTGAGACTTAGTGGTATTTCCAGGTCTCTCGAGATTTGATGGTTTTTCCAGGTCTCTTAAGACTTGATCGTACTTCCAGGTCTCTTGATACTTGATGGTATTTCCAGGTTTCATGAGTAGTGATGGCATTTACAGGTCTTGGTCCGTTGTGGTATTTCCAGGTCCTGTGACTGAATAGTCTCAGTCGTAAGTGGGAGAGAATAAGTCACGTGTGGTGACAGTGAACCATGACACTTAAACAACTGAATATTTACAATAGAGTATTTTCAAGTTGGGGGGTTTGTATCTTCTCAGGAATGCGGTGTTTATGGCTGGTCTGTACTATTCTGTCCCACTTGCATTCTACAATACATTTCTGTGGTGGAGTATTGTAATGCGTTTAGAATTAGGTCCATATTAGAAGGCTCTACGTGCCATGTCGTTGTTTTGGGTCTTTGAGTTGAGGTCCAAGTCACTCGTGTATCCCCGATTTATTTGAATCAGAATGTTTGATGTCGTTTTCTACGGATCGTTCCACGTTTGTTTGAACATCGTGTGCTTCGTGTCAGAATTAACGAAGTTCTTACATTCTAAGCATATTTCACTGTCATATGACAGTAGTTTATATTCATACATTTAAGATTAGATAGGATAAGTCTAGAAATATTATTTCTGTATATTAATTTCCATTTTGACATTGATGTTTCGACATTATTCATTTATAATAATGTATCTTTTTAAAAGAATTTCACGATAAATGTAACACACCTTTTTATATCTTTTTTATACAGTTTAGACTCGTATTTAGAAACTACTAAAGTAGCTATAGATTTAGATATATAATGTCTTTATTCATATCAACTAAGACACATTTCGGACTATAAACGAAATATTCATGTAGGTCTATTACAGACATATGATATGTCACATCTACAGATTTGAGCTGAGAACTGACAAATGACTCGGCTGTTATTCTTTTCAAGCTTGTACATGTTTACAAAAATAAGATTAATTTTTAAATTCATATTTCGGAGAATAGAGTGTCCCCTCGCATCGATCCGCCTTCCAATTTAAACGGCCATCGAAATTAAGAGGGCTTGAGCCAAGGTTTAAACCTCTAGCGATGCCTTCAGACTAAAGTCAGGTGGAAGTTGGCCTTCAGTCGCTCCATAAGTTCTTCCGTTGGGTTTGCAGTGCCATCTGCACACGCCGCCTATCATCCGATGATGCTATTTCCGACGGCTGCGGCAAATAGCATAGAGTAGTCCGAAAAAAAATAGAGGATCCACCAGCATGTGCTATTGCAATTTTGCCAAACCAAACAAAACTGTTCTGCGTAAAGGCGTAGGGCGTACAATGTTATGCAAAGGCATTATACGATTTCAATTCTTTAGTCGTACACCCTCGATAGTGGTGGTGGTTTCCTGATGGTATCAGTGGATTCTGTTTATTATTCTCCGTGACAATAGAGTTTTAATTTGTCTACAACCCTCTCGACAGAGTGGTGGTGGTTTCCCTGATGGTGTCAATGGACTCTCTTCTTAATCCTCCTTGGTGATAGAGTTCAAATTTGTCTCCATCTGATTTTTCAATTTCAGTACGAGAACATCGTCCAATGGAGTGGTGTGTAGCCGTTTTGATACGGTCAGTCCATCGAGGTGATCGACCGAGAATGTTTGCTGAACTGAACCTTATTCTTTTTTTTTTTTCGAGTTTTTCAACGCTTTATTTTGGTCTTAGTCTCTGTCTAGTATAGTCTGGAACCTTAGAACATTGGACAGAGGAGGGAAGCGGATTGTTAGAGCGCTGCAGTGACATGCTACGGCACCAGCTGAGTGGAGGATCTTTAAGCTCAACGCTATATGATCAATGCGATCATTACTTGATTTAAATAAAGAATTACAAATTTAAAGTCGTTTATTGTTCATAATGAGTTTTATACAGAGAGCCATGACAATAGATGCAGAAGAAAGACAACACTCGTTCAGTGTTGCCAACCATTTTTCCATTTTAGGCGTCGATACTATGTTTGGTTTTAGGTTTTTCTATATTTTTACTCTGTAGTATGCTGTTCTGAAAAATGATTATTATTGTTATTAATCAGTCGCTCCATACAATTTTCGTGTCGTCTAATGAGACCAAAATATTTGAGAATTTGACTCTCTAATGTTGAGTTCTTTAAGGGTGGAAACCTTGGTTTTTTTTATTGATTGGACATCAATAGCTTTACCATTTTTATTCATATTAATTACAGTAAGACCCCTTGCATTAAAGTACAGTTAAACGAGACTATCGAAACGAGGTTAGGGGAAGATTGATAGAAAAATTGTTAGATGTTAAAGTTAATATTTTTTTTTATGTCTTTCCGATATGTACATATTTGGAAACCTAGCGCTGTGTACATTTTCGAGGATAGCCGGTTTGAAATAAAGGAGCCCTAAACCGAAACAGGGCTAAAAGAAACAGCGTTTAGCGGGGTCTTCATCATCATCATCATCATCATCTCAGTCCGGAAGCGGGGTCTTACTGTATATAAAATTAATAATAAATAATAGACTCTACTGACAGATAGAAAATAAGTTTATTTCTGTATATTTACATATAATTGTAGGGCTTCTATACAAAAAGCTGTTTTGTGTGCTAACAGAAATAAATTTGACTTAGCCTTTTATTATAAATAGATGATAAATCATTTTCTACTATATGTGTAACACGGTAAGGTCCCTTTTATAAATGAGGACTGTGTGCGAAATATTTCAATTAAAAATTATATCAACAAATCATTTAATTTAGACATGTAGATTTAAGGACATGATTGTATAAAAGTTGATTTTGTTGTAATCACAATGAAGGCCAATTTTCTATAACTTTACGACTTTTATTTTGTATGATTTGAATGTTCAAATTTCAACTATAAATCTTAAGTATTACGGTGCGAATTTGTTCATCAGGCAATTTATCGTCACATATTTCAGAAACCACTAAAGATTCTGGTGATTTTAAATTTAGAATAATTTAAAATAAGGCTACGACTTATTTGTATGGTTCCAGTATCACTTGAATGTTGAAAGGTGTAAATTTGTTCATCAGCCAATCATCACATATTTCAAAAACTACCAAAAACGCTGACGATTTCAAATTTAGAATAATTTACATGGTTTACTACTTTTATTTGTATGATACCAATATCGTTTGAATGTTCAAATTTGAACTTTATATAGTAAGCCTCACGGTGCGAATTTGTTCACCACTAAATTTATCGTCACCTATTTCAGAAATTATTAATGTTATTGATTTTAAATTTCGAATATTTAAATATAAGACCGCCTCAACTACAATGGAAATAAGGTTGTAGTAGATTTTGTAAAAACTCGTCTGAGCAGTCTCAACCGATTCAGCTTGCTTTGTAAGCTGTTTCGGTTGTAGGGTGCATATTAGGATGTGAAATTACAGGATAATAGGTGTGACATCTTAGTTTTACGGGTGAGTAATGCATGGGACACAGGATAAAGTGATGTTCGTAGTGCTATCCATGTATATAGTTAATCAACACTTACTACCAGGTTGGAACAGCCTCGGATCTTCATGTTTTCGAGACGGGGCAAAAGCTAAACCCGTCCTCCGTCCGACCAACAGTTTTACAATATATGTACCTTGTTAATACTCATAGTATTAACATCGCGCATACTGCCATGACGCGCTCGTCATCCTACTGCATCTGCGCACCGAGTAAGATTTGTGCATCTGTGGCGCACTGCGTTTGCGCGGGAAAACTAACTACAAAATGGTTTCTTCTGCAGACATTCATATAAACTGTTGTACTTCTGATTCCTAATTATTATATACTCTTCTATATATGTATGTCTGACATTTACTTTTATTAGAATAAACTACTTATATACAACAAAACCTGCATATAAATACAGCCCCTAATCATACGCCAACAACCTACATATTAACATACATTTTGTCCAATTAGTTGCTAATTATTGTGGCTTTTTGTTAAAAAAGCAATATAGATATAATATAACGGTTAAGTCCAGCAGCACACTGCCCCACTCTCCGATAGTCGCAGGCTCGTTTCCTCGCACATTACAAATATTTGTATTCATGGGTATGATTGAATCGGCCTTCAATGTACCCAAAACAAGCTCTGCTTACATTAGTACTAGATGAAGTTGTGGTAATTGTCCGTGGGTATTAATTATTATTATTCAATAAAATAATAAAGTCTAAAATTACTTTATTCGCTATCTCTGCCTAACTTTAATTCTTCCTATATACCTCTCATCGTTGAGATTTTCGTAATCCAAATCAGGACTAATGGGCCGTTCAGCCAACGCTCTTTGAAGCGCCTCAATGAAACGTTTATTTTCCAAAAACAATTTATCTCTCCTTGATTGTTTAGTTATAGCTGCTAAAGTTGTATCTACCCACGCTTCATAATATTGTTTAGTGTGACTATTAATACAGCTAGGTGCCCATTTGGCTACTCCAGTAGGTGGTGATCGAATTCTCGAAGAAAGGTCCGGAGAATTCGAGTGTTTTAATTTCTTCTCCCTCTTTTTGTGACTTGTCTTCCTCCGTGATGATTTCTCTTTTATACTCACTCGGCTTAATGATGTTTTCATTGGTTCCACCATATTCTTAGGTTTCTGTACTTCATTAGGAATGTTTATTTGTATTGCCATAGATTTCTGTTTTCTCTGATCTGTGAACGTAACCGCTTTGTATACTTTTGTTGCGTCATTTTTTGATATTGTCGTCTTTACTATTGGTCTTTTTTGTTTAGTTGCATCTTTGTCTTGCTTAATACTTTCGGATCTTCTAGAAACGTCTGACGCGTCATTCTTGTCTTTATGGTCGTAAATTTTTTTTGAAGTTTGATCTGTAAAGTAAAGTAATTGAAGATAATTAATGCTAGTGAAGTTG
Organism: Achroia grisella; assembly: GCF_030625045.1. Classification (NCBI taxonomy): domain Eukaryota; kingdom Metazoa; phylum Arthropoda; class Insecta; order Lepidoptera; family Pyralidae; genus Achroia; species Achroia grisella. The sequence continues at coordinate 806,144 of NW_026712968.1, forward strand.
TTAGAATGTGTCTTTTTTTTATTAAGTAGATTTACAGCTTTAGATTTGTATAACCCTTAACATACAAACAATTACATATATGTAGGTAACATCTCACTTATCTCGATAGTTTAGCATCAACATATCTGATATCAACTTATAAATCTGGTATCAACATGTTCATGATACTTATAACGGTTAAAAGTATGCGACTGTTACAGATGTTCATTTTCAACAGTTTTAGTTTAAAGTTGCATAAAAAACCAATATATTGTCTTACCATTTTTTAATTCACTATTCGCCTGTCTCCCAATATTGGATTTAGTTACATCGTTTTTGTTATTCATATTTGAATTATTTGTTGTTCTATTATTATTATTAAAAGAATAATTATCTTTAATAATTCGCCTTTCTTCAGCAACTGGACTCATCTGATTTTGTTCTTTATTAACAGTTTTCTTCATAACACCTCTTTCATTAACAGTTTTAAGATTTACATTGCGTCCGTTATATTTTGATCTAGTTTCGTCTTGTTTCGTATCGTATATTTTATTTTTATCATTAAATCCCGATTGCAACTGATATTGTACTCTATTATCGATTTTCTTAACATCCTTTTCATTTGCAGTTTGATTTAGGTGGCGTTGTTTGAATTTTGAACTAGTATCATCTAGTTTTTTATCATGTGTATTTTTATCATTAATACTGGCATGCATCTGCTTTCCTTTATCAATTTTTTTAATATCCACTAGTTTATTACCATCGTTCTTTATTTTTTCTGCATCACCTCTCTCGGAAAAGGGTTTTGCGGTTTCATCACTAAACATAGGATTGTCCTGTTTAAGTTGATTATCACCTCTGTCCTTAACTGTTTTATCGAGTTTCCTATCGTTCAGATCAGGTTTTCTTGTTTTCTTATTCATTGTTTTAGCACTTAAAATTTAAATTATCTGGAAATCGAGTTCATTATAGAACTTAAAATTTAATTTATATACTTATTCCGAAATCGAGATGTCTGTTTTTAGTGACAGGTTAGTGCCAACCTGATTTTTATTAGGTTCTATTTGGACGATTCAAAAGGTTTTATTTGTTAAATCCCGACGATTATTACTTACCGTTATTCCGTTGCCATTGTCAAAGGACAAATAAAAACTGCGAGATTTTCGTTTTTTAGAAGTATTTTTAGACCCTAATTTAGTTTAATTCTCTTAGTCTTATAAAACGTATTAAATCACAAAAATACTCTCAACTAACCGTTGCTCTTCTAAAATTGTTGCCAAACCGACATGAAGAATAAAATAACAGGACAGAAGAATAAAATAACAGGCCTGTCATTCGAGACCGAATCACTTTCTTGTACATACCTATATATTCATTGTAAATATTTCGTAATTATAAATATGTACATAGCAACAATCTGGACTCATCATTTTACCTCCTTCTTTCCCGCTGCTGCTACAAGAACACAACATAAACATAAATAATAGCGGTAACAATATAGACGCTAAACATGTTAGGTCGACATCCGCGCGGTTGTCCCTGGAAGCCATCGTGTCGACATCCGATGACTAAACCGCGCGACCTCATGTTCATCCTATTGTCCACTGGTGCGAAGCCATCGTGATAAATTCTTTGTGAATTTGTCACGATGGACTAACTGACCTGACCTCATGTTCATCTTATCATCCTCCACTGGTGCCACGCCAATGTAAACCGTTAGCGCAGGCGGGTGCACCATTCCATTATCATATACAAAAAAAAACCATTAAAAAGAAGAAAAAAATTCACACTTTATAATTACCTCCTATCACATCGGATTCTCCTACCTACCAGTATTCCTGCTTTGTTATCCTAATATAATAATAATTATCAGTCATTACATTAAATTTCATTTCTATACAAACTCCCTCTTCCTGTTTCCCAAACTTGTCTTTGGTGTCTTTGTGTCAAGCCATAATAAAATAAAAAAAATAACGTACATGACGTAATATTGAAAAATGTAGTAGAAATATAATAATATATTAAAATTAATAACTCAAACTATTATACAATGAATTGATTACATAATGTTTCGTGTTATAGACAACTTTGCTCTGGAAATATGATTTATTATATCTCAGTCTTGAGAAAATATCCGAGAATATCAATGCATACACCTATAAATAAGCGTATATGTTAAATTATATATTTCATTTGGAGGTAAGATATACCTAGGTGGTTTAGCATTTTATCACACTGCCTAACTTCCAATGATCGCTGGTTTGATTTCTCGCACTGTACGAACATTTGTATTCATGAGTATCATTGTTTGTATTGGTCTGGCTGTTTTCTATGTATAATATGTATTGTATGTATTTACAAAAAAAATCTATGTATATGTATCAGCTATCTAGTACCCATAACACAAGCTTTAGCTAGCTTAACTTGGTGAATTATTATTATTATTGTTACATAGATACAAACATTCTATGTAAATATATTTTAATTGAAGACAATGTAATGGTGCACCAGTCTGCGCTTTACGCTAGCAGGGCACCAGTGGAGGATAAGAAGAATGTGAGGTCAGGTCAGCTCATCATGATAAATTCACTAGGAATTTTTCACGATTGTTTCCAAAAGAAACGAGTGGAGTAGCTTAACTTGGTATATTGTTCGCGATGGCGTAATTAGTTCGTTCATCCTCATTCTTCATGTGATGAGTTCCAGCGTTCCGAATGAGAGGTAGAATAAAAATATATGACTATTCCAAAGTGTTATTAAGTTCATTTGAATAAAGATTATTTCTAATCTATTCTAGTTCATTTGAATAATAGTGTCAATCATTTATGTATTTCTAATCTAGGGTTCTAGTTCAGCTTTCCATCACAGTAGGTTAACACAGTTCTAATTTATTTTAATTCACAACACAATGCGCGCGCGCGTCAAGGCCGCTGTACAGTCCGTTTGTTACTAGTTAGGGAGGGGAAGGGAACGCGCGGGAACAGAAAACTAACGGACTCTAATATAATATAATATCTGTGCTTACGATGATACAGGGTAGATTTTGAACAACTATCCCTAATGCATCGTCTGTGAGCTTACTTGTTATTTTTGTTTGAAAGATAAACGACTTCAGAACTAATGTTCATAAACCTTATGATAGCTTTTGAGAATGTTAAAATTTTGACATTCTTAAATGGATGAAAAACTTTAGAACACTTTAGAACCAATAGTTAGAAATCTTTAGAAGCCTTTGGAAAAGATTTATAAAATTTTAACATCCTTGTTTGACGACCTCGGTGGTCTAGCGGTCTAGCACACCGCTTTACAACCGATGGTCGCGGGTTCGATTCCTCGCACGGCACAAACATTTGTATTCATGAGTATGATTGTTTGTATCGGTCTGGGTGTTTTCTATGTATAATATGTATTGTATGTATTTACAAAAAAAATCTATGTATATGTATCAGCTATCTAGTACCCATAACACAAGCTTTAGCTAGCTTAACTTGGTGAATTGTTATTATTGTTACATAGATACAATCAACTTTAGAACTAATATTTATAAATCGTTTGATAGCGTTTCTGGAGAAAGTTAAAATTGAAAATAATTATGAGAATGGATTCAAACTGTCGCGTCATCAAATCTAAGTCATCTAACACTGCTATAAGAACAAAATCTGGAAATAGAACCGACAAGAAGAGTAGAAGCAATGTAGAATTTCAGAAGAACAATCTCAAGAAGAGAGGGATGTATGTGGAGAAGAAACCAACAACAACGAGAATACACAGCAAAGGTAATGCAATGTTTTTTGTTAATGAAATGGGGGGTAAGTTGATGGTGAAACTGGCTAATGAAAACCCTGATGGAAGTGGCAACACTGCCGACACTATTTCTTCCTAAAAACCCTATTACCATAATTACAGCAATAAAGTTATACTACAGTCCGTTAGCTCACATTTTTGGTCTCGATACTTTTTTTTTGTAAATGATAATGGAATGGTGCACCCGCCTGCGCTAACGGTTTACGCTGGAGTGGAGGATGATAAGATGAGCATGAGGTCAGGTCAGTTAGCCCATCGTGATAAATTCACCAAGATTTATCAAGACGGTTTCCAGGGAGAACCGCGTGGAGGTTAGCCTGACACGGTACATTGCTAGCAATAGGATCATCAGTCCACATTACTAACAATCCCATTTCCCCCCAGGTCCTTGATATTTACAAATACATGCATTGACATTTGTGAGGGCTAAGTATGTAAATTCAATGCCTTGTAACTTCAATTGAATTTATGTAGGATAAATTCCTTGTTGAATGAATTTAAAACTGCTCTGTTGAGTAGAGAAATAAATACAATTATATTTTTCAGGGACTGACTTAGAAGAACGAAAGGCTATAAAACCGCAATTTCAACGACGAGCCGACCGTAAACAATTTCTAAAATCTGTATTAACTATACTATCAAAAACAACAGCAGCCACCCAATATCCCGAGGAAGATCATAATATAGGAAATATTAAAAAGAGAAACAAAATTAATATTAAAGGTAAAAGAAAAGTTATCGATAAAGACACAGTAAAATATGAAGATAAATCAGTAGGTACTGAAGGAAAATATAAATCAAATACACTTAATGCACAAGTTAATAAATCTATTGATGAGGATAAATTGGTTGTTTTGCAACCTCGAAAAGATATAATACAAACACCGTCGATTTACTCCGAATGTGGATTATTTAAATGCACAGATTCATCGCCGTTTCCCGAAAATAATATTGTTGACAATGCCAAATTAATCAATGAGCTAAATAATGTTTTTAATAATAAAGGACTAAAAGAACAAATTGCAGATTACAAAATGAAAGATGACAAGAAAGTTAGGATTGATACTACTACAGCTACTTTAGTGGAAAACACTAAGGACGATAAGGGTTTATATAATTTTTTTGTAGATTTGTTGCAAACGACCTTTAATACGTATAACGTTGAAGCAGAAAATAATACCACTACAAATCTACCAAGTGAAGAGCGTTCGGCAGCAGTTTTTGAAATAGATGAATCAGTAGCTGAAATACTTAACGTAAAAGATTATGACGCTTCATCCATGTCTGCTAAAATTATAGAGAAGCCTTCTAAACGTTACTACTGCACGACTGAATCAGATTTCAATGATCTAGTTGAACAACCTGAAAACGTGCCAGATTCAGTGAACCAGCAGTTACTACCAAAATCACAGAGGCGTGGCAATAGCAAACTGAAAACTCAATCGTTCTTTTACAACGAAAATAGATTAACAGACTTGAAATCGAAAAGCACTGTAATGGATAAGAGATCGTCGTTTTCTAGAAAAAATAATAAGCAAACATTATTGAACATGTTTAAACAGGAACTAAAGTTGGACGCAGATTCTTATGAAGACCCACAGAACTTGTATCAAGCATTACATTTGATAGCGAGGAATAAACGCAAATGTCAAAAATCAATACGCTTTAATAAAGATAGTATTAAGAAAACTGATTCAGGCTTCAATAAAGAATGTATGTTTAAAAGAAGAAAAGTTATATCACTTAGTACCAAATTGACTAAGAAGCAATTAAATGAGCAAGATATAGCAAGAAGCAATTATAGATCAGTAACATCAAGCACTAAATGTTCACAATTTAGTAACAAAACTAAAAGTAAATATATCAAATCTGAGTATAGTACAAATTTAGATGTAGACGAATCTAATCATTCATTAGAAGTATATTCGTTTGATGATGAAATTACTGGCAAATATGCCACTCCGCTTCCTAACGAAGTAGTGTTGCATCATTCTTCTCCGTCGCTCAGTGATGGAGAATTGGGCATTAATGATCCCATTCATAAATAAATAGATAATGTGAAAATTATGACAGTTATATATGTATACAAAGAAGCAAGTGCTGAGGTTTACGTAAAAAAGAATATACGAAATCTTCTGGTTTTTATTTCAATTCTTATTTCAGAGGGATGTAAACACTTACAGCAGTAGTAGGAATATTGGCAATGGACATAAAAGAACAAACGCTGTTTCACACGGTAGTTTTTGAGTTAGAGACCATTGATTTTCTCGTCAGTACTTCTCCCTTGGATCTATATACTGAACTGGACGGTAGGGAAAAAATTATAATATAAAAAATTTTACGTTCATAAGCGGCTAAAATGTCCTACATGAATAAATGATTTTTGAATTTGCATTTGACTCGATTACACAGATACAGCTTGTTTCTAAGCTGTGTTTTAGTTGAAGCATAAGATAAAGCAGTGAAATTACAGTACAAGAGGCATCAGATAAATAAATAACCCTGAACAATTAACACAGCGCCATCTAGACCCACGGTAAACAGAGCTTGTGTTATGGGTACTACACAACTGATAAATACTTAGATATTTCTTTTTATGAATACATATATAACATACATAGAAAACATCCAGACTGTTACAATCGTACTCATGAATACAAATGTTTGCATCGTGTGAGGAATCGAACCCTCGACCATCGGAAATAAAGCGGTGTGCTAAACAGCTAGAACATTGAGGCCGTCAAATCACATATTAGTCCCTACAGTGGCGTAACTATACATATTTTATTAAAATATGTATTATTATTTAGTATATAACTTTACCGTCTATTTATATATTGGAGATAGCTGTATTTGTTCATGAGCATTTATCATATTTTAATTTTAAATGTAATAATAGATTAAAAAGCCAACTGGCCCTACCAGAACCTAAAATAGAAATGTTTAGGGCGAGTCCGTATTACCGATCCATTGTAATATATAATAAAATCCCGGAAACCATAAAACAAGAAGATAAAATTAATTTATTTAAAAAAAGGCTTAAACAACTACTGACCGACAAAGCTTACTATACAGTAAAATAATTTTTAACAGACGTACTATAGGAGCTAACTGGACACTACAACAGATCTAAATTTTAAATTTTATTATTGGAATGAGTCATCTACGAAATTGCCATACTCTTTAAACAGAGTCCATGTGTATTGGTAATTTATCTTATGTAAATTTATGTATACGCATGTGCAAATATAAATAAATAAATAAATAAATATATATATAAATAAATTTTTATCGTATTTTTTTATTTGAAATAAGAAAAATTTTATGCGGAGATAGAGAATCCATGTTTTCAATTTCCATCGCAACATGATTTCAATAATTTATTCATAATACAAATTAGTTATTTAAAATAATAAACAATTCATTCGATAGTTTTATTATAAATATCACATAGCGCCATCTGTTGGCAAATAGCATCGTTTTGTACTTATATTTATTACATACATTTGTATTTCATTCATTTATACATATAAGCAATACCAGTCCAATAAAAAAAAATACAATTTAATTTATTTTTGTAACACAAATTTGTTAAAGTGAGAGAATTTTTGAACTGCATACCTCACACACAGTAACTGGTAATTAAAAATAAATATATTTAATTATATAAACATTAATAATAAATGATTGAATTGTCCTTACCAGAACTGAAACAGAATTGGATCTATATAAAAACCTGTAATGAAAATTAGTGCTGCAGTGACACGCTGCAGCACCAACTGAGTGGAGGCCCTTATAGTCCTTCAGCTTACAGCGCGATATTAGTTTTTAAATTATTGTACATTATCCACATTGTTCTATGCTATATAAGCTGAATAATAATGAATATTAAATAACCCTGGACAGTTAACACAGCGCCATCTAGTACCACGGTAAGCGGAGCTTGCGTTATGGGTATTAGACAACTGGTATAAATAAATAAATAACCCTGGACAATTAACACAGCGCCACCTAGTCCCACAGTAAGCAGAACTTGTGTTATGGGTACTAGACAACTGATATAAATAAATAAAAAACCTGGACAATTAACACAGCGCCATCTAGTCCCACGGTAAGCGGAGCTTGCATTATGGGTACTAGACAACTGATATAAATACTTAGATATTTTTTTGTAAATACATACATATTATACATAGAAAATGTCCAGACCGATACAAACATTCATATTCATACTCATGAATACAAATATTTGCAACGTGCGAGGAATCGAACACGCGACCATCGGATGTAAAGCGGTGTGCTAAACCGCTAGACCACCGAGACTGGCTGAATAAATTATTGGTATCCGTCATACTCGTGAACGGATGCTGCTTGTGGGGACTGGTTTGTTCAGGCTACGAACACTGATTAGACTATTTGCTTTTGCAGTAGAATATGCTGGTCACTCTATTCTCCCAAATTTGAATTTAAAAATGAATCTGTATTATTGTAAACATGTACAACTTTTATTTGAAAAGAATACGAGCTGTGTTTCTCGTCAGTTCTTCTCATCTCGAAACCATTCCGAACTGACGGTAGATTTGACATATCATAAGAGTCTGTAATAGATCTACATGAATAAAGATATTTTGAATTTGAATTATTGGTTCTAAAAAAGAAAAACTTGCACAGTTTCTATATTTTGTTTTATTTAATGCACACTTGCTTCCTTGTACGTAAATAGATGCTTGCAAATTTGCCGTGCCGAATAAGACAATAACACAGTTTATTACAAAAAATATTTTGTTACATTGTAAGCCTGATTACATACAAAATAATTATGCGCTTCGCAATTGTTTTAAAATTCGTAGAGGCAAAAAGCATAGCACAAATTGCTTTAATAATAATCATAAGTTTTATAAACGGATGATTTATTGTATTTCTAATATTAAAAAAATAACCTTAACCACATTTAAGTAACAGCACAGATAACATAATATATAATAGGAACAGTAACAACTAATTATAATAATATAATTTATATGTAATTAAACCTCAATTTGTTTCTTTTAATAATTTAAATATATCTTTTCAATATGTAACAATACATAGACAAACTATGTTATTTCTTAAATACTATATGTATACTGTATGTAATAGTAAATAAAGATAATTTTTTAGACTATTCTAATGCTGTCGGTCGCAGCTGACCTTTACAGCTTCACCAGACGATAGGAACGAGCGCAGAGGCACGGCCCTCCGCCTGACGGATACGACAAAACTGTACGAGTTCTTTTACTTTGCAATGACCGAAAAAAATATTTGATATATTTTAGTTTAGTAAACATTATAAAAATATACCGTTTTAAGTTTGTCGCGGTCATTATTTATACGTACAATTAGGAAAAATCACGGGATCTCACCACGTTCTATTTATTTCCAAAAATGTCGGGAATACAATAAAAATAAATATTCCGTGATTTTTGCTAATTATCAAAATAATATCCTTTTATTTAAAGTTGAATTATGTTGTACAAATAATGTATTCAATTTGAAATATGGTTTACTTTTTTGTTTTATTATAAAAAGTCATGATTACTAAGATATGATATGAGTAATGTAAAAAAACTAGCTGACCAAGCAAATATTGTTTTGCCATATAAATTGAAGTATTAATATCGTTATTAAAAATAAGTGTTGATAGTAGTAAGGGAATGTAGAAAAAAAAAATGTATAATAGTACAGAAATAAAGGCTTCTTTATCTAGTATAAGGGTGGAAATTTAGGCTTGTGTGTATTGTTTAACGCCATATAAATATATAAAAAATATTATGGATGGACAACTCTTATCACGTAGGGCTATGAAAAATAGATAGTAGTCGATTCTCAGACGTACTGACTATGCATATAAAATTTCATAAAACTCGGTCAAATGGTTTCAGAGGAGTATGGTAACTAACATTGTGACACAAATTTTATATATAAGATAGATGTAGTCAATGATATTCACCATTTTATGGAAATACCATATATTTTAAATATTTTTAAACATAGTATGTTAGATGAAATTAATAGATTTGTACTAAAAAATCAAGCTGCCATCAATATTAGACAGAATCATTAATTTTTAACAATTTAACTTTTTGTACATCGGAATATGGCAACATAGCTACTGAAGAATTCCTTTTAAAGCTGTGAGTGAAATTCAGCACGGCTATCTTTTTCGGCATAGCAACGAGAACTGTATGCCCATCTTTTGTTTCGAGGACGTCAACTTGACGTATAGGACTCAAGGATAACACGGGACAATCACTTCGTTCCATAAAATTGTATTGTTTCATCGGTTGAGTATGAAATATGTCCAATTGTCCGGATGTGTACGGAGCATAGTAAATACGTAGCACACCCCAGTTTGTGCCCACAAAGTATATGTCTCCATACTGTCGTATGACTATTATATCGTTTATAATAAAATCTGGAAATCTCTGCTTAAGCATATGCATCCATTGGAAAAAAACCTGCCAGTCCATGTACTCCATTAAATTGTACACCTTAAATTGGTGTAATAAGTTACAATTTTCGTCAAGAGTGCAACTTAACACTAAATTTTGGTTGACAAGACTGTATATGTTACGTTGCATAGTCAATACTTGTAAACGGTCCGTATATCCAAACGTCAGAACACTTTCGTCCATTCTTTTAATAAATTTACTACTTAATACATTTTGATCAAGATCACAGCCAAAAATCTCATCTTGCATAGTGACAAAATAGACTTCCTTATCGACCAGAATGAATGTTTTCACATTATTAAAAACGATAGAAGCGTCATAATATGGGTTCTTCTTTATTCTACGACAAATCAATAAGTGTGCATGACTCCCAAGAACGACAGCAGCATGGTGATTTTCATTGTATCTGAGGCAGTCTCCTATCATGAATTCTCTTTCACAGGGCTCCAATGTGTCTATATCGTAATAAGAAATGCCGCGGAAAGTTTGGACGCCTATAATGCCGTCTCTCAGTATAGCAAAGCCCCAAATTTCATCCATTTGGCATGACGCCGACGCAAACTCATCTCGGGTTTCCTTGGCTTGTAATAATCTAGGCCATAGAGATAGTGATCGGTAAATATTTTGCCAGCGAAGGCCATATCGCGACTTGGCTCTAGCGGATTTATAAATAGAATTAAAATCATTTTTGCAAAAATCTCGCCACAATATATCATGTTTTATTACACTGTCTACTATTTGCTTCCATCTTACGCACACTCGACGACATCTAGTCAGGTCTTTCGCAGGCAAATACGTGAAAATGTACAGGATCATTTCGGTGGCCAATGTACACATATGACAAGTATTATCATCGTCGTTGGACATTTTAGGCGAGTTTTTCTTCACTTATTCAGTACATATGTTAGGAAGGAATAAATTTTAAGTAGATTAGAACCGTTTCATATTGTTTTTTTATGTTTTACGCAACTAAATATTACATTGTTTAGATTGCAAACATTTTTTGTTGATGTTTCTATTTTCTGTCAAATATTGTCAAGTGTAAATTTTTTTGGCTCTGTTTATTCTTTAACGGAAAGGCAAAGAGAACTGTACCCATACAGCCACAAGTATCAATGTTTAATCTATTTGTCAGTACAAATTCGGCGTTTTTTATTTATTCTGCTTTACAGCTGCGGATAGTTGTTATTGACTTTAATTTTTGTCATTTGTATTATAAAATTTCTAGTTTATGTGTTAAACTTGGTTCCAATTCCGTTTATATGTAACATGTCATTTTAAAAAAAAGAGATGGATGTGGTATAAAATTTTTCGTTTTATAATATATAATTATATTTTGATAATTAACTTTTAGGCACATTTATTGTTTAATTAAATATGACAAACGTCATCAAATATAAAATTCCGTTTGTACAACAAACAAACATTTGAAAAGTCAGCTGAAAGACTTCTATCCATGATCCATAAAAGATTTTATAAAAAATAAACTGACTGACAACTGGTTCGTAGGTTTGCCAACATCACAAATACGTTTTGTTTGAAAACAAACTGTAAAGTTTCAAGTTATTGTTTTTATGTTCAGTTTATTTTATTATATTGCATATTGTAACAAACTCTTCAAGTGAATCCAATACAGTTGCATAATGGCAGCATTCAAAACATTACGAGATGTCTGTAATAACTTCGAAACGGACTTACAGCAGTCTTCTAAAGATTTTTTTACATTCAATGTCGGCGAAACTCCAGAAGACATTGTCACGAAGAAAATGCGTGATCTAACGCTGTTCACATCAAAATTGAGGCTGTTGAGAGCTAATACTCTGTCTAGTAAGTATATTTTTGTAATTGGAATGGCAAAGCTGGTGGTAAGTGGTAACCGTAGCCTGTAGAGATGAACAGCAACACCGGTATCACGGATTTTAGTGTTATGTTTATTTTAGGAATGATAATATTACATTATCATTCCTAAAATACCCGGTGTACCTGTTTGCGCTAACGGTGTACCATAATTTATACTTAACATTTACAATTAACATTTTTTATAAAAAGTTATGACAATAAAAACTGCTATGATTATGTATTATGTGTGCCATCTACCTCTTCTGTGTATGTTAGTCCTATCTTGCAGGTTGTCTGTAAGAAATTGCTTATATAAGACCGATAAGACCGCCTTTTGTTCATAATTTTCTATTTATTGTTTTTTTTTTCTTATTATATTTCTTCTATGTGCACAATAAAGAGTTTATTATTATTATTATTATGATTATCCTTATACAACTGTATTTAATATGGTCCCAATGTAATTAAAAAACTGCTCCAAAGATCTAGTGGTTTAGCACACCACAGTACAGTAGTCCTGGGTTCAATTTTTTGCACAGTGTAAACATTTGTATTCATGAGTATGATGGTTTATATTGTTCTGGCTGGGCTCTTAATATTTAAGTATTTATATCAGTTGTCTAGTACCCATAACTTAAGTTTTGATAGCTAGGGACTAGATGGTGCTGCGTGAGTTCTCCAGGAGATTTATTATTGTACAAATATATTATAAAAAGAAACTTCTTTTGTGCCTGGTATATCTCTGATCAGTATTTACTATAATCGGATTAGTTGGCAAATGGCAATGAGAGTCTGCAGTCCAAGACTTCTTATATAATGACTCCCTCTGGCATAAATTCAGGAATTAACTTGAGTGTTGCTTATCCAAATTCAATGGAAGGTCCTTTTCTGGCGTTTTGAGGGGTTGCTATCTAGCAGCCTAGTTCCTTAAGGTGTACACTCAGCCGAGCTATATAAAAAAAAAAATCAAAAAAATCAAAAAATCTAATCAGTGTTCGCAACCTGAACAGACCAGTCCCCACAAGCAGCACCCGCTCACGAGTATGACGGATGAGCCAGCCATCAACTGCACTTTCTTTAAGGTGTACGCTCAGCCGAGCCTTGTATTTTGAGCATGTGTAACATAAAATTAGGTTTTATATTTATATTACTTTTTTTTCACAGTGACCCCAGAAATAACGGAGCAAGAGAAAGCAGAGGAGACCATTGTAAACAGTTTTAGTGATACAGCAACAACCAAAGTACTGGAACAGCACATTGTGAAGTTCCTAACACAGTCTCATGCAGTTAAATCTTTAATAACTGCATCCGATAAGGATTTACAACCAGAATTGATTGAGAGGAAGGAGTGAGTTTAATTTTTTAATAGATTTTTAGTTGATGCACTGGCCTGGATCTATATTTTATAAATATATATATTCTATTTTATCCTATTTTTAAAATTCAAATCAATAATACTTTATTTGCAAAGACATGGGTAGAAATTAGTTTTTATAACATACTATTTAGAACACCACTTAGTTTGTATTCACATGTTTCAACTTGTAAATGTGAATGTACAAGGATTATTTAAAAGAGCGACACACAAGTTTCTTGCTTCTTCTTGTTATGATAGCTTTCCGAATAGAGGTAGATAAAAAGTTTGTTATGATTATTCAAAAGTGCTTAAATTAAGTTTATTTCCAATAAATAGTTTTCTATTCTACCATACTGGACCTAGTCTTCTTCTTTGTCGATTCCTTAAGACTGAGGGTTGTGACCACCAAGAATGGTTCTTCGGACCAAATCTCTCCAGGCATTTTTATGTTTTGCTAAATGGACTGCCGAAATATAGTATATTTGACAGTCTCTTGAACAGGATCAGTCCAACGTGCATATGTCCTGTTTGTACCCCTTCTTCAGGGGTGGAAGCGGATTGTTAGTAATGTGGATTAATAATCCTATTACTAGCAATGTACCATGTCAGGGTGACCTCCAGAACGGTTCCCCTGGAAACCATTGTGATAAATTCTTGGTGAATTTGTCACGATGGGCTAACTGACCTGACCTCATGCTCGTCTTATCATCCTCCACTGGTGCCTCGCCAGTGTACACCGTTAGCGCAGGTTGGTCCACCATTCATTGTTGGTCAACCGTTCATTATCATCCTTAAAAAAAAACCCCTTCTTCAGTCCCGTAGCCTACTATTATACAATTTCCAAATATGTGGTTTCTGAGCCAAGTGGCCCAAAAAAGTTAACAGACGCTGGAAGCACACAGTACAGAGACGGGTTCTGATACCCAGTTGTTCTAAAATAGATGTATTAGTGCAGCACTCTGTCTATGATATTCCTAACATTTTGCACCAACACCACATCTCGAAAGCATTTCGGATTTTACGTGCGGTTTCTCTTGAAAGCATCAGTTTTGGATTTTACATGTGATTTCCAGGTCTATGTCTCGGAAGCATACAACTGGACCTAGGAGGGATGCAAATATTATTACTGTATAATAAAAAGAATCAACAGCACAGTATAAATGTCCTTAATTTCTTAAATTTATGTCAATATTAAAATTTGTCATCAATATTGTGATGAAATACTAGAATTTAGTAAATAAAAAAGATTAGTGTATTGTGACAGCAATATTATTATATTTACAAAATTATTTAAATTAAAAATTGTGTAAATTTATCATTCATAAAACTTATGAATGATAAAATTAGTATAACATATATACACATAGGTCAGAAAAATAATATACAAAATAATTTAAATCTACTAAAGCCACTGTATCTCATTGTAGCTTGTTGGGCCCATCAGGGTACATAGTGCTCTTATAATAATATGTCAACCTTTATTGTAACACTATGGAATGGGGGGAAAGGGGATTATTAGTAATGTGGACTATTGATCTCCATGCGGTTTCCCTTGGAAACCATCGTGATAAATTCTTAGTGAATTTGTTACGATGTGCTAACTGGCCTGACCTCATGCTCATCTTATTATGCTCCATTGGTGCCCTGCCAGCGTAAACCGTTAACGCAGGCGGGTGCACCATTCCATAAAAAACAATGAATAAATAAATAAATAAATTAGTAAAGTCTTATTTTTTATTTTACAGAAAGATACTAGACTCCATTAAGACATATCAGCAGAGGGAGTCACAGCTCCGTCACCTGGATGCACTTCTCAGTGAGAAGGAAGAACAGTTGGCAGCGGTGCGAGCTCAATGGGACGAGGAGCTGGGGCTCATGAAGGATATGAGTGACAGCATCGAAGATACGGAGGTTGATGAGACTGGACCTTTGCATGTGTAAGTCAGATAAGTTTAGCAGTGCCTAAGTGAAGGTATAGGTTCTGGAGTGGTGGTGATTCAATTTCTAGACATATAGTGATATAGTACATATATTGAAAGCTACAGTTTGTGAGTATGGATGGATGTTTGTTACTCTTTCACGCAAAAACTTATGAACAGATTTTTATGAAATTTTACAATAATATAGCTTATACATCATAACATATACGCCAGGGCTTCCCAAATTTATTCGTATTTTTTTTTAAAGGATGATAATGGAATGGTGCACCCGCCTGCGCTAACGGTTTACGCTGGCGAGGCACCAGTGTAGGATGATAAGACGAACATGAAGTCAGATCAGTTAGCCCAACGTGACAAATTCACCGGGAATGTATCACGATGGTTTCCAGGTGGAACCCCGTGGAGGTCGATGTGACATGGTCCATTGCTAGCAATGGGTTCATTAGTCCACATTACTAACAATCCCATTCCCCCCAATTTATTCGTATTGTGACGCCTTTGGAACTTTGGTATTTTTTTGCGACACCCCTCAACCCAGCCCCAATTTTAATACTAGCCTAGTTAATAGGTTAACAGAAAAACCACTATTTGAACATTTATAATTTTTATTACAAAATTAGAACGAAATCAAAACGTAAGCACAAATATAAAGAGAGATATTTATGTAACTGGTTGGTCAATGTGAGCTTGCTTTTCAGAGCATAGCTTATGAAACCGAGGCTCCAATTTAGAAATTGCTACTCTCATTTCTTTTTCTAAGTCTATGCTTGACCTGTACTTGTTCTTAATTACTGCAACTACAGAAAAGCCCGATTCGCATAAGTTCGAAGTCGCAAATGGTAATATAATCGGTCGCAATATCGCATCGCCACGCGACGCCCCTGTGAACGCCGCGACTCCCTGGGGCGTCGCGACGCACAGTTTGGGAAGCCCTGAATAGGCTATAAATTTCACGCGGGTGAAATAATAATAATGAAAGTTTGTGAGTATGGTTGGTTGTTTGTTATTCTTTCACGCAAAATCTACTTAACAGATTTTGATGAAATTTTACAGTAATAGCTTATATTATAGGTTATAAATATATATGTTTATAGGAAACTACGAAAGCTGGTGGATAAGTTGGAACTGATGAGGTGGCTCCTCGGCAAGCTGGTGACCTCCCGAACTGGAAACTACGACTGGCTATCAGACCCTCACTCCAGGATATCAGCTCTGAAGATCGCCAGAACTGTCAATACTGTGGATTTGTTTACTGGCGGATCATAAATAATGAAATATAGAATATAATAGTTTAGAAATAGAAATAATATAAGCACTTTTAAATAGTCACATTTGTTTTATTCCACCACTCATTCGGAACGCAGACTCATCACAAGAAGAACGAGCAAAAACTTGTGTGTTAAATAAATGTTGATTGCTCTTTTAAATAAATGTTGTTTTAAGTAGTATGTATATTAACAAGGAATAGGCATGTGCCGATCAACATAGAAACCGCTACGTACTCAATCTTTGTTCGATCAGATAACGTTGTCAGCGCTATGAATTTTAAGTTAGATTTCAATTTTATACTAAACTTTTTTTTATAAAGAATATGTTTTCTAAGACATTTTAATCTTTTTTCTAGAAGATTGAAGACATTTCCGGCATTTTGTTGTAAAACCTTACGCAATTACCATAAAACTAATTACTAACTTTCGACAAACGCCACTAAGGTAAATCCAGTTTGTTGATAATAGCTAAGTTTAGTGCATTCACTTACTTTTTTATAACTATCAGTATTTTTCCTGGCATACATTTTCGAAAATGTATTGAGAAGCAACTGTGGGGATATTTGATTCCTTAAAGCACTCTCGTGAAGTTTCCCTGGAACCCATACCGTAAATGGAGCGGATATACGGATGGCCCTCTTACGAAAAGACTCCCAACCCAAACCGTAAATAGAGTGGATGGCCCTCTTTTGCAAAATAAATACTGTATTTATATCAGCTGCTTTGCCCCATAACAAAATACTATATGATATAATGCTGGAAATAGCTAAGGTAGACAAGTTTAGCTGTTGCCACGTCTGTTAACTGTCTAATTCTTACCGAATAAACGACAGAACTAAGTCGACTAGCCAATTTAGAAATATGAGCACCCCAAGTCCTTATTCCTCTGCAATAAATAGATTTATATCAACCACTGTACCATGTTTGGTCGACCTCCACGCGGTTCCCCCTGGAAACCATCGTAACAAATTCCTGGTGAATTTGTCACGATGTGCTAACTGACCTGACCTCATGCTCATCTTATCATCCTCCACAGGTGAGGCGCCAGCGTAAACCGTTAGCGCAGGCGGGTGCACCATTCCATTATACTCCACAAAAAAAAAACATTCATAAACGAATATACAAAATATACTAGCGAATGTAATAGGTCTAACAATAAATTAAACTCATGTAATATTTAAATATATTTTATTACATATCTTTACATAGTATAAAACAAAGTCCATAGTATAGAAGACAGCAGGGCCCGCTGTCTGTTCACTTATCTTTTAAATGACGCAACGGATTTTAATTCCATTTTCAGCAATAGATAGAGTGATTCAAGAGGAAGGTTTATATGTATAATACATGCGTGTTATAGTACAGAGCAAGCCGAGAAATACAAAGATTTCAAAAAAAAACTAGCTTTTTTTAATAAGAATAAAAATATCAGGACAATTCACACAGCGAATTTAACGTGGCAGATGGCGTGTCTATCACTGTCGGATTATGTTTGTTTCCGGTGTTTCCATCACCGGGAAGTTGATCAGACATTAAATGAGCATGAAAAGTTTGTTGTACATTTGATTTTACGACTTTCGGGGTGGAAGTTAGGTGGTAAGCCACTAAGCTGCGATTCTCTTACTATTAGACTTAAGTGATGAATTACAAGCGTGCACATGTTGTTCCTGATATTAGGTTTTCTACATTGCCTCTGAAAAAAAAAAGAATATATAATAAAATAAAATGTCCAGACATGTGGCGGCGTGGTGGGCCGGGTCATTGGGCTCCCTAAAATATGGTTTTTCTAAGGCAGCCTTTCCCAAAGTGGGCGATAACGCCCTCTTGTGGGCTCTGCAGGCCTAAAGGGCGCCCCACTTCAGGCCTGCAGCGTAAGGGACCCAGAAAAAAATGGGGGATATCAACAAGCTTATTAAACAGCATCAGATTCATCCTTCACATTAGTTTTTATATAAAAATCTATTATTTTTGTTTTGTTTTGAATAAAAGATATTCTGTTTGAATATTACAAAGTTTCAATAATTATTCTCATTGGCAGGTGTAGCCCGTAATTCCCAATTCACACTCAGCCCGAGTAGGCAGGGAAGTGAGCAGCGCGAATGTGTAAACACGAGTGGAAACACTTCCCACGCCATTGGCGCTGCCACTAGCGCTGCCCGGCGCTCCCTCGATTGTCGGTTTTTCGTGCGCGAGTCAAAGGACTGGCAGCGCGAGTGGCAGCGTGTTTTTACATACAGCCCTCTAGCTCAGTTGTCGCCCGGCATAATTTTAGGCAGCGCGAGTGGCAGGGGAAGCGGCTGAATGTAAACGTAGCATAAGAGTTAACTTGAGACCTGAGCGCCGTTGCGTAGTTATTACCTACTGCCAGGGCCGGTGGAAACGGACGGAAATTTATCCTCTAAGCGGTGGAATTCATCAAAATCCTTTCTTAGGGGATGCCTACGTCATAGTAGCTTTATGCATGCAAAGTCTCAGCCCGATCGGTTTGAAATTGACAAAGTTTCATACAAACTTTCATCCCCTATTTTATCCCCTTGGGGGTAGAATTAATCAAAATCCTTTCTTAGCGAATGCCTACGTCGTAACATCTACCTCCATGCCAAATTTCAGCCCGATCCGTCCAGTGGTTTGGACTGTGCGTTGATAGATCACTATGTCAGTCACCTTTGAGTTATATATATTTAGCTTTTATTAAAATATATAATCTATAGAATACTTAATAATTTATATTAAATAATTTAAACTATGTAAAATACGGGTACATAAACCGCGCTAGGATAAAATTTGCATGCGGGCGCTGAGGACCCTAGCGCCGACCTTGCCTACTGCGCTCAGGAGGTTTTAAGTTAACTCTTGCGAGTTGTAGTAAGTCTCGTTTAGAATTAATCTTTAATCACCGCTAATATAGCTCACAAGTAAGTAGGCGTGTTCTAGTGGAGACCGCGAATTGGCAAACGTAGTGTAGGACGCCCCGCAGCTAGGTGGAGCGACAACATACGTAGGGTTGCGGGTAGTAACTGGATTAGAAGGGCTGAAGGTCGTGCCCAGTGGCGTGCCTTGGGAGGGGCCTATGTCCAGCAGTGGACTGCAGTGGGCTGATGATGATAGCTCACAATAATTGATTAATATAATTTGAATTTGGGTTTTAGGTAGGTGAAAAAATGAGGCACTAAAAAAAATTTGTTCTCAAAGTGGGCATTAGACAAAATAAGTTTGGTAACCACTGCTCTAAGGGATCAAATCCGAAACAGAGTAATTCGCCAGAGAAATAAGGTCATCGACATTGCTCTACGAATTTGCGAGTTGAAGTGGCAGTGGGCCGGTCATATATGTCCAGCCCACAGTCGTATGTGTGTGTAAGTAGTCAGTGTCCACTTTTGGACACCGTAATGTAAGATTATGAATATAATTGAGTATCTAATATGATCTATTTCGTAAATAGCGCCATCTAGTATTTATAGACCGAACCACGTTGTTTGTCAGAAAATAACCGTTACTTCCGCTTCTCTCCCTACTACACTAACTTCGGCCTATAAATACGGAGGTCGGTAGTTGAATAATCCTCTTTCGTTGCGTGAGCCGCGGCATTCAGTCGACGAGTGCAGAGCGTGCCGGTTGTGTTTTGGGTACTAAAGTGAATTGTATTAGGAATGGGTTCATCCCGGTCTTAGTTGGGCCTGGGGGGAAGCTGCAAGTAGTGAAGGTGAGTGTTAATGCATTCTAAAAGGGACTTTTAAACCTACACTCGTGTCACAAGTCACGGGTGCTACTTGGGGTTTCCCTTGCGGTAGCCGGCTTCAAAGCCTAAGTCATCATCTTATACAAGTGCCACCTTACAGTAAGTCATGACGGATAAAAACTTACCTATATATATAAAAGTTGTAACTGTTTGTATCAAGTCTTGAATAACCGAACCGTGGCAGAGAATTTGCTATCACCCACACGTCATTCCCAGTAACATGGAGGTCTGAAATAATGAAGATATCGCTATTGTATAATTAGGACTCTGGACAATTAACACAGCGCCATCTAGTCCCACGGTAAGTAGAGCTTGTTATGGGCACTAGACAACTGATATAAATAAATAAATAACCCTGGACAAGTAACACAGCTCCATCTAGTCCCACGGTAAGCAGAGCTTGTGTTATGGTTACTAGACAATTATATTTATATGTATGTGTATTTACACAAAAATAAGTATTAATATCAGTTCCCTAGGACGCATGTTACAAGCTCTGTTTAGCTTGGGACTAGATGGCGCTACGTGAAATGTCCTAAAATTATTAAAGGATTTTTATTATTACAAAAAAAATTACCTGCTGGATAACTAAGTCTCTGGCTGTCTTGTGCCAATATAGCTATATTAGTAGACACCAGGGGTTCAGCAGTGTTCCAACAAGACACAGCATCCCTGCCTACCTCAGCTATGAACAGCACTCTGCTAGCTGGGTGATAGTCGTGCATCGTAGCTTGACTTCCCTCACCACGGTCACCCAGCAACTGGAAACAGAATAGAAAAGAATAGAACGAAAGAGCAATATGTAAGTTTCTTTCTCATACTTCTTGTGATGAGTCTGTAATATATTTATTTTGTTGCTGTTTCGCTCGCCTTAATTTATCCCTTTTCTTAGGGGATGGCTACATCATAGTAGCTTTATGAAGTCTCGGTTTAAAATTCACAAAGTTTCATACAAATTTTCATCCCCTATTTTATACCCTTGGGGGTAGATTTAATCAAAATCCTTTCTTAGCGGATGCCTACGTCATAACATCTACCTGCATGGCAAATTTCAGCCCGATCCGTCCAGTGGTTTGGGCTGTGCGTTGATAGATCACTATGTCAGTCACCTTTGAGTTATATATATTTAGATTTTGTAGCACCTGGCAAATCATGTTATGTTTTGTTTCTTTTATTCTTATGTTTTCCACAGCAATAAAAAAATGAATGGACAAATAAAAATGATTATTATTATTGTTTTTTGATAAATATATCGATAGTATAGTCTCGATTTCCTTATGCAATTGACAAAAACTGCTCTATATTCTGCGAACTTTACAATAGCTGCTTCATTCAAACCATCAAACTTTCAGGATTCAGTCGTTCGACAGTGATAAAACATTCCTACACTAGTTATATAAGATCATTATTTCTACATACATATTGTCAGTTTATTTTATCTGTAATATACATCGTCTCGACCAACAACATCGTATCATTTACCCGCAACAAAGCTCAATGAAAGCTACCTGCCGGGAGGAAATAATTGACGAAAAACTCCTCTGGCTCGCGGACTATAACTACAACGAGGCGTAACAACTACCTGACTTCATCCTGCCATACATAACTACCGAACGACCTTCGCATGAGTTCTGCCGGAAAATATGCGAATATATAAATATAATATAATACCTGTTTTATATAAATGTATAAATAAACAAACAAACATCCCTACATTCACATTTATAATATCAGTAAGGATTACTTACGGAGAAAAATGACCAGTAATTAGGATCAGAGACGGCGGTCCTGTTCTGCAGGACACACGTGGACACGGAGAACTCCTGGGTACCGATGAGGGGGTGGAAGTAGGCCGTCTTGCAGTTGCCAGCGCCAGGCACCAGGGTCAGGCTGAATATACCGTCGCTCCACTGGAATCTTAAACCTGGTAACAATATTAGTTTATGTTTAACATTGAGTGAAAATCCCGTTCATGAACAACTATTGCTATACACGCTCGTTATTCAAGTAATCGTTTATTGAGTAGTAATAGCACAGATAACATAATATTCTATAGATATCTACATATATTACACAAAATACAAATAATAAAATACATGATGAAACTAATCATACTAAGGTCGATAAATAGTGTGATTTCAACCTTTTCTTAAAACAACCAATTGTTGGACTTTCCTGTATCTGTGCTGGTAGTTTGTTCCATAACCGAGCAGCGCGAAATGAAAAGGAATTTCCTAAGAATTGGGACTTGCCAAGTGGAAGTTTTAACATTTTGGAGTGGTTTTGGCAAAGACGTCTCGGTCTAGTAGGAGGGGGCAAGAATAATGAGATTTTGTTAATAATTTTGTGTGAATACAAACAGGCAAACAGCAATGTTCTTATAAATGTTAGAATTCACATCATCATTGTAGTAAAATCCGATATTTTAAAAATATATTAAAAGAAGGTAGTTTGTTTTTAGTACTAATGAAGTACCCAATGTAAGGATTATTACGAATATTGTAAATAGCGCCATCTAGTAGTTATAAACCAACCTACTACACTGACTGGTCTATAAATACGGAGGTCGGTAGTTGAATAATCCTCTTTCGTTGCGTGAGCTGCGGCATTCAGTCGACGAGCGCAGAGCGTGCCAGTTGTGTTTTGGATATTAAACTGAATTGTATTAGCAATGGGTTTATCCCGGTCTTAGTTGGGCCTGGGGGGAATCTGCAAGTAGTGAAGGTGAGTGTTAATGCATTCTAAAAGGGCCTTTTAAACCTACACCCGTGTCACAAGTCACGGGCGCTACTTGGGGTTTCCCTTGCGGTAGCAAAGCCTCAGTCGTCCGTCATAATTAGTGCTTCTTACATAAATAAATAAATATCACGATCACTTACCGTTACCATGTTTGAGATTTTAGTTTAAAAAGAATGCTTACCAGCAATATTGAGGTTCCCAGCCGTGGGGTTGAATGAGAAGAAGTTGTGAGAGAGTCTCCAGCTGTCGTTCTGTTTCAGGGAGTACACGATGAGTCCGTACGTGGTCAGATCGGGTACATATGCGAATGCGTTCTCACAATCATCATTGGTGATGTCCACAGTTATGGAGGCCAAACCTGACAAATATAATAACAATAACTTTTTATTAATAGCAATAATTTTCTAGAATTACTTAACTATACATAAAATACGTATAAATAAAATTGTAGTGTCTGTTTGTAATATTGAAATAACAGTTTTTTACTATATGCATATAAATATAAATAGGGTACATTCTCCAAAATAACATTTTTTACAATTTTTGTCTGTCTGTCTGTTTGTTCCGGCTAATCTCTGAAATGGTTGGTCCGATTTTGACGCGACTTTTATTGACAGGTAGCTGATGTAAGAAGGAGTAACTTAGGCTACTTTTATTTTAGAAATAAAAATTCCACGCGGACGAAGTCGTGCGTACAGCTAGTACAATATAAAATTTAAAAGTAATAAATGAGACAAAACGGTCTATAACTCAGTGGGTGCAGTGAGTCCACCCTCTCTGCTGTTCTGTTCCAGCCTTTATTAGTAAATTAATACAATAAGAGATCAACTACGATGATAGCACTTAAATTACTTAACAAAGTAAACATAAAAATTTACAAAATCACAATTACCATAGACAAAATAGGTACTTATCTATGGCACTTACCAGTAGGCGTGTTCGCTGACGGTATGTCTGTACTCTTGAACGGATACCTGAGTATCTGTCTGTCCCTGTTGAGATCGAAAACCACGATGGCCGGAGGTTGAACCTGCTGCCTATTATCTGTAACCAAATTGTATTTTTATACGTGATTATGACATAAGGGGATTGCTAGTAATGTCAGGTCGACCTCCACACGGTTTCCCCCTGGAATGATGAATTTAATGAATTCGACCGCTGGGCGGCCACTAGTTTATATTAGAATACGAAATTCTAAGATCAAAATGTCAAAGGGTATAAATAATTGGACTGACCTGGTATTTCGATCATTCCGGTGTCAACCATCCAGAGGCGGCCGCAGCTGTCGGCTCTTGTTCTGTACACCGAGGTTAGACTCCTGGAAGTGCTGTAGTTGGGGTACGGCTTCAAGGCTGGCGACAGCTGATGCGAGTCGCGGTCCAGGTTTATGTAATTTAGAGTTGAAATTATACCTGAAACATACATTTCTATTTTAACATTTTTTTTTATATTGAAAATAATGAATAAAAGAAAAAGAAATCTTGCATCAGTGTTTGTAACATACCCTACGAAGTGACTTGACCGATTCTTATGAAATTTTGTGTATCAGGTCTGAGTATAGGACGTAAGTTATTTATGTACGTAAGTTACATACCTCGAAGTGATAAAGTACATACACCGAAATTACATTTTTTACAATTTTTGTTTGTCTGTCTGTCTGTTTGTTCCGGCTTATCTCTGAAATGGCTGGACCAATTTTGACGGAACTTATATCGGTAGGTAGCTGATGTAATAAGGAGTAACTTAGGCTACTTTTATTTTAGAAAATAAAGTTAATTTCCATGCGAACGAAGTCGCGGGAACAGCTAGTAATAATATATAATATGTAATATCCCAGGACAATTCAATTTCAGATTAGCCGGAACAAACAGACAGACAGACAGATAAAAATTGTAAAAAAGATTATTTATGTACCGTATTCATATTCATATGTAGTAAATAACGGTTATTTCAGTATTACAAACAGACACTCCAATTTTAATTATATGTATAGATATAATTTACTATACAACTTAAAAGCTAAACCATACTGGTAACACTGAATGTGACTCCCACTCAGCATTTATACTGTAGTATAATTATACCACAGCGCTGATTTTCAGTGGATTACTTAGATTTAAGTAATATATTTATTATATACCAAACTCTTTGTAAAAAAGCTTATAATAATAATAATAATAATAAGTTGCCATCTCCTCTCCTTAAGAGGGGAGATGAGATTTTTGTTTGAAGTTTAGAAATAATATTAATAATAATAATAATAATAAACTATTACAAAAAGCCGTCATACTAAACACATGCCGAATAGTAAGAAAATTTCTTTCTTCATCACATAACTCATCCATGCTTGGCTAAGGCCTGCGTGTTTGAATATATTACTCCAGTCAAAAGGGAGATACAATATATATATATGTATATATATATATATATATATATATATATATATTCATGATACACATTTACATTTTAATTTACTGTAGTTCTACACTAGGCTCGCAGGCCTGTATTGTAGAGACTGGAGTCACTTATTATTGTGTACAATTGTGTAAAATTGTAGAGTTTGAAATGATTATAATATATTTGTAGATGTAGAGGACAAAATGGGAGTCGTGTCGTATGAAGAATTAAAGAGCATGATGGAAGATCGCGGAAAGTGGCAAGAGCTCCACCGACAAGAGCGTAGCTCTTAAATTATGAATGAATTAATTTTATTTATATGTTTAGATTATTTCTTACCGTATCGTCGACGCGGTATAGTTATAAACAATCTATCTCCAACTTTCTCTACACCCATCGGTATGTTATTATATTGCACGAAGAATCTGCCTGCTTCATCTGTAATATTAAAATATTATAAACGCCAAAGTTTCCGAGTATGGATGTTTGTTACTCTTTCACGCAAAAACTACTGTACGGATTTTGAAGAAATTTTACAGTAATATAGCTTATACATCAGAATAACACATAAACTATAATTTGATAAGATATTATGTAATTTGGTCAAAATGTTAATAATATTATAAAGACGAAAGTTTCCGAGTATGGATGTTTATTACTCTTTCACGCAAAAACTACTGAACGGATTTTAATGAAACTTTACTGTTGTATACATCGGAGTAATATATACGCAATAATTTAAAATGGTATTATGTAAATTGGTCGTAATATAAATATCAAGTGTATAATATAACAAAATATAATAAAAGTGTCTGTCTGGGTGTTTACAACTGACTTAAAAAGTACGAGTTTCTGAATATGACTATATTTATTGAATAATACGTTTAAAACTACTTTTACTACTTATTATGATGATTATATCTTTTTTTTTTTTGCTTGAAGTTGGTATTTTTTTTAATGGATAATAATGAAACAGTGGACTCGTTTTTTTTTTTAATTTATTTAATAAAGATAATTGTACAGTTGTTTTTATACATTAACTCGCCAAACTGTAGAACAGTTTGTTGCTCTAGAGTATACGCTGGCGGGGCACCAGTGGAAAATAGATGGGAGCAGGATGAACTTAGGTCAGTTAATTCATAACTAGGAATTAACAACAAAATCCGTCTGACCGTCTTTTTGATAGTCGGTAAAAAGGTACAATTCGACATACCTATAGGTCTGACAGTCGTAGTGACACCACTGGGTCTCCTCTCGTCTCTCGGCGGTTCAAGGTTCGGTCCTGTAACACAACAATATTGATATATAAAAAGGATTGTACAAAAAATGAATATGTTATAATTCTATTGAATAGTCTTGACAACAATAATGATAAAAAGAAATGCAAACAACAATTTACACATATTACAAAACAGAGTTAATGTGGAGCACAACTACGCATAATGCTGGAAACATAGTTTCCAGCGCTGATTTTTAGTTAGACCCACAGTACGGACGCACATTACAAATTTGTAATTTGTGTCTGCCCCTTTGATAGATCCCCCGTCCAATTCAAACGGGGATCGAAATTACGAAGCCTGAGCCGAGGTTCGAACCCCAAGCGGTGTTCAGACTAAAGTCGTATCCGTCAGGCGGGAGTTGGCCTTTAGCCGCTCCATAAGTCCTTCCTTTGGTTTGGAGTGCCATCTGCACTCGCCCCCTATCGTCCGGTGAAGCTGTAAAGGCCAGCTGCGGCCAACAGCATTTTTCAAATTTGGGAGAATAGAGTGACCACCAGCATGCATATATAATGCTATTATATATGGTGTATATACAACTATTTAAGACATTTTTATTTTTAATTTCTACTATATATCCAAAACAAAAGTAATTTGTGTGCGTATAAAAAAAAATCAAAAAATCTAATCAGTGTTCGCAACCTGAACAGACCCCACAAGCAGCACCTGTTCACGAGTATGACGGATGAGCCAGCCATCATTGCACTCAACCATATTAGAGGGAGCACATCGACCCGGCCCACCACGCCGCCACAAATTTGAACTTTATAGCGAGCATGACTAGAACATGATTTCTAAAATATATATGTGGTATTATCTTATATATAAAATTCTCGTGTCACAGTTTTCGTTCCCATACTCCTCCGAAACGGCTTGACCGATTCTCATGAAATTTTGTGAGCGTATTGAGTAGGTCTGAGAATCGGCCAACATCTATTTTTCATCCCCCTAAATGTTAGGGGTAGTCCACCCCTAATTTTTTTTTATTTTAAGGCAAAACAACGTTTGCCGGGATAGCTAGTTTATTATAATATTCAAATTTGGTAGAAAAAGGTCCAGTTATACACCAGCGCCGGACAAGAGCATCCTGTCGGCATACGCTGAACCGACTTCTTTAGCCGCCTTAAGGAAGTTAAGTATTCTTTAAATATATATTCTTTAATGTAATTTCACTGGTATATATGATTCTTATTCTTCCTATTCTTATAACACACTATCATGACTATTGTCCCAGACGGGGTAGTTGGAGTCATTGTCAACTGTGGTCGTAGTGGTGAACACAACACTTGACATGTCCCACATTCGCTCGGTATACTTCAATACAACGCTGCAGGGGGCGAGACTACCGAGATTAATTCAGTTTGTTATCGGTGTTTCCATCACCGGAGAGGTAGAAAATGTTAATGAAGAATAAAAGAAAGCGGAACTAACTACTGTCATTCCTGTTCGGTCGTAGCGGGCGCGGTGAGTTAGTCTGTGGTTCATTGAAGATGGAAGATTCTAGAAGGAAAGTTAGAGAATAGTAAAGTCATATGGAAAATGAAAGTAAGCGAATATAAGATAATCAGTATAAATTTAACTAAAATGAATGACATCTAAAAAGTATAAATTGTAAGAAACATTTGACAGTCGCGGTGGTCTTAAGGTTTAGCACACCGTTTTACTTCCGATGGTCGCGGGTTCGATTCCTAGCACGGTTCAAACATTTATATTCTAGACTATGATTGTTTGTATCGGCCTGGGCGTTTTGTGTATGTATTTACAAAAAAAAAACTATGTATTTATACCCGTTACTAGATGGCGCTGTGCTAATTGTCTAGGGGTATTTATTATTATTATTTTATAATAGAATATAAGTTACATACATAGAATGTTAATGAAGAATAAAAGATAGTGGAACTAACGATTGTTGTTATTCCAGCTCGGTCGTAACGGCCGCGGTGAGTTAGTCTGTGGTTCATTGAAGATGGAAGATTCTAGAAGGAAACCGATAGAATACAGAAAGTAGTTAAGTAAAATAATAGTAGCAGCCATCCGCGATTTGACTGCTTTTTTTTACATAAAACCTAGTTTATGATCTTCACATCAAACATTATTAATATCTGTTTAAAAATAAAAAGGTAACAAACAGGCAGATATTTTGCATTTGTAAAAGTAATATAGATAACAATTATAAAGAATAAAGAATATATATACATTAAACTTAAATCTTCATGTTTTTAGAAAATACAGATTATCGAAAGAAGTTAATAGAATGTTAATGCAGAATAAAAGAAAGAAGAACTAACGATTGTTGTTATTCCAGTTCGGTCGTAGCGGCCGCGGTGAGTTACTCTGTGGTTCACTGAAGATGGAAGATTCTAGAAGGAGAGCGATAGAATAGAGAAATAGAAATTAAATAAAGGAACTATTAGCAAAAGTAATTTTTCTCCTCGTGATAATATATCTTCACATCAAATTTCATTTATATCTGTTTAGTAATATGAAAAATTAAGAAACAGACATACTTTAACATTTGTAATATTAGTATGGATTACAAGTATGAAGAATAAACAACATCAAACTTAGATTAAATAGATTTAAGTTTGATCAATTCAAGCTTAGTCCAATATTTTTTTAAGTTACATAAAATGTTAATGAAGAATAAAAGAAAGTGGAACTAACGATTGTTGTTATTCCAGCTCGGTCGTAGCGGCCGCGGTGAATTAGTCTGTGGTTCATTGAAGATGGAAGATTCTATAAGGAAAGCGATAGAATAGTAGAATTAGAAATACAGAAAAGTAGCTGTTAAGGTAATGTGTGACCGATTTTATTTTAACATGTCTTTACATTAAATATTAACATCCGTTTAGTTGTTATTATATTAGTTTTGACACACGCATGGATAACAATTATTAGGAATAAAAAATACACACCCATATAACAAACTTACAGCTAATTTTAAATATCGCTACAAAATGCAAATCGTTGAACGAAGTTAGCAAAAGTATTATTATGTTATCTGTGGCAAAAGTAATTTTTCTCTTCGTGATAATATATCTTCACATCAAATTTCATTAATAAACACAGACAGATACTTTAGCATTTGTAATATAATTTTTGTATGGATTACAAGTATGTATTTACCTTAGTAAACAACACACATGTACATCAAACTTAAATCTATTTACTATTAGAAAATATAAGGTAAATAGATTTAAGTTTGATCAATTCAAGTTTATTTTAAGTTATATAGAATGTTAATGAAGTATAAAAGAAAGTGGAACTAACGATTGTTGTTCTTCCAGCTCGGTCGTAACGGCCGCGGTGAATTAGTCTGTGGTTCATTGAAGATGGAAGATTCTAGAAGGAAAGCGATAGAATAGTAGAATTATAAATACAGAAAAGTAAGTGTTAACAAAAGTAATATATAATTGTACATTTTTATGAATACTGTAAGAATATTATGCAATGCAATTCAATGATAATAAATAAATAAAAATTAAATATAATAATAAATTGAATAAGTTTATAGAATAAAAGAAGTTAATTAAGAATAAAAGAAATTAAAACTAACGATTATTGTTAGTCTCTGTGGCCGGGACGTGTTAATCTGTGGTTGATTAAAGACGGAAGATTCTAGAAGGAATTAGATATAATAGATATAATAGGGAAGGCCTCCAGCAAGGTGGACCGACGATCTGGTCAAGATCGCGGGAAGGCATTGGATGCGAGCAGCGCAGGACCGATCGTCGTGGAGATCTTTGGGGGAGGCCTATGTCCAGCAGTGGACGTCTTCCGGGCTGCGATGATGATGAAAGAAGTTATAGTTTAAAGATATATGAAATATAATATTATCTTATTTAAGGTTATACCAAATTATTTATGTCTGAATATAGCATCTCAAAAGTAAACTGTTGAAAGAAGTATTAAGAATGTAAGAGAAGAGAAGAAATCGGAACTAACGATTATTATTATTCCAATTTGGTCTCTGCGGCCATGGTCTGTTAGTTTCTTGTTGATTGAAGCCAGATGATTCTAGAAGGAAAGTGACAGAATAATGAAGCAGTTATAGCTGTCTCAGTTATCGGTCAGCATAATGGCATCAAATATAGTAAAATGCAATAATTGTAATATTGTGATTAGTGAAATATTGTCTTTTGTACAAAACAAATGTGAAGTTATGGATGAGGAAAGTCTCATTCGTATTATTACGTCGTCATTTTCGAGTGAAGAAATTAAGGAAGCGAAAACTTTGCTATTTGATTCAGTTAAATCAAAAATACGCAAGATCATACGAAAAAAGGATGGAAAAGAGAACGTGACATAGAAGATATTTTATCTGTAATAAAAAGTGTAGATCCTGAGAATATTCCAGTATTTGTTGCGAGAGATTTGCAGAAACTACCGCCAGTGAGTTTTGATCATGTGGATGTAACTAGATTATTAAAGGATATTCTTGTGTTGCAAAAAGAACTGCGAACTATTAAAGAGACCTGCGCTTCGTCAGAAGAAGTACAAATGATAAAGAATGAATTGTTGAATTTAAAAACGGCTTCAATTGTTAATAATTTTGAACCGACACAATATGTAAACACGAAAAGAGGTGGTTCAAATTTAATTGATAATTTTCATTATGACAGTGGGCCGATTGGGTTGCTTCATATATCGCAGGAAGAAAGAAATGAGAACTTAAGTAATAATTGCGATACAAATATTCCTTTGAAAAAGCAATCTAATGCTTTATTGAATAGTTCAGTAAACAATATTTGTGTGCGGGTAGGAGATACAGTTGATCAACCGTCGTTTAAACAGCGGCAGGTATTAGATGAGGCGCAAGCGGGCGCGGGAGGAGTAGCGCCACCGAACGCACCAATCACGTCAACCGGTATAGCAATGAACATAGTTGAAAGTAATGATCGAGTCTCCCATCCATTAGTAATGGAAAAATCATATGCGAATATTGTTACCAATGAAGCATGGAAAAATATAAAAGAGACAGAAAATTGGACAATAGTGCAAAAAAAGAAATTGAAGAATAGATTTATGGGAAAAAGAGGTCAAGCATGTACGGAACCCAATGGAAAATTTCGAGCAGCGGATATAAAGATACCGCTATTTATCAATAATGTTGACAAGAATACATCACCGGATGACATTGCTACCTATATACTGCAAAAAACTAACGTGCCTGTAACTCTAGAAAAAATTAGCATGAAACTACAGAAGGAATACGATGCATACAAAGTATACATACCGCGGAGTAAATTTTCTATCTTTATGGATGCGGGTCTGTGGCCGGATGGTATTTCCTTTCGTCGATTTGTGACTTTTAAAAAGACACTCGTAAAAGGTGATAAGATATAATTTATAAAATAAAAGTGGATAATACAACACAGTTATCTTTTATATCATTTAATTGTAAATCTGCGAAGCGATCGGCAGAATGTATAAAATCCTTGTGTGAGAGGTCCGATATCGTCGCTTTGCAGGAAACTTGGCTTCTTCCCCATGACATACATTTTTTGGACAGCATACATGATGATTTTGGATACACTGGAAAGTCTTCTGTAGATACTTCAGTGGGTATACTTCACGGTAGACCATTCGGAGGTGTCGCAATTTTATGGAGAAAAAGTGTTTTTAATTCGGTATCGATAATTAATAGTGAAAACTCGCGAATAACAGCAATTAAAGTGGAAACTAGTGATAAAGACATGGTCATTATGAGTGTTTACATGCCCACAGATAATAGTGATAATTTAACGGAGTTCACACATTGTTTGGGCGAGATTTGTGCAATTGTTGAAAATAATGATGTGCAATCTGTTTTTATTCTGGGAGACTATAATGCGCACCCAGATGGACAATTCGGTAAGGAACTTTTAAACTTTTGTTCGGAACAACAGCTGATCTGTGCGGATATACAGAAACTAGGTTTACAATCGGACTGTTATACATTTATTAGTGATGCACATGGAACGAAAAGATGGCTAGATCATGTTCTAGTAACACAAGCTGCATGGGCATCCACTGTTGATGTAGACATACTGTATGATGTTTACTGGTCTGATCATTTCCCTATTGAAATAAAATGTAATGTAAATCTTTTAAAACCGAAAGTTTCCATTAATAAATATGTTTGTAATAAAGTAGTTTGGGGTAGTAGAAACAATGAACAAATAAATATATATAATAGTTTTTGTAATGAAAAATTAAAAAATATTGATTTCCCAGAAAAACTAATTGGCTGTTGTGATGGATATTGTAGTGACTTAACTCACAGAGATATAATAAATCAATTGTATAGTAACATAGTGAACATATTATCAGAGGCTGCAGTCCGAAGTCACGACAGGCCGGTGGGAGTAGGGGGGCGAAGACGGATATCTGGGTGGAATAAATATGTTAGGGAGGCACATAATGAGGCGAGAATTAAATTTTTAGTATGGGAATTATATGGCAGGCCGAACGTGGGTGTTGTGTATGACGAAATGTGTGAAAGTCGTAAAAGGTTTAAAGGTAAATTAAAATGGTGTCTCAATCACCAAGACCAGATAAAAATGGATGCATTAGCTCTTCACCGGTCCAACAACGACTTTGGTGGGTTCTGGAGAGCTACAAACAAGTTGAGTGGTAGACCCTCTATACCTATTAGTATTAATGGGATTAAGGACTGTAAACAAATAGCTGATATGTTTAAAAATAACTTTAAGGTGAACTCATCTCTGCCTCCATCACAGTCAACCACCAACATTTTCAGTGAGGGTGTGAATAGTGAAGTGCATAGATTTACATCTGAGGATATTAAAGTTGTTATAAAGAACATGAAAAAAGGAAAGTCCCCGGGATATGATGGTCTCAGTTTGGAACATTTTCAGGCAGCAGGAGATCACTTGCCTAGGTTACTTTCAATGTTATATACATTTTGTATAGCGCACACATATTTGCCAGACGATATGCTAAAAACGGTTGTTGTACCAATAGTTAAGAATAAAACGGGAGACGTATCAAACGCGGGAAATTATAGACCTATATCTTTAGCAACAATAACTGCTAAGGTGTTTGATTGTTTGCTTGATTCGCAACTCAAACGATACCCAAACTTACATGATCTCCAGTTTGGTTTCAGGCAACAGAGTCCGCTATTTTATGTCACAAGCACACAGTCAGATATTACACAGAAAGATCTACTCCTGTCTATGCCTGTTTCCTTGATTTAAGCAAGGCTTTTGATATGGTGTCCTATGATGTTTTATGGAGTAAGCTTAAGAATACTACTCTACCCGTAGAATTAGTAAAGATTCTTAGGTATTGGTACAATAACCAATGCAACCAGGTGAAGTGGAATAATTCTCTGTCTGACCCATACCATTTAAAATGCGGAGTGAGACAGGGTGGGCTGACCTCACCTAACCTTTTTAGTTTATATGTCAATAGTTTAATAGAGGAGCTCAGCGGTATGCATGCTGGTTGCTATATCGATGGACTTAGTATCAACAATATAAGCTATGCAGATGACATGGTATTGTTGGCCCCCTCAATTGGAGCTTTAAGGAAAATGGTAGCTGTATGTGAATCGTATGCAGAAAGTCATGGATTATTATTTATAATTCTGTCAAGAGTGTGATTGTAGTGTTTGCATCTGGAAGTAAAAAACCGGATTATGTGCCTCCTATATCACTCAATGGGAATATATTGAACCTTGTTTCAAATTTTAAATATCTTGGACATATTGTTACATCCACATTAAAAGATGATATGGACATAGAACGTGAAAGAAGAGCATTGGCAGTTAGAAGTAATATGTTGGCACGCAGGTTTGCCCGGTGTACAAAACAAGTCAAAATAACACTTTTTAAGGCATTTTGTCAGGTTTTCTACACTGGCGGCTTGTGGGACAACTATACTAAAAAAACCTACAATGCTCTTCGCGTTCAATATAACAATGCCTTTCGGGCACTGTTGGGACTGCCCCGCCACTGCAGCGCGTCACATATGTTTGCGCAAGAGCGCACAGACGATTTCTATGCTATACGGCGGAAGCGAATAACGTCCCTATTAGGCAGAGTGCGGGCGAGTTCCAACAGTGTCCTGAAGACAATTGCTTGTAAAGTAGACTGTCCCATTCTAAGACACTGGGTGGGACAGGTAATATGTTAAAAGTTACATTTTTATTTTATTATATATTTTATTATATATATATATGTCATTAAGCTGTTACTAACACAATGGATCATGTTGTCTGAAATAAAATTATTATTATTATTATTATAAGATAAAACAAACATACTGAACGACTTTGACAGTAAGGATTTGTTTTAGTAATTATAAAAGTAAACGAGCTAAAGTCTGACGGTCGCGGGTTCGATTCCTCGCACAGTACAAACATTTATATTCATGAGTATGATTGTTTGTATTTAACTTGGTATGTATGAATTTACTAAAACAAATGTATTTATATATTTATATCAGTTGTCTAGTACCCATAACACAAGCTCCGCTTAGCTTGGGACTAGATGGCGCTGTGTTAATTGTCCAGGGTTATTATTGTTATAACTGCTAAAAAATACAGTTAATTACAAGTAAATTTTCAAATTTAAATTTAAACTGTTATCCTAGTTTTTTGAAGGAACTAACTCGTGATATACAGCTCACTCTAGTTTGGGAGTCAGGACTGCAACAAACTGTACACTGACGAAAGTTTAAATAAATAATAAATATAATATAAATAAATGAATGATTAACTGATTGAATGAATAATAAAAAAATATTGTGTGTTCCTCTTTTAAAT
This sequence comes from Achroia grisella, assembly GCF_030625045.1. Taxonomy (NCBI): domain Eukaryota; kingdom Metazoa; phylum Arthropoda; class Insecta; order Lepidoptera; family Pyralidae; genus Achroia; species Achroia grisella. Next base: position 841,747 of record NW_026712968.1, read on the forward strand.
AATTAGGATTATTTAAAAGAGCAACACACAAGTTTCTTGCTCTATCTTCTTGTCATGAGACAGCTTTCCGAATGAGCGGCAGATAAAAAAAGTATTTGACTATTCAAAAGTGCTTATTATTTGAATAAAGTATTTTGTCTTCTCTTCTATTCTATGATATTACTTACGTTGGTTCCAGTTTCTCACCGGTTCGTCTTCGTTGTTGAAGAAGACACTGTCTGACTGTCTTTTTTCTCTGTCTCGCGTGTTACGGAGGTTATATGGTTCCTCGTAAACATCTTGATCGACTGTAAATATATTTTATATATATTATTAATATCATAAACGCGAAAGTTTGTGAATATGGATGGAAGTTTGTCTATTTTTCAAGCAAAAACTTCTGAACGAATTACAATTACAGTAATATAGAGCAACACACAAGTTTCTTGCTTATTCTTCTTGTGATGAATCTGATCTCTTGCTCTTATCACTACGACTGATTTAATCTTATTGCATATTTATATTTGACCCAAAAAATTAGTGCTTGTTGGTAGTTTGTATTCACACGTTTCGACTTGTAAATGTAAACTTACAAGGATTATTTAAAAGAGCAACACACAAGTTTCTTGCTCGGTCTTCTTGTGATGAGACAGCTTTCCGAACGGGTGGTAGATAAAAAACAAATTGTTATGACTATTCAAAAGTGCTTAAATTAAGTTTATTTGAATAAATGATTTTCTATTCTATTCTATTCTATTCTGCATTCCGAAAAGCGGTAGAATAAAAAAACTTGACTATTCAAAAGTGCTTATATTAAGTTTATTTGAATAAAGATTATTTCTATTTCTATACATCAAAATTTAATGAGGTTGAACCGCTGACCGCAAATGTTGTTTTGCCATGTAAATTAAAATCGCTATTAAAAAAATAGGGGTTAGTGATAGATGGGTGAAAATTTTGAGTTATATATCTATTTTTAGTGCCACATTACAAAAATATAAAAATTTTGTTCAAAAGATAAAAGAAATGTTACTCGTGCCCATCTTTTATCACTTAGGATTATGAAAAAAAGATAGTAGCCGATTCTCAGACCCAATGAATATGCATATAAAGTTTCATAAAAATCGATCAAGCCGTTTCGAAGGAGTATGGTAACTGGCATTGTGACATGAGAATTTTATATATAAGACTAGCTGTACCTGCGGTTTACTTCGCGTTAAATTTCAATAAAAAATTGCATATTGTGTTATTTTGATGCATAAGCTGTAATACTGTAAAGTTTCATCACAATCCGTTCAGTAGTTTTTGCGTGATAGAGTAGCAAACATCCATCCACACTCACGAACTTTTGCGTTAATTACTTATTAAGATAAGATATACATATAGAACTAGTTATTACCCAGAGATCAACCTGACATGATCCATTGCAATAGGGTCACTAGTTCCCATTATAATATTTCATTGTCCAACGCATCACACGAAACCATAAAATTTCAGGGTTTACAGTTATAAAACCATAGTCCAGGGGAATGGTAATGTTAGTAATGTACCTAGGCAGTTTGACCTCCACGCGGTTCACCTTGGAAACCATCATGTTTGTTGCTGAATTTACCACGATGTGCTAACTGACCTGATCTTCTACTCATCTTATCATCCTCCACTGGAGCCCCGCCAAGACAAACCATTAGAGTATGTGATTGTATCATTCCGATATAATCTATTAAAAAGGGGGGAAAGGGGATTATTAGTAATGGGTTATATATTATCTATACATATAAATAAAATTAGAGTGTCTGTTTGTAATATTGAAATAGCTGTTTTTTATTATATGAATATACGGTACATACACCAAAATAACATTTTTTACAATTTTTGTCTGTCTGTCTGTTGGTTCCTGCTAATCTTTGAAATGGCCGGACCGATTTAGTAGCTGATGTAATGAGTAACTTAGTCTACTTTTATTTTAGAAAAATAAAGTTAAATTCTACGCGGACGAGGTCGCGTATACACCTAGTTTTAATATATAACTCTAAATATATGCTACATATAACTGTAACTAACATATAATTCTAACTTACAATGTTATATAAGTAATATTTTCTTGTATTTGGAATTATATAGTACACTAATTGTAAAATATTTCACCATAAAATAATTTACCTAATTGTAAAACAGTCAACTGAAGTGTGCCCATACTGCATATTTTTGGTTGGTTTGGGGACTATAGATAGATAGATAGATAATTTAGTTGCTTCAACATTTACAACAACAGTACAAATGTTCGCCTCATATTCAGGGGGCATGCCAATTACAATTCATAACAATTACCTTTACAATTAAATTACATTATTTAAAAGAGCAACACACAAGTTTCTTGCTCGTTCTTCTTGTGATGAGACAGCTTTCCGAACGAGTGGTAGATAAAAAACAAATTGTTATGACTATTCAAAAGTGCTTAAATTAAGTTTATTTGAATAAATGATTTTCTATTCTATTTCTATTCTATTCATTATAAATAAGAATATTAAATGTCAGGTCAATTCTCGCAAAGAGTAACAGCATTTTTTAACGAGCCATTGGGGTTTTTTTTTTAATCAACATGAATTACCTGTGGTATTTTATTTATATATTTGTACGGCGCTGAAGTGGGAGTTAATATTATGCAAGTTAGTTCTACACGGTGGCATTTTTAATTTAGTAGGGTGTCTTTGTGTAAATTTGCTATTATCGTTTATTTTGTCATATATATATGGGTGTTTTATTACAAACATACCTGTTTCATAAATGTACAAGCCAGTTGCAGTTAACACTGCCATTTTTTTTAATAACGGTCTACATGATTGCAATGGTCCTACTCTACATATAGCGCGTATGCATTTTTTTTTGTGTTAATAAGACTTTGTTTATCAATGTCGAGTTTCCCAAAGCAATAGAAACATATAAAAAAATGTATTGTAGTAAATATGATAATGTAAATCTATATACAAATGTAAATTTTAATATATATAAATAAATAAATATTTATGAACTCCGGAATAAACCTGTAGCAGGTTGAGAGTTTGAGACACATATAACACCAAATAGAAATCACATAACCTAAATAAATCAATTCAAATAATTGACATAAAACAGATTTTGTGAAAGCTTTGACATAGATAAAGGTAGCACAGATAATAAATATCAATCAACAAAACCAGTATCCATAGACATTTCTTTTTACTTTTTCCTTATTCATATATGCTGACAGTTAACTCGAAAATGAAAACTGTCAACATGAATTTGTGAGCATATAAAAAGTGGTTTAAAAACTATAGAAAGAATATTTTTGTGGTGGATCGGATGATCGGATGGTTGTGGATGAAGATTAGGGGTTCCAGGACAGCAGGTAGATATGATGAGTGCATATATATGAAGGATACTTTACAATTAAAATCCACTAAGTATATATAGGTATTTTATTAACTGAACATGTAAAATATTTTATTAAATCAAGGAAAAATATAATGTCACTTTTTACAATAATCTGACGAACAAATAATCAGAATTTTATATATATATATTGACGGCCTCGCTGGTCTAGTGGTTTAGCGCACTGCTTTACTTCCAATGGTCGCGGGTTCGATTTCTCGCACGGTGCAAACATTTGTATTCATGAGTATGATTGTTTGTATTGGTCTGGGTGTCTTTTGCGTATACCTATTATGTACCAGCTGTGCCCGCGTACTTACCTACCTACTACTTCTACCGCGTGGAATAGTGACCTTGCCCTTTTCTGGGTGTTTCTAAGTATGTATTTTTTTTTTGAGGCTTGATAATGGAATGGTGCACCCGCTTGCGCTAACGGTTTACGCTGGCGGGGCACCAGTGGAGGATGATAGGATGAACATGAAGTCAGATCAGTTAGCCCAACGAGACAAATTCACTGGGAATTTATCACGATGGTTTCCAGGGGGAACCGCGTGGAGGTCGACCTGACATGATACATTGCTAGCAATGGGGTCATTAGTCCACATTACTAACAATCCCCTTCCCCCCTAGTATGTATTTATTAAAAAAAAACATTTATATGAAATTAAAAAAAAAAAGTATTTATATCAGTTGTCTGGTACCCATAACACAAGCTCTGCTTACCGTGGGACTAGATGGCGTTGTGTTAATTGTCCAACGTTATTTATTTAGGGTTATTTATTAAAAAAAAACGAGCAAGACACTAGTGTGTTGCTCTTTTAAATAATATATATATTAATTTAAAAAATAAGGTAAAAGAAAGTGGAAATGAACTTAATTAGTAATTTGAATACATTTATTTATTTATTTAAATCTTTGTCAGGACTGCATCTAACTTTGCGTTTGTTGCAGTCCTGACTCCCAAACTAGCGTGAGCTGTATACCAGGAGTCAGTTCCTTACCAAAGCTACTACATTCTTTTTCATACTATAATTAATAATTGCATACAAAAACATTCACAATAAAAAACAATCATTGTATAATCATTGACGCAGCGTAGCCAAGATTTGCCTCTTTGAATGGTCATACTTAACCTCTGGGTAAAGTAGCTACCAGCTCTCGGGACTGGTCTGCTCTTATCACTACGACTTAATTAATCTTATTATGTATTTATGACACTAATAAATTAGTGCTAGTTGGTAGTTTGTATTCACACGTTTCGACTTAATATAAACTTACAACGATAATTTAATAGAGCAACACAAGATTCTTGTTCGATCTTCTTGTGATGAGACAGCTTTCCGAATGAGCGGTTTTAAAGAAGGATGATTATCACTATTCAATAGTGCTTAAATGAAGTTTATTTCCATAAATGATTTTCTATTCTATTCTATTTGTTTTATACAGATGGGACATCCCTGAAGTCTACGTCATGCCGGAACCTGTTAACAGGGTAAGTCGTAAATGATATAACAAAACGTAAAACTATATATATGTTACGTATTCTAAAAAATATAGATAACCTCAGTGGTCTAGCAGTTTAGCACACCGCTTTACTTCCGATGATCGCGGGTTCGATTTCTCGCATGGTGCACACATTTTCATGAGTATGATCGTTTGTAGTCTAGGTGTTTTTTGCGTATACATATTATATATTAGCTGTGCTCGCGACTTCATCCTAGTAACTTGACCTAATAAAGAAAAAATATTTAATTACCTATCCCAAAGGGTCAAAAAAAGTTTCATCGTTTTAGCTTCAATAATTACGAATTTCCATACAAACGCTCAACCCCTATTTTATTTTATTTAATGTCATGGAAAAGAATTATTACTTAAAAATTATACACAAATAATTTACAAATAGAAAATATTAAACAATCATATATTGTCAAGAAAATATTTTATATTGTATAAAATTCATTATTCTTTAACCATTTTCGTGTTGTTTTTTTAAATAATATTTTGTTATTAATCTTCAATGTGTCAGGAATACGATTTTTTCAGACTACTCTAATGCTGTTGGCCACAGCTGGCTTGTACAGCTTCACCGGACGTTAGGAGCGAGTGCAGATGGCACTCCAAACCAAAGGGAGGACTTATGGAGCGGTTGAAGGCCAACTGTCGCTTGACGGATACGACTTTAGTCTGAGGGCACCGCTAGAGGTTCGAACCTAGGCTCAGGCTGTCGCAATTTCGAAATCCGTTTAATTTGAATGGGGGATCAATCGGAGGGGAGCAGGAATAGAATAGAATAGAAAATCATTTATTCTAGTAAACTTTATTTAAGTACTTTTGAATAGTCATAACAATGTTTTTTTTAATCTACCGCTCATTCGGAAAGCTGTCTCAAAAGAAGAAGGATCAAGCAAAAAGCATGAAACGTGCCCATGGTTATAAAGCACCTCGGATGGTTTTTTGAAGTTGTCAAGGCCCTAAGGGATCTTCAATAAAATGGACTGTAGATATGTTTAAATATAACTACACTTAAAATGTATTTACTACCATGACTGCATCTAAAACTAATTTAGAATCATGTTACTCTGCACATCACTAGAGCCCCAATCAGCTGTTCCGATCATCGATATCATACACCTAACAATAACACAAACTTACTAGAATAAAACACCTCTGTTGTTACTAGTTAAGTATTAACTAAGCTACAAAATCGTGATTACAACTCATTGTAATTTTGCAATCTTGTAATTATTTCCTGGTTTATTGAAACACGTAATTTCATATTATTAGTCTTGGACTTAGGACTGTAGGTTACTTCTATTGCTGGATTCAATCAAGGCTCCTACAGATACTAGATTCGATTTTTAACCCCACTATTGGGGATATTTAATAGTAATAATATCGAAATGTCTAAATCATAGTCTGAAGCAATTAAATTTAGAAAAAATACTCTACATCACCCTTCAAAAGGCAGCCATTTTGAATACCTGTAGAACTGTCCGAAAATTCCATGAAATAAATGAAAATGACATAACACGCACGCACACACGCACATACTGAACTCACTTGTTTTTTTTATTTATCCATGATTATGCAATGGTGCACCCGCTTGCGCTAACGGTTTACGCTGGCAGGGCACCACTGGAGGATGATAAGATGAGCATGAGGTCAGGTCAGTTGGCCCATCGTAACTAATTCACTAAGAATTAGTCACAATGATTTCCAGGGGTAAATGCGTGGAGGTCAATATGACTTGGTACATTGCTAGCGATGGAGTTCACATTGCTAACAATCCCTTCCTTCTAACTTACTGGGTTTCAGTTCGAATCCTCGCACGACACAAACATTTGTATTCATAAGTATGATTGTTTGTATCAATCTGGATGTTTTCTATGTATAATATGTATGTATTAATAAAAAAAGTATCTATTTATATCAGTGTCAGTGTTTATATCAGTTACTTAGTACCCATAACACAAATTGCTTAGCTTGGGACTAGATGGCGCTGTGTGAATTGTCCGGAGATATTATTATTATATACATTCTCGTTACATGATTGATCAACTTTTGTAGCAGAGAAAGTCTCAGAGAATGCTCTTATAAAACATAGATTTACATGGTATGGGAGAACTGGACTGTTTTAAGACTCACATTTTCTAGTATATACATTATATTAAGTACAGACTTAAATAGAGCAATTCAGATGTATATAACTATCTGTTCCCTCAACTTAGTCCGCGTGGAATTTAACTTTATTTTTCTAAAATAAAAGTAGCCTAAGTTAAAAATACATACAATCCTAAATTTTAACCCTTCTATCATCAACCCCTATTTTTTTAAAGCGTTATTAATTTATATGGCAAAACAACATTTGCCCTGCTAGTATATATATATATATATATATATATATATATATATATATATATATACTAGTTAGTTAGTAAAATTGTAGTATAACAATAAGTTTTAATAAAATGATTGATATTCAATTATTATTTTCAAACTCTAACAATACTAAAATATTGCTTGCGTAATCTAACACTCAAATATTCTAATATTCAAAGTGACGTAACTCCGCTTTTAAATCAGATTTTATTTACCATAACAATTTGAGCATAACTGTAGTCAATATTCATTTATTTTATTCTTAGACCAAGGTCACACGTAAGTCTATTTTAAGTCGAGACTTTATATTCTTGTTTTAAATGTATATTGTATACATATAGATTTAAGTACCATATAATAAAAGAGGTTAAAGAGTAATCGTCTATCGTGGTATGGGCATGTAATGCGTAGGAAAGAAGATCATATGCTAAGGACGGTGTTACATATGAATGTGGATGGTTATAAGTAGAGGAAGACCGAAAAAGAGATGAATGGACTGTGTGAATGATGATATGGTGAGAATGACGAGATGACTGCGAACAGAGATGAATGGAAAGGAAAAACATATTACGCCGACCCCAAATAAATGGGATAAGGAAGAAGCAGATGATGATAATAAATTTAAGTAGCTATGACGAGGTCGAGTGGAATGAGTAGTCATGCTCACTAAAATGTCCAGACATGTGGCGGCGTGGTGGGTCGGGTCATTGGGCTCCCTAAAATATGGTCGAGCGCAGTGATGGCTGGCTCATACGTCATACTCGTGAGCGAGTGCTGCTTGTAGGGACTGGACTGCTCTTATCACTACGACTGATTTAATCTTAATGTGTTTTTATATTTGAGCCTAAATAAATTAGTGCTGGTTGGTAGTTTGTTTTTACACGTTTCGACTTGTAAAATGTGAACTTACAATGATTGTTTAAAAGAGCAACACACAAGTTTTTTGTTCATTCTTCTTGTGATGAGACAGCTTTCCGAAAAAGCGGTAGATAAAAAAAATGTTGACTTTTCAAAAGTGCTAAAATTAAGTTTATTTGAATAAATGATTTTCTATTCTAAGTTTCTCATTACATAGTATAAAACAAAGTCGCTGTCGCTGTCTGTCCGTCCCTATGTATACTTAAATCTTTAAAACGGATTTTGAAGCGGTTTTTTTTAATAAGTGTATAGAGAGATTCAAGAGGAAGGTTTATGTATTTAATACATGTACACGCGTGCGAAGTCGGGGCGAGTGCTAGTAAATAATAAAGATATTTATTCAGCATTACAATATTCTTATTTACTATACAACTTAAAAACTATAACACACTGGTAACACTGAATGTGACTCCCACTCAGCATTTATACTGTAGTATAATTATACCACAGCGCTGATTTTCAGTGGATTACTTAGATTTAAGTAATATATAAAATAGTTATATATCTAAATATTTATAATTCAAAGGTGACTGACGTAGTGATCTATCAACGCACAGCCCAAACCACTGGACAGATCGGGCTGAAATTTGGCATGCAGGTAGATGTTATGACGTAGGCATCCGCTAAGAAAGAATTTTGATTAATTCTGGCCCCAAGGGGATGAAAGTTCGTATGAAACTTTGTCAATTTTAAACCGATCGGGCTGAGACTTTGCATGCATAAAGCTACTATGACGTAGGCATCCCCTAAGAAAGGATTTTGATAAATTCCACCCCTAAGGGGATAAATTAACGCGAGCGAAGCCGCGGGCAAAAGCTAATTTATTATAAAACAATCTCTTGTTGTCAATGAGTGCGTAGCGGTTTCTATGTTGATTATCGCATGCCTTTTACTTGTTATTGTGTAAAAAATATTCAAGAAAGCAACACACATGTTTCTTGCTCATTCTAAATTGTCTATCTTGGAAACTATCATGATAAATTCCTGGTGATTGGTCACGCTGTGCTAACTGACCTGACCTCATGCTCATCCTATCATCCTCCACTGGTGCCCCGCCAGCGTATACCGTTAGCGCAGGCGGGTGAAACATTCAAATATAACTCATTGGGGGGAAGCAGATTGTTAATAATGTGGACTAACAGTCCCATTAGCTAGCAATGAACCATGTCAGATGGACCTCCACGTGGTTCCCCTGGAAACCATCATGTGGTTTCCAGGGGAAAATTCCTGGTGAATTTGCCACGATGGACTAACTGATCTGACCTCATGTACATCTCATCATCGTTCACTGGTGCCAGCTTATACCGTTAGTGTAGGCGGGTGCACCATTCCATTATCAAATATAAAAAAAATTAACCCATAAAAAAAATTAACCCCATTAAAAAAATACAGATTAAGAGATATTAATCCGGAATGGGGATCACGGGAGTTTAGATGTTTTTTTGTAAATACATACATAATATACGTAGAAAACCCAGACCGAATACCAACAATCATTCTCATGAATATATTGTTTGCATAATGCAAGGAATCGAATCTGCGACCATTAGAAATATGGCGATGTGCTGAACCGCTAGACCACCGAGGCCGTCAGCTAATTAACTAATAAATGAATGAATGAATGAAACTCTTTACTGTTCCTCTCACAGAAAATACAATTCCATATACAATTATGTATAAAATGATAAAAAAATATATAATACAATAAAAAAGACAAAGAGGTATCAATGGGCGGCCTTATCGCTAAAAAGCGGTCTCTTCCAGGCACCTTAGGATGGAGAGAAGTAATTAGATTTGCGTCTGGTAGACGTGTAATGATGGTAACAATATTGGAAGAAAAGTTATAGTTAATAAATGCATATATTTATTTATTTATTGTACAATACAGTGTTACATTGATCCTTATGATATAAGGTGAGACTCTGCTTCCTAAATAGGAAAAATCCTATATTTCAGGATAAGCAGTGCTCATTCCCTAAACACTACTGTGACACAAAAAATGTAGTATAACTTGTTGACCTGTACTAATTAAATTTACTTAGATATATACAATTCTTAATTATGAACACAAAGATAAATAAATACTAACATATAATCATCAACTACAGAGTATTTACCGTAAAAATTTTTTTTATTATTCTATATCTATATTAATATTATGAAGCTGAAGAATTTGTTTGTTTGTACGCGTTAATCTCAGGAACTACTGGTTCGAATTGAAAAATTCTTTTTGTGTTGGATAGTCCATTTGTCGAGGAAGGCTTTAAGCTATATAACATTACGCTACGACCAATAGGAACGGAGCTGCAATGAACAATATTGCAAAAGGTGGGGAAATTAAACGCAGACGAAGTTGCGCGGGTCAACTAGTATATATTTCTGCTAAAGCAAAGTACAAATGAAGTTTTATAATAACAATTAGTATGTTCAAAGCAATTTCATCTTTATATCTACTTATCAGAGTCGATATTCATATAAATAAGGTTTGTTTACCGCCAAAAATTTTCCTAATTTATATTTTTTGTATACAAGTCTAAATAGATAATAGATAATGATAAAAAATAGATAATAAACTTTAAACATTTGTGATGGCCTCGGAGTCTAGTGGTTTAGCACAACGTTTTACTTCCGATAGTCGTGGGTTCGATTCCTCGTACGATGCAAACATTTGAATAGATAAGTCTGATATGTATGTATTTAAAAAAGATATATATGTATTTATAGTATTTAAAACTAGATGTGTTAATTGTTCTGACATGTTATTATTATTATTAATTAAAAATTAATTAATTAAATAATGCTCTAAGAGCCTATAACTTGCCTTGTTGTACAGACTATCTTCTGGCTAATTATTATTTCCCCGTCCAATTCAAACGGGGATCGAAATTACGACGGCCTGAGCCGACGTCCGAACCCCTAGCGGTGACCTCAGACTAAAGTCGTATCCGTCAGGCAGGAGTTGGCCTTCAGCCGCTCCATAAGTCCTTCCTTTGGATAAAAAACATAAGTCGCTGTCGCTGTCAGTCGGTCCCATTATGTAGTCAGAAAAAATGCCTATTATTATGATTATTATATTAAAAACTACCGCAACAATTTTGTACAAGCGGCTATTGTTCCATTAATAACACTTCTTTTAGTTGTGTGGTAACGCTTAGATATTATGAAAAAACAATAACTACATTCTTATTATTATTACATAAAAAACAAAGCCGCTGTCGCTGTCTGTCCGTCCCTATATAATACATATACACCCGAGCGAAGCCAGAGTAAGTAGCTAGTATACATTAACGTTTAGTTTTTGTCTGTGCTGCTGACTCATGACAAATGAGAAAATAATTGTCTATGATCATTAATGGAACAATCGAAATGATGTTATGTCTCATAAAAACCTGTTTAATAACATTTATAACGGAGATATTTGTCAATTTCGATCACAAAAGGGAACATCAAAATCCGTTCTCATTTAGATATGGTATAGCCAGGCCCCTCTTCCCCACATTGGGCACACTGGGCACGGGCCCAGGGCCCCACTATTAATTGGGGCCCCCTAGTCTAGTTTAGTCCCTGCTCCATTACCAAACTATAACCGGTAGCTACTCTACTCTCGCCAGAAAATCAGTCTTAACAAATGCTTACAGACTATGGTCATTTTGATCGTTTTTTTTATAATTATTGCTAGACGTAAGAACTTGATTCCCTCATACCAAATAACATAACAAATTTTTAAAACTATATCTGCCTGGTTTGTTTTGAAGGTAGGGCATCCCCATATACTAAAGAGTCATGTTCAAGTTTATCCCAATAATAAACTTAATAGCTTATACATCAGAACATCATATAAGCCATAAATGTAATACGGGTGAAACCGCGGCCAAAGCTAGTATTCAATAAATGTCTTTATTGTTATATAATGTTTGAATTAGATAATAATAAAAAAAATACTCACATACACTCCCATCAATGTCGTAAGTGAGTTGCTTCCATGCAAACACTTCGTCGAATTTACCAAGTTTTTGTCTTATATTTTGGGCTGACGACAAAACCACTATCGATGCGTAGATTTGAAAAAACAAATATTTCCTTTGCCTCATTTTTTATTTTAAAAAACTATCCACAGAACTGCCAAGCCACATAAAAAAAGAAAAAATCTTGTGTTTTGCACTTTAACACTCTTTTATTACGAGCACTTTAGTTATTTTCACTTTTCTTTATTTAAAATGCAGGTAGATATTTGGTACGTTCAATTCAAAATGAAAATTTTCCGAAATCAACTTTAATAGTCCACATTTTAAAGTCGATATTCCAAAATTTTTAATTTTAGACTTAATACAGTTTGGTATATGACATGCCAAATCAACAGATATTAAATTATTATACAAATACCTTTTTTATTTTTATTATTTATAAAAAGAATATAATAATATTTGTCTATGGTAAGAAATTTAAAAACATTGCTTTTTACTTCTTATTATAATAAATATAAATATTCAAAAAGGGAATAGAAAACAACGAGTAATGGAAAATTATTGAATATATGTATATATAAACTTATAACACACGTCCTGACGTAAGGTTAAGTTATGAACTAATGGTTCGTCTCTTGACATTAACTTGTTTATTGGCCTTATGTATACAAGTCGTCTTAATCGATACCTACTGACCGATTTATCGTTTAAATAGAATTTATAATAGCTGTTTTATATTACAGTTTTCAAATTGTTGTTCCTGTGCCATATTTTTAATGTAGTAAAAAAAGTGAAGTATAAAAAAAAATCTATATTGATTTTTTATATCCGTGATACTCGTGAACGGGTGCTGCTTGTGAGGACTGGTCTGTTCAGGTTACGAACACTGATTAGACTATTTGCTTTTGTAATATCATATGCTGGTGGTCAATTTTTTCTCCCAAATTTGAATTTAAAATGAATCTGTATTATTGTAAACAATTTTTTTTAAATGTGCTATGTAAAGAAGTCAAGTATATACATGTAAGTTTTTTTTATTTTTCTTAAAAAGCAAGTGTATAAGTATGTAATGTTTTTTATTTTATCTTATATATAAAATTCTCGTGTCACAGTTTTCGTTCACATACTCCTCCGAAACGGCTTGACCGATTCTCATGAAATTTTGTGAGCGTATTGAGTAGGTCTGAGAATCGGCCAACATCTATTTTTCATCCCCCTAAATGTTAGGGGTAGTCCACCCCAATTTTTTTTTTATTTTAAGGCAAAACAACGTTTGCCGGGCCAGCTAGTTTTATATAAATTGATTTTAGGATTTTTATTACTTAACATGTCAACCCCATTGTACTGAACCTAATTATTATGTTTACTTTGTTAGTAGAAGTTTATAACTTAAGTGCTGTCGTCGTCGTCGATGTCATATTGTATTAATTTACTGATAAAGGCTATATCTAAAACTGTGATTGGTACAGTTTATGCTGGTGGAGTAACTGAAACAGTCATGCTCGCTATAAAGTTCAAACTTGTGGCCGTTTTGTCTCAATGTGCTTTTTGTTTATGGATAATGATGGCTGGCTCATCCGTCATACTGTGATAACGGTGGGGACTGGTCTGGAAGGGCACGAACACTGATGGAATTTTTTGATTTTTTTGATTTTTTTTTTATATATAGCATATGCTGGTGGTCACTCTATTCTCCCAAATTTGAATTAAAATGAAATAGTATTATTATAAATATGTGACAACATTCACCAAGAATTTATCACTTGGTTCTTCTCATCTCGAAAGGGGGAACGACGCGTAGATTTGACATATATAGAGTCTGTAATATACATGAACTAAGATATTTTGAATTTGAATTATTGAATCAGAACAGCAGAGAGGATGGACTCACTGCACCCACAAATAATAACGTTTTGTCAATTTTTTTGTTTATGGATAATAATGGAACGGTGCACTTTGTTGTGATAACAGATATGCTCTTATAATTAATGTTAGCATGAGGTCAGGTCAGACTGACAAATTCACAAAATTTACACACACAAAAATATATAATATATACAAAATAATATCAAATAATAATAATGTAAAAATTAATATTTCTTTAATTAATTAAGTAAAAATTAAGTTAAAATATAAATTAAAATACATTCACATATAAATATAAAAAATCTGTATAAAAATCACCGCTGTACCATTCCATTAAAAATAGTACAGTAGTGATTAACATACGCACAGTCCAGCCTGCCCGCAATCATGCTCAGGATGCTGTTGGTACTGGCACGTACCCCCCGCACCAGGGATGCGCATCTTTTCCGCATTGTAGCATAAAAACAATCCACACGGTACTCCGCGAACATCCCTGATGCACTGCAGCATCGCGACAGCCCCATCAACACCCTGAATGCGTTGTTATACTGAACGCGAAGCCCGCTGTAGGACTTTCGGGTGTATGCAGCCCACAGATTGCAAGTGTAAAAGGATGTACAAAATGATCTAAACAGAGTGATTTTGACATCCCTAGAGCACTGCGCAAATCTGTGCGCTATCATATTCGCCCTCACCGCCAGCGCTCTCCTTTCTCGTTCAATATCGTCGTCATCTGTAAGGTCAGAGTTCAACAGATGTCCCAAGTATTTAAATTTATACATCCTTTCCAGCGTTATGCCATTGAGTTTGACTTCGGGAAAAACATCTGTATTATTGCCTCTGGCCTCGAAGACCACGACTTTACTTTTTATTGCATTATAAACCAGACCGTGCCGACGCGCATATGACTCACAGATAGCCATGAGTCTTCTAAGTCCACATACTGACACTCAGAAGCACCATGTCGTCCGCATAACTTATATTATTTGCATTTACACCGTCTATATGACAGCCGACATGAGTGCTACCCAATGCAACTATCAGTTCATTAATATACAGATTGAAAAGTATCGGCGACAACCCCCTTGCCTCACGCCACACTCCAATCTGTATGACTGTGACATGGTACCCGCCCATCGGACCCTGTTGGCCTGATTAGCATACCAGTATTTGTGGATATTTATGAGATCTGGTGGCAAATTAATTTCATCAAGCTTTTTCCACAAAATATCATAAGAAACCATCAAATAATAATAATAATAATAATCTCAGGACCATTCACACAGCGCCATCTAGACCCAAGTTAAGCTAACTAAAGCTTGTGTTATGGGTACTAGACAACTGATACAAATACATAGATTTTTTTTTTTCGTAAATACATACATATTATACATAGAAAACACCCAGACCGACACAAACAATTATACTCATGAATACAAATGTTTGTTCCGTGCGAGGAATCGAACCTGCGACCATCGGACGTAAAGCGGTGTGCTAAACCAAACCACCGAGGTGGTCTAGTGGACTGCTCTTGAAGTCTAGAAAGCATGGCATGGACTGGCGTTTTCCGATTAGTATAATATCGGATGGCATGCTTCACACACACACGACACTGCTTTTTCAGTTGACAATCCCTTTTGAAAGTCAAATTGATTGTCATGTATTTTTATATGTTGAGTCAACCTAGAGTTAAGCATGCCGTCAAATACCTTTGAGATAACTGTGGCTAGAGAGATGGGTCTATAGTTGTTTTTATTTGATACATCACCAGATTTATTCTTAATTATAGGTATCACTACTGTTTTCATCATCTCTTCTGGTATATATGAGTGACTGATACAATTAAAGAGCATAGCCAACAGTCGCGAGAGGTGGGGACCCGCATGCTGTAAATGCTCAATACAGACTGACTTACCTCTAGTCATGGATTTTATGATCAGGTCTATTTCTTTAGCATTACATCTAATTTTCACCTCTTGGCCAGACTCAACACTAAGCATAGCATGCGAGGGCCCCAATGACGATTTAATCGTGAAGTGATCCCTAAAAAGATTAGCTATATCCCCGGCATTGCTAACACCGTCAACACACACGGGAATGGTCGACTTTGAATTTAGCTTCTTCGTGGCTTTCCAGAATGAACGGAAGTCATTTGTTGAATGATGAGATGCCAGAATATCCATTTTTATTTGCTCTTGATGGTTCTGACACCACCTAAGACGTTTCTTAAAATGTTTTCTGGCCTCACACATATCATTGTCAAATATGCCGCTATTTGGTTTACCATAATGACGCCCGCGGGTACTGTGAGACTCCTACTCACTAAAAACTCCAAGATGTCCCTCATCCAACGCCATGTGCCGGAGTCGCGGGATCAAATTATAGTCGACCGCAACTCCGACGGCGGTGGCCCACTCTACAGCGGGCCCCATCTCTGCGGGTTCCCTATTTTTTTTTTTTTAAAGGATGATAATGGAATGGTGCACCCGCCTGCGCTATCGGTTTACGCTGGCGGGGCACCAGTGGAGCATGATAGGATGAGCATGAAGTCAGATCAGTTAGCCCAACGCGACAAATTCACCGGGAATGTATCACGATGGTTTCCAGGGGGAACCGCGTGGAGGTCGATCTGACATCTATCTCCCCCCGCGGGTTCCCTATTGGAATCCACCACTTCCCCCGTCTTCCCTGGGGAAGGCGCGTGGGGACATGCGCGCGACTTCTTCGGGCCTAGTGTAGAGGGGTGGGACGGGCGGTCGTCACCCCGGCCCGGTAGCGATCTAGGGGCGACTTGGGCCGCCCATGCCTCCTTGATCGCTAGGAGGGGAGCTGGTGTCCATCCCCTCCTGTGGTCCGCTGCTCCGGCCTGATGCCTGAGTGGCTGGCCGCCTCCACCCCTTCCTCTTGGGCGGGGTGCAATTTTTTGCCCCCACCCAGTGGTCTGCCGGCCGGCCTTGTGATGCATAGACAGCACATCTAGGGGGGTCGCCAACGTGTTTGTTCCAACCTACTGTAACCCCCTTTAACGCCTAACATATTTAGGGCTTTTACAAGCCACAGCCGCTCGTCTTACTACATTTGCTATATCGTTATACAAGTTATCTATTGTTTGTTTATGTTGTAAAATATTACATGTTCGATCGGCACAGTTATAGAACTCTGGTGGATAATCGAAAGTTTATAATTGAGTGTGACAGTTATTATAATACGAGTCTATTTGACCTGTGCTTCTTATACCCATACTACATTATTAGGTACGGATTTTATTTCATGTATTTTAGGTGAGAGAACATCTGAATTACATTTTACAATTAACGGAAAGTGGTCAGACCACAGTATGTCATACTCTATGTATATATTACATACAGAGGCCACGGCCGCTTTAGATACTACACAGTGATCTAACCATCTCTGTGACCCGTGAGCCTCACTCACAAAAGTAAAACAGTTAGATACATTTTTTAACATATCTACATCTATACAAGTCCATTCTTGTTCATCACAAAACATTTAGGAAACTCAGTTTGAGAGAACTCTCAATTATTATTGAGAGTTCTCATAAAAATATCAGCTTTATTAAAATGACGTAAGTTTATTTATAAAATAGTATAGTTTAGGGGGATCCGGCGGGGGGTTGGAACCACACTAAGGGTCTGGCAATGAGCAGAGCAAGTTATAATACTGTTACGAGCAATATGTGAAAAAATGGAGCATCTTAAAATAACGAATTTGATATGAAATTGTATACACCGTTGTTACCAATATACGGTTTCAATGAGTCTGGTAGGATAAGGAACCAAGAAAACTGTCTGGCAATTTAGGAAACTCAGTTTGAGAGAACTCTCAATAATATATATAAATTTGAGCTTTATTAAAATGACGTAAGTTTATTTCTAAAATAGTATAGTTTAGGGGGGTCCGGCGGGGGGTTGGAACCACACTAAGTGTCTGGCAATGAGCAGCGCAAGTTATAATAATGCTACGAACAATATATGAAAATATGGAGTTTCTTAAAATAACGAATTTGATATGATTTTTTTACACCTTTGTTACCTGGTACCTGCCAAAGGAACCACGATCCAGGTTTCATGTTTGGGGATCGTTCTTACCTGTGTTGGGGACACACATACAAGAACTTTCACGTTTACTAAAATGACGTATGTCTGGCAGTCGTGGGCTCTTGGGCTATAGGCATATACAAACTTATCACTAAGACTGACCGCTCACTTAACAATAGTTTTATCGCAGTTATACGCGGGTTATCACATGGCACTATTACGACATGGGGAAATACACTGTGCCGCCAGAGAATCGTGACTCCACCGTGTGGTCGCCCGCGTAGCATCCCCGCCGTCGTATCCACTGCCGACGTCCCAGTGGAGGTAAACTCATCATCAATGCTGCTTAAATATAACAAATCACTGGGCAGTAACCATGTCTCTTGTAGAGCAACTATATCAGACAGTTTACAGAGCAATTGAAGCTAGCAAATTTGTAGGTTGTACTATCTATTATTTTGATATATAGTGCCGTTATGGGAATTATGAGTATTCCCAGTCGAACTTTTTGTTTTAAAATGCACGAAGCGTCGAAAAATTATGCCTTTAGGCCACAGTTTCTCATCTAAAAATAATTGTTCTTTAGATTGCGCAACAAAGAACTTATAAGCATCATATTCACTTTTCCTTTTCATAGTAATCTTCTCTAGATTGACAGAAAAAAATTCACGTATAGTGTACACAGATATTGACTCGAATAAATGTGTTTGCATAACATAAATTGTTGTTGTTACATATTTATATGAACTATCGTTTATAAATACATTTATCGCAATGAAAATAAACGTTTTAATTACTTCTGTTTGTATAAACCCATGAACAAAGAGATACCGTGAGGTCAAAAAGCTGCTTTTGAGGGTTCTAATTGAAACTACTATTCAATAGGGATGATAGGAATTTATTAAAAAAAAAATACTATAGAGAGGTCATTTTTTTTTCGGACTACTCTAATGCTGTTGTTGGTTGTTGGGATCGATCGGAGGGGCGCCCGGTTGAATGCGCGATATTGTGTGTTTGAGGTCGTCGTTTTCGCCGGCGAGGACGGTGTCGTGTGTATGTGTGGTCGGGGTGGAACGGGTGGGCCCGTGGGAAGTTTACCTGCCGTTATGGGGTCGTCGGGGTCAATGAAAACGTGCCTCGGGCGATGTTGTCGCGTATGTCAGATATTACTCCTAGGGGAGAGGTCATTAAAATCAAAAACATCTTGATAGCGCCATTTACATTTACCTGTGGCGCCATCTAGTTTGCACGGAGTGAACTAATACTACTTGCATTTGTAACTAATAAATACTTAAATAACCAGAGGTTACCAAACTTTTATGTCGTAGATCCCTTGCCATATTTATCAGTTTTGGGTAGACCCTCTATTCTTACCTAGTATTGATTTTTTGTATATTTCTAACTGTAGTAAAGTTTAGTGTTAAAAACATAAAGTAAAAACAAAATGACCGCTGTTGTAGACCCCTTGCAGATTGTTATAGACCTCTGAGGGTCGATATACAACACTTTGGGAATTACTGGTATAAATACTAGTGGGTTGCTCTGCCTTTACTTGTATGAACTATAGCTTTGCGAGTGTTGTATATATTAACATATGATCTCCTCAGTTCAATTCAGACGGGGATCGATATTACGACGGCCTGAGCCGAGGTTCCAATCCCTAGCGGTGCCCTCACTAAAACGTATCCGTTAGGCGGGAGTTGTCCTTCCTTTAGAGTGGCATCTAGGATATAATGTTCAGGAATTTCAATAATTTTATCAAGTCTTCAAATACACTATTTTATAAATTATAACTTGGTTCTTAACTGTGATTTATAATGATCTTAGGAGGTGACATTTCGGTTATGTCAGATTTAAAACAGCCGCATCATAATCGGCATATTCGTTTGGTAAATATCACACCACACAGTGACATATTGACGTTAAAACTACTTTCGTTGGGGATTAAAAAAAACAAAATGTCTTGAATTTATAATTTTAATAAAAAAAACTATGTATTTTTTAAGATTAATAATTAATATGCATTTATTTGCACTTTACAGTTAGTAAGAAAAATTTTATAAATACAATAATAATATATGTATGATAGCCTTGTTGGCTCAGTGGTTTAGTACACCGCTTTACATCCGACGGTCGCGGGTTCGATTTGTATTTTAAACATTTGTATTCATGAGTATGATTGTTTGTATGTTTATAGTCTGGGTGTTTTACATGTATATTATATCAGTAGTCTAGTACCCATAACACAAGCTCTGCTTTCGTTGAACAATCTAGTGACGGTAGATGAAAAAACTGCAGTCACCTATGTACATTGACATCGCTGTTACTCCAGTCAGCTCGTGACCACGGCTAGTGCAACCTAGTCGAAACGAGAGAGGTAAATATCTTTATTTGCCATAAAATTATTCGTGTTAAGACCCGGTTAATAATATAAATAATGTATATTAAACACGAAAGTTTAAAAATAACAAGCTCTGCTTAACTTGGGACTAGATGGCGCTGTGTGAGTTGTATAAGTACATTATTATTTTTATTATAGAGAATATAATTTATCTTCCCTTCTTCTCCCTTCCTTGTACAATAGTTTTTATCACTTTCTTTCACACACTGTACCCTTTATTAAATCTTGTAACTTTGCCCTGAAATGAAATTAAAGAAAAACATTACTTTTTCACTATTAAAATACCGTCGATTAAATAGAAAAATGTAATTTTTCAAAATTATAATCTAGAATTGCCTACTTTTATATAAGTCAATTAAATTAACCACGCCGTCTTAATCATTATCTAAATACTTTTAAAATGATATATAATACTTCTGTGTAAATTTAAAACTTTTTTAAAATTTGTATGTCAATGGATTTTTGGCGGGAAAACTTTAAGAAGCACATACAAATATTTATTTTTATTTATTTATTAATTGACCCGCTCAACATCGCCTGCATCACACTTGCTTGACATTTAGCACTATATTTCGCCCAATTTACGTAATATCTATAAATTATAGCCTATGTGTTATTCCGATATATAAGCTATATTAATGTAAAGTTTCATCAAAATCCGTTCAGTAGTTATTGAATATTAATTTTAAGTTTTGGAATTAAAAACGCGAAAGTTTGTGAGTATGGATGTTTGTTATTCTTTCACGAAAAACTACTGAACGGATTTTGATGAAACTTTACAGTAATATAGCTTATGCATCAGAATAACATACAGGTTATATTTTTTATTGAAATTTATATATTGAAATGGGTGAAACCACGGGCAGAGTTAGTATGAAAATAAATTAAAAATAGTCTCTAAAGCAAGACGAAGCAATTTGATCCCCATTTGTATGGGACAGGGCCATCCCGATCTCTATTTGGATGGGACAGGGCCATCCCGATCTCTATTTGGATGGGACAGGGCCATCCCGATCCCCATTTGAATGGGACAGGGCTATCCCCAGTCCCGTTAGAGGATTTACCTGTGTATGAAATAGTTTTCTACGCTAGGATTCAGTTTGGAATATACAAATGTAGGTATTTGATTCACTAGGACCCATACATCATCGCCGGATACTTTGAGGTCTGAAAAAAAATGTAATCATTTGTCAAGATAATCAGATAAACATTGTCATCTGTTGCGGGTTATATACGATGTTGCATTCACACACTTCAACTTAAAAATGTAAAGTAATAATAAAATTATTTAAAAGAGCAACACGCAAGTTTCTTGATCGTTCTTCTTGTGATGAGACAGCTTTCGTAGATTAAAAAAATGTAATGACTATTCAAAAGTGCTTCAATGTAAGTTTATTTGAATAAATGATTTTGTATTCTATTCTATTCTGTTGTCGGTTGAGACGATGTAATACACATCGTCTCAACCGAAAGACAGGTGACAGACAGACTGACAATATGTACATAAAAATATTGATCTTATTATACTTACTAATATTATAAATGCGAAAGTAACTCTGTCTGTCTGTCTCGCTTTCACGCCAAAACTACTGAACCGATTTAAATGAAATTTGGTACACAAATAGTCTAGAACCTGAGGTTTAATCCGAAAAAGGTTTGTAAGGCGTTGAAAGGAGATGAAAGGTTATATGGAAGTATCGACAATTTACGCGGACGAAGTCGCGGGTATATCTAGTACTAAATAACTTTTTATTATTAACTAGCTGTACCCTCGACTTCGTCCGCGTGGAATTCAACTTTATGTTTCTAATATAAAAGATTTTTTCTAAAATAAAAGTAGCCTAAGTTACTCATTACATCAGCTACCTGCCAATAAAAGTCCCGTCAAAATCGGTTCAGCCATTTCAGAGCGTTAGCCGGAACAAACAGACACACAGACAAAAATTGTAAAAAATGTTATTTTGGTGTATGTACCGTATTTATATACATATTCATGTAAAAAAACTGTTATATCAATATTACAAACAGACACTCCAATTTTATGTATATGTATAGATTGTTTACCAGATATATATACAAGTTTTTCACGGTCCTGTGCTACGATGGCCACATTTTCAGGTTTCATTTCGGTGTCTACATTCCAACACAGAATGGCATCTTGTGCGACATTGGCGTACAGCATTGTTCTGGAGCCATAATGGTAGTCGTGAGACCCACTCTGTGTTAGAGGTCCTCTATTGCCGAGGGTCTGAAAAAAATTGTGACCAATCGTAGATTATATACTCATAAATAATTATACAGATATATGTATATATCTCGGTAGTCTAGTTGTTTAACATACTGTTATTTTTTGGGTCGACTGTCGAGTATGACCTTTGAAGTATGAAAGTGGCACCGGTGTCAGAGAGGTTGAAGAGTAATCGTATATCATGGTATGGACATGTAATGCGTAGGAATGAAGATAATATTTTAAGAAAGGTGTTACAAATGAATGTGGATGGTTATAAGGGCAGAGGAAGGCCGAAAAAGAGATGGATGGACTGTGTGAAAGATATGGTAAGAAAGGGAGTAAGTAACGAGATGACTGCGAACAGAGATGAATGGAAGCGAAAAACATATTACGATGACCACAAATAAATGGGATAAGGAAGAAGCAGATGATGATATCGAGTATGAACTTTCTTATGATTGTTAAATATTGTATTTAGTACTTAGGTAGTTTATTTTTATTAGGTTTGGTTAGGTACCTTACAGGTCAAAGCCAGGGTTCAAGCACTACACCATACCCCACCCTGGCTACGTCCATGTTGATAACTTACCATAACATTCCCATCAATACCACCACTTATAGACAACTCTTGAGTAGACACTAGAGGATGGTAATAAACGGTTCTTATGCCATTCGTATGCTGTTCAGATAGTGCTATATGTATGTGTAATATTATCCTACCTGTGATATTAGTAAGGAAATGATGTATTTAACAAAATATGTGTTTAATATTCATATCAGTTGTCTAGTACCCATAACACAAGCTCTGCTCAGCTTGGGACTAGATGGCGCTGTGTGAATTGTTCTCGGATATTATTATAGTCTATGTAGTAATTAAATTACCTGCCACACTGAAATTCAAAGCGTTATTGTCCTGGACAAAACTGCTATGATTTATCCTCCAGCTGTCTCTTTTCTCCCCTCCGATCGATCCCTCGTCCAATTCAAACGGGGATCGAAATTACGACGGCCTGAGCCTAGGTTCGAACCCCTAGCGGTGCCTTCAGACTAAAGTCGTATCCGTCAGGCAGGAGTTGGCCTTCAGCCGCTCCATAAGTTCTTTCGCGGGTTTGGAGTTCCATCTGCACTCGCCCCATAACGTCCGGTGAAGCTGTAAAGGCTGCGGCCAACAGCATTAGAGTAGTCCGAAAAAAAAGCTGTCTCTTTCTTTCATGGACACTATAAATTCTCATTTAAATCAAAATTACGTAAACACCTTTCCTTGAACTAGAGTAATTCCTTTTATCCCAAATTTCAATACTATTTAATCTTCCTCTACCTCTCCTCCTTCAGGAATCTGACTTTCATTGTTGATTTGTATATATATTGTATATATATGTATTGGTATGTATTTATATATATATATATATATATATATATATATTATTACGTTATGTAAGTATTATGTTAATCATAATGTACCGCCCACATGAATCTCTGTTTGCCCTATGGTTGACTGGGAGAAAATGCCTCTAGGTGTTAAGTCCGCCATGTGCACCTTTATTAATGTATCTGTGCATTAAAGTTTAATAAATAAATAAAATAAATATAACACCGTTCGTAGCTAAATCGTTGATGTAGGCATATGCGTCTTCACATGACTTTGGGTCTACATCCACTGTGATTGAGGTCAGTCCTGGAAACAACGTGTTTCTATATTTACCAGAACTTTACTTACCATAACTTTCCCATCAATATCACCACTTCTATTCTTCAAATGTTGGGTGTTTATAGAAAACTCTTGAGTAGACACTAGAGGATGGTAATAGGCAGTTCTTGTGCCATTCTTATGCTGTTCAGATAGTGCTATACTGAATATACCGTCCTTCCAATTGATAACATTACCTGTAATAAAAAACAATGGTTTTAGTGCGGGAATTGTCAATAATGGGGAATAGTACCCTCGTGGCTAACATTTACAATGTTAGGTCAACCTTTTTCCGGGCTACTCTAATGCTGTTGGCCGCAGCTGGCCTTTTCACCGGACGATAGGGGGCGAGTGCAGATGGCACTTCAAACTAAAGAAATGAATTATGGAGCGGCTGAAGGCCAACTCTCGCCTAACGGATGCGATGCCAGTCTGAGGGCATCGCTAGGGGTTCGAACTCGACGTAGGGCGTCGTAATTTTGATCCCCGTTTGAATTGGACGGGGGTTCGATCGGAGTGGGTCAACCTCCACGCTAAAACTCCTGGAAACCATCGTGGTTAATTCCGAGTGAAATCGTCACGATGGGTTAACTGGCCTAACTTCTTGCTCAGCCTATCATCCTCCACTGGTGCCTCGACGTAAACCGTATCATCCTCCACTGGTGCCTCGACGTAAACCGTTAGTACAGGCGGGTGCACCATTCCATTATTATTATAATTTACATGCAAACTTTCATCCCCTATTTTACCCTCTTAAGGTTAATTTTATTACAAAATTCGATTGTCATATTTATCCTTGATCAACAACCTAAAAATCAAGTTTTCAAGCTTCTCGCTTATAAATGACGATCCTTCCTTATAACCTTTCATTTCCCCAGTCGAACCTTTTTTTTTATCTATACATATAAATAAAATTGTATTGTCTGTTTGTAATATTGAAATAATAGATTTTTACTACATGCATATGAATATAAATACAGTACATACACCAAAATAACATTTTCTACAATTTTTGTCTGTATGTCTGTCTGGCTGTTTGTTCCGGCTAATCTCTGAAATGGCTGGACCGATTCTGACGGGATATTTTTGGCAGGTAGCTGATGTAATAAGCAGTACCTTGGGCTACATTTATTTTAGAAAAATAAAGTTAAATTCCGCGCGGACTTAAAAGATGACGATTCTTCCGTACAACCTTTCATGTCCCCTTACAACCCTATTTTTGCATTAATAAGTAGCCAGTGTCTACACCATCTATTTACCAAATTTTATCGGTTAAGTAGTTTTGGCGTGAAAGCGAGACAGACAGTCAGATAGACTAATTTTCTTTCGCATTTGTAATATTATCCTGTCTGTGATATTAGTAAGGATTAGTAAGGAAATTATGTATTTAATATTCATATCAGTTGTCTAGTACCCATAACACAAGCTCTGCTCAGCTTGAGACTAGATGGCGCTGTGTTAATTGTCCCCGGATATTATTATTAAACTAGCTTTTGCTCACGGCTTCGCTCGCATAATTTATCCCCTTAAGGGTGGAATTTATCAAAATCCTTTCTAAGGGGACGCCTACGTCATAGTATGCATGCAAAATCTCAGCCCGATCGGTTTAAAATTGACAAAGTTTCATACAAACTTTCATCCCCTATTTTATCCCCTTGGGGGTAGAATTAATCAAAATCCTTTCTTAGCGGATGCCTACGTCATAACATCTACCTGCATGCTAAATTTCAGCCCGATCCGTCCAGTGGTTTGGGCTGTGCGTTGATAGATCACTATGTCAGTCACCTTTGAGTTATATATATTTAGATATGTAGTAATTAAATTACCTGCCACACTGAAATTCAAAGCATTGCTGTCGTGAACAAAACTGCTATGATTTATCCTCCAGCTGTCTCTTTCTTTCATGGAGAACACTATAACACCGTTCGTAGCTAAATCGTTGATATAGGCATATGCGTCTTCACATGACTTTGGGTCTACATCCACTGTGATTGAGGTCAGTCCTGGAAACAACGTGTTTCTTTATTTGAATGACAGAAAAACTGACGGCCGATTTGATGGTAAACGGCAACTGTTGCCTATAACACACACACTGGTCATCAAAAAGAAAACGAATATTAAAAAAAAGTATAAAAATAAAAATTGTACATCAAGTATGGCCTTAGGTTAAGTTGTTTTTAATTTATTCTAGCCCTAAGAAGCTTCAACCCGGAAGAGATTGAGAGTGTGACCAGAAACGAGGCCCCAATCTTTACCCCGTGGGGTAGAGGTGAAGGTTGGGGCTCCTTTGCCCCGGCGTCAACTCCGGGGGCAACAACCCCCGAGTGGCTGGATAAGCCAAGATAAGATTAAGCCTATTACTTTGTGGATGATAATGGAATGGTGCACCCGCCTGCGCTAACGGTTTACCCTGGCGGGGCACCAGTGGAGGATGCTAAGATGACCATGAGGTCAGGTCAGTTAGCCCATCGTGACAATTTCACCAGGAATTTAACACGATGCTTTCCAGGGGCAACCGCGTGGAGGTCGACCTGACATGGTACATTGCTAGCAATGGGGTTATCAATCCACCATCATTACTAACAATCCCCGTCCCTCCAGATTAAGCCTATTAGGGCGGGGTACTTAAAAAAAGACTTACATTAATAAAATTATAATCATCATCATCATCATCATCGCAGCCCGGAAGACGTCCACTGCTGGACATAGGCCTCCCCCAAAGATCTCCACGACGATCGGTCCTGCGCTGCTCGCATCCAATGCCTTCCCGCGATCTTGACCAGATCGTCGGTCCACCTTGCTGGAGGCCTTCCCACGCTGCGTCTTCCGGTCCGTGGTCGCCACTCGAGGACTTTACTGCCCCAACGGCCATCTGTCCTACGAGCTATGTGCCCTGCCCATTGCCACTTCAAAGTCGCAATTCTTCTAAGAAGTTAACTAAAGAAGTTTACAAAAGAGGGCCAATCGCTCCATTTAAGGTATGGGTTCCAGGGAGTCATAGCGAGAGTGTTTTAAGGAATCAAATATCCTCACCGTTGCTTCTCAATACATTTATGAAAATATCATGTATGCCAGGAACAATATAGATAGTTTCAAAAGAGTTAGTGATTGCACCAATAAAAGCTTACGTAACAATAACAAACTGATTTTACCTAAATGTCGTTTGGCTAAAGTCAGGAATTCGTTTTATATGTTATGTTAGAAAATTAAAGTACCATTCCACACGAACGAAGTCGCGAGTACAGCTAGTTTTAAATATGTCTTTTACCATAAGCAACCGTAGTTTCTCTTCAAACTAAAAATAAAATAAAATATATATATATAGTCCTTAAGAAACTTGAGTCGTTAAAATGTTTTCTTACCTCCAGTGGTTCTTTCATTGACTAAGTCAGTTTCCTTCAAATTGTACCTCAGAATTTGTTTGTTGGTCTTCAAATCAAACACGATGACAGCCGGACGCTTCAACTGTTTTCTACCAACTGCAAAATATATATTATTGTTATATATACGCCTTGCTGTAACTGAGGTTCTTGATTAGAATAATATTGCGACTATAAATTGAGATGTAAGCTATCACACACACTTGTTCGTGGTCGTGATGGGCTCTTCAAAAATAGGTCCTATGTTTAGGTATGCGCAATGGAGAGTTAATATCATTATTATGTATGTATATTATTTCTCAGCTATAGCTGGTTTTGTAGAAACAAGGACGGGTTTTTTTTTTTACAAAGTTATTTGTTCTCATATTTTAATTTAATTTATTCAGTAGGAATGTTAGGATTTGGACTTGGAGTGAATAGGTAGAAAGGACAAAAAGGAGCTCACCGGTGAATTCTTTCTTCGACTTCTCCCGATGATTCTCGGCGCTGGTTCTCTTTTCTATTCACCAAGACTAATATTTTTATAATGTTTTTCTTAAAACTTCTTGATTAACAAACACAACACATTACGGATTTATTCACACTTTATGCGTTTATTATATAATAGTTTTGTACAGGCGGATAGCGAATTGAGCAGCGTTAGCGATGGCGGCCGGCGGTGAACTTGAACTTGAACTAACTGGGCGGAAGTCGTCTTTCTATTTCTTCTTGTCCTTTGACATGTTGCATGGTTTCAGGAAGTAGGACAAGGAAGGACATACATGGGATGAGTATGCGTGAGTGAGACAGATATGCAAATTAAAACGCGCGCTTGTTTCTATTATATTGGTAGTTAAAAATGAATGAACGAGATGCGCGGCTGCGTGTGAGTGAAATAGAGTATTGGTCGAACTATCGCTGCGTAAGGAAAGTATAGGTAAAAATGAAATAATGTTACGTTTCGGCGTAAACAACTTCCCTGGCCTAGAGGTTTTCCTCTAAACAAAGTAAGTTAATTGAATGCGGTAATTAAGTAAAATTAAAATAAAATAAGCGAACGATAAAAAAAAAAAAAAATGCATGCGTATAAGAAAATTAATTGTATTACTGGAGAGGCAAGGGGCAAATCCTAACTACAGGTCGAATATAAGTTCCTGACAAAGTTTTAACGCGCACAGTACGAACGATATTATCTTTACCAGGATAAAGTTCATCAATAACACCCAGAGCCCAGCATAGTGGATGCGTATTATTATCTTTAATTATGACAACCATACCCCGATGAACAGGTGTAGATGGTGTATTCCACTTTTGTCTTTGCTGAAGGGAAGTGAGGTACTCTTGACTCCACCTCCGCCAGAAAGACTGCGTTATTTTATTCAGTAATTGATAGCGAGTAAGGCGATTATCAGCGTATTCAACATAATCCTCGGCGGGTAAAAATTTTAAGGGCGTGACGTTTAAAAAATGGTTAGGAGTAAGTGCGGCTAAATCAGACGGATCAGAACTCAACACACAAAGCGGTCTACTATTTAGTAATCCTTCTATCTGCACTAATACGGTATTGAACTCCTCGTAGGTGAGTATATGTGTACCTATTACTTTATTCAAATGTGTTTTTACACAACGGACATTAATTTCACACAAACCATTAAAATGCGGACCATATGGCGGACTATGTTTGAACTGAATACGTTGTTGTGAAAGTTGATCACCTATGTAATTTATATGAGCTTTAGAATGCAAAAGAGTGTAAATATTATCTAATTTACGCTTAGCGCCAATGAAATTGGTACCACCGTCACTATATATCATTGCGACAGGGCCTCTGCGTGATATAAAACGTTTAAACGCTGCTAAAAATAGATCTGAACTTAAGTCTGTGACCAATTCTAAATGTAATGCCTTTGTCGTTAAACAAACGAACAAACAGATATACGCCTTTTGACTTTTAATACCTCTGCGGCGTATATGCGTAATAAAAAATGGACCTGCGTAGTCCACTGCTGTGTGAACGAAAGCTTTCACCTCAGAAATGCGAAAAGCGGGAAGATCACCCATGGGGGGATAATTATTTTTAGGATTTATCTTAAAACATATATTACAGGCATGAACTCTCTGACGAATTAGATTGCGAGCGGATAATATCCAAAATTTTTGTCTAATTAAAGCGAGTAACAAAGCGGGACCAGTGTGTAAATTAGAGATGTGAAAATAATCAACAATAAGTTGAGTTAAGCGATCCTTATAAGGGAGGAGAATGGGGTATTTTTGATCACAATTAAGCTGTGATTGAGATAGCCTACCTCCAACTCTAAGTATGTTATTGTCATCAATGAAGGGATTTAATTTTCTAAGCGGTTTGTTATTACAAATATTATGTTTTTTAAGAGATAAAATATCTTGAGAAAAATGTTTATTTTGAATGAAGCGTATAATATATAATTCCGCGGTATCTAAATCTGTTCTATTTATAGTGCCTCGGATGCATAAATGTTTCGTAAAACGTAATATATAAACAGTTGTACGTAAAAGTTTCGAATAACTCGAATAGCGGTCAATGATAATTTGCATAGGATTATTATTTTCATTATTAATTATATTTGCTTTTAATGAAGTGGTTTTAGTCTCCGGTATACTTTCGTCAGAACATGAATTTAATTTAAATTGAGTTATAGGCCAGTCCTTTAGTGGCAGAGAAATCAAGGAAGGGCACAAAACCAGATTTTATTATTAAATAATTCCTTCGGCGTTACAGGGCGTGATATTATATCTGCGGGATTTTCTTTACCGTCGATGTGAAACCAATGGGAAGCGGCAATTTTTGAATTAATTTCAGTTATTCTATTCGCTACAAATGTATGAAACTTATAGGCGGGAGAATGAATCCATGTGAGTGTTACGGTTGCGTCTGAAAATGCGAATATCTTGTCTATATGACAGCGTTTAGATAGTACCTCATGAACTGCGGAGAGGAGATTAGCGAGTAATAAGGCGGCGCAAAGTTCAAGGCGTGCGAGAGATATCTTTTTTAATGGAGCAACGCGAGACTTAGAAGAAAGTAGATGGACAACACCGTCAGAGTGGACATCATTACTCACTCTGATATAAACAACGGCGCCATAACAGGACTCACTAGCGTCTGCGAATCCGATAAGAGTTACATGTGAGTTGCGTGTTATACCTACATGACGAGGAATTTCAATCTGTTCCAAAAATAGAAGTTCAGATTGAAACTTCAACCATTTATTAGATATGGAGGATGGGGTAGGTGCATCCCAGTCCAGATTGTTCATCCAACATTCCTGAACTAGAAGCTTTAAAAACGCGGTAATCGGGCCTAGCAATCCTAGTGGATCGAATAAACGTGCGGTTACAGAGAGAATAGTGCGTTTGGTACATTGTGATGAATCTGTACTTATTTTATATTTAAAATTATCCTCTTTAGGATTCCATTGCATACCTATAATTTTTGTATTTGCGTTTGAGTCACAGTCAAATGTTACAAATTGCGGATTTTTATGCGAATTGTCTACTTTAGTCATAAATTCCTTACAGTTGGACACCCATTTTACTAATTTAAATCCACCCGAAGAAAACATATTAATCATCTCTTGATATGTTTTTTCGGCTGCATCTAGACCATCTAATGACGATACATAATCATCCATATACATGTGATTATCAGCCTCGTGGGCGGCGGGAGGATATTCAGTCCGACTATCTGAAGCCAGTTGTCTCACAACCCTCATCGCGAGAAAGGGAGAACTAGAGACTCCGAATGAGACTCTGTTAAATTGATAAGTTTGTATATTAGTTTCTGTATTGAATCTAAAAAGTATGCGTTGAAATGGTTGATGATCAAACGTGAGTTTAATACAGAAATACATTCGTTCTATGTCAGCCGTTACACCAATAGCAAACATGCGTAAATTCATCAACAAATCAAAAATATTAGTTTGTAAATTACAACCTGTATAAAGTATGTCGTTCAGTGATAATCCGGACGTGGTCTTACAACCAGCGTTGAGGACTATGCGTGTTTTTGATGTCTGTTTATCAGGGCGATAAACAGCTCTGTGCGGAATGTAATAATGTTCAGAGTCGTATGTAGGATTTTTTACTATACTTAAATACCCTTTATCAATATAATCTTGAATTGTGGAGTTATAATCTTTACGTAGATCGGGCTGTGAATCTAATTTCTTTTCCAATTGTAAATACTGACGTTTTGCAATAGCGTATGAATTTCCTAATTTCGAAGGCGGTAATTTAAATGGTAAGTGAACGGTATATTGACCTTTATTATCTCGAGAATAAGTCGATTTAAAATTGTTTTCACAAATCTCGTCGTCTTTACTCATATGCGTTTTAGAGGGAACACTTTCTAACTCCCAGAAGCGTTGTGTAAGAGTATCAAGCGGAAGCGGGTCGGATTGACAGAAAAATAATTTGTCATTATTTGAAAGCGTACTATTCTGAGAAGGAGAGTCGCAGTCAGCCTTTCCCATGACTATATAACCGAGTGTAGTCTCTAAACCAATAACTGATGAAGTAGGTGATGTCACTTTATCACTACCAAGCAGTATAGGGAACAACTCATTGCCCACAAGACAGTCAACACTGCCAGGTGAGTAGAAATCATCATCAGCGAGCGGTAAAGATTGCAAGTGTTCTAATTGCGATACATCGACGCGAACATTAGGTAAATAATCAGTTATAACGTCTATGACTCGTGCAGTTATTGTATACGAACAGCGGGCGTCGTAGCGTGAGTGAATTTTAAACGTTGTGTACCCATAAGACGTACTCTCTGTTTTTCCTATTCCCCTATTGGTAGAATTAGACGGTGTAATATTTAAGTTTAATCGATTACAACATGTTTTGGTAATAAAATTACTCATAGAACCCGAATCAAGAAATAAACGTACATTCGAACGCTTATTCTGATTGTATACGTGAACAGCAGCGGTAGGTAAAAGAATAGTCGTATTGTTTAACTTATTCTGCGCGGGAGTAGTTACCGACAGCGTTATATTATTTGAATTCCCACTCGTAGCCTGTGCGTTCGACGGAGTACTACGAGGGGCGGGCGTAGCCGATTGTACTGTAGCGACGCGGCTTTGGTCGGGTTGCGGGGTGGGACGCGCTGTGTCATAGCGTGAACGTATGTTGGAATCTATATGCAAAAGCGAGTGGTGTTTATAACCACATGTATAACACCGATTTATAGATTTACAGGCGTTTATATTATGAAAACCTAAGCAATTAGCACATAAATTATTTTTCTTAATAATATTAATGCGGTCGTGTACGGATTGATTAATAAAATAATCACATTTAAATAAAGCGTGAGGATAGGGCGAATTACAAAATGCGCATGAGAGTTGACGCGGCTGTATGCGAGCGAGTTCGAACGAGGGTGCGTTGACCTTTGGCCTATATATCTGTTGCGGTGGTGCGTTATAAGGTGATGCGTCCGTGTTTACAAGAAATGCGTTAGTGTGCGTTACTTTTTTATTATCTGACGAATAATTTGATTTATTCTGATTTGGCGATTTATAATTAGTAGAATTTGAGTGAGAATTGCGTAATGTTTGTATTTTACACTGTTCTTTTACAAATTGCGTTAAATCTGAAAAGTTAGGTATATTTTTATCCTTATAAGTTTGTTCGAATAAGTTTACAATATTTTTATCGAGTTTAGTAAGAGCGATATGTAAAAACAGATAGTCAGATAGATTGTCTATTTTCAACTGCCTAAGCGCAGATTCAGCTGAACAGAACTGCTCAATAAAAGTATCCAGAGTTTGATTACTTTTAAATTGTAACATCTGATCGACGTATTGTGATGCTTGTATGCGTACATCCTGATATTTTTCTACTAATGCGTTCCATAATAGCGAGTAATTATCGGCGGTGGGTTGAATACCTGAACAGACATTAAGAGCTTTACCAGCCAAACAACCAATCAAGTACTGAACTTTTTCGGCGTCATGTAAATTTTTATTATCGTGAATTAATGTTTTAAAGTTTTCGTAGAAGCTAATCCACTTACTCGGATTCGAACCGTCGTACTTTAAAAGGTTTAGAGGGGGCAACTTTCGACTTAATAAATCTAATTCTTTATTATCCTGTTTAAGATTTTTTATAGAATTTTCCACTTGTTTAATATGACAATATAACTCATCGAATGACGAAAGCGGCGTGTAGTTCGGTATTGCCGTCTTGTCTATAATTAAGCGAGCCTCCAGTAACGAATCTAAAGTTTCTATAAAATCTGAACGAAGCTTGTCTAACGAATAAACGCGAGTTAAAAATTGCAACTTATAATTCTCATTGGAAACCTTTAGACTGAGATCATAAATATGTTGAATGATGCTAAACAAAGAATTTTTCTTTGCTTCAAGGAGCGTTACGTGGTGATCCTCATCTTTACTAATACTTGCAACTGCGTCTTTAAATTTCGACATTGTTAAAGTAATTAAAGTGATAAATAAGTATTATAGATAGGAGTAAAATTGCGAATTAAATATTATAAAAAAAAGGCGTGCGGCGCGTGGGTGCGAAACAAAATGGCGATCTTGTGAATTGCGCAATAGAAAAATTGACCGTTATAAGTTAAATGCGGTTGCGTTATAAATGACTTGAAAATAAAGTAAATAGCGATAATGAATGAATGATGAAGTAGATAGAAAGGGAATCGGGACGAAGGACCAGGACTTGGAGTGAATAGGTAGAAAGGACAAAAGGAGCTCACCGGTGAATTCTTTCTTCGACTTCTCCCGATGATTCTCGGCGCTGGTTCTCTTTTCTATTCACCAAGACTAATATTTTTATAATGTTTTTCTTAAAACTTCTTGATTAACAAACACAACACATTACGGATTTATTCACACTTTATGCGTTTATTATATAATAGTTTTGTACAGGCGGATAGCGAATTGAGCAGCGTTAGCGATGGCGGCCGGCGGTGAACTTGAACTTGAACTAACTGGGCGGAAGTCGTCTTTCTATTTCTTCTTGTCCTTTGACATGTTGCATGGTTTCAGGAAGTAGGACAAGGAAGGACATACATGGGATGAGTATGCGTGAGTGAGACAGATATGCAAATTAAAACGCGCGCTTGTTTCTATTATATTGGTAGTTAAAAATGAATGAACGAGATGCGCGGCTGCGTGTGAGTGAAATAGAGTATTGGTCGAACTATCGCTGCGTAAGGAAAGTATAGGTAAAAATGAAATAATGTTACGTTTCGGCGTAAACAGGACTATTTAAAACATTTCTAACTATAGAGCATGTATCTAATTGAAATAGAAATAGAAATAATCTTTATTGAATAGTATATGTTCAAAATCTACCCTGTATCATCGTAAGCACAGATTATTATATTAGAGTCCGTTAGTTTTCTGTTCCCGCGCTTTCACTTCCCCTCCCTTACCTAGTACTGAACTGACCGTACAGCGGCCTTGACGCGCGCGCGCCTTTGTTGTGAATTAAAATAAATTAGAACTGTGTTAAACCTACTGTGAAACCTATTGTGAAACTGGAAAGCTAGCGAAGATATCTTCGAGATCCTGAAGCCCAAGAAATCCGCAGAACCATACAGGTACGTGACAGACGCTTCCCTATATATATACATAGTACTTTCCCTAACATTTTGGTAGCAGAGAGTAAATTCCCTAACAGTATATGTTATTCTGATGTATAAGCTATATTACTGTAGCTTCATTAATATCCGTTCAGTAGTTTTAGCGTGAAAGAGTAACAAACATCCATCCATACTCACAAACTTTCGCGTTTATAATATTAATAATATTATTATTACATTATTATTAGAAGAAATACAGGAAGCCCGTGGAAATAAAAGAAATAGATAATAAAAAATATTCAAATAAACTTAATATAAGCACTTTTGAATAGTCAAGTTTTTTTATTCTACCGCTCATTCGGAATGCAGACTCATCACAAGAATGAGCAAGAAACTTGTGTGTTGCTCTGTTAATATAATACTGTAGATTTCTGGAGTTCAATGAAGATTGTTTTATTAAGGTGCAGTTTATTGAATGAGTTGTGTAGAGAATTTGGGAGAACGCCAGTAGAAGATAATATAATCGGAATTGTATCGGCATTCTTTTGGTGCCACATATCTTTTATTTCTTCGGAAAGAGGTAAGTATTTTTGAATCTTCTCGTTATGTTTCTGTTTTAGGCTTTCGGTGTTTGGTATCGAGATTTCTAAAAGGTGAGTTGTGTTTTCTTGCTTAAAGGTAAGTGTTATATCAGGTCTATTACATGTTATTGTTCTATCGGTGATAATATCTCGGTTCCAATAATGCTTAGTATTTTCAATTTAGAGTGCTGCAGAAGTGTATTTGTAATATTATATTTATTTATTTATTTTAGGTAATCAACAGCTTATACAATTTACAGATAATATATAGTATTACTTAGTTAGTAAAGCCAATAACAGATACCAAATTAATATACTATATTATATAATATAATAACTGGCCACTGTCCCTTAAACAAAAGCTCACGTAATCCTGGAGTGCTTCGGTATAAAATTACGAAATAATCATACCTGGTACTTCTAGAAGGCCAGTATCAACTACCCACAATCTACCACAGGCGTCAACTCTTGGACGGTAGGTGGAGACGAGGATCTCACTCCATCTTGGACTGGGGTACGGCTTCAGGATGGGCGAAGATGGTCCCCCTAGTTCTACGTAATTCAAAGTTGATGGTATTCCTGGAAATTAATTTCATTTTAAATCATAAGAAAGAGGTTTTTTGACGCTTTATTTCCGTTGGTCGCGAGTTCGATTCCTCTTAATTGCATACATTAGTATTCATTATTTATATCAGTCTGGGTGTTTTCTATATATTATGTATGTATTTACATATAGAAATACATACATATATATGTTTAGAATTAGTATATATTTAAATATATGCGTATATATCGGCGCTGGCATGATTCGGGAATTGTAGGTACAGCCATGACTTACAACAGTCTTACATGACTTTGTAAGTCATGTCTGCTTAGTAATAATAATAATAGTTAATTAAAAGAGCAACACACAAGTTTCTTGCTCATTCTTCTTGTGATGTATCTGCGTTCCGAATGAGTGGTAGAATCACAAATACAGTAACTATTCAAACGTGCTTACATTAAGTTTGTTTCATTATAATAACCTACGAGTTAAACAATTGAGATATTCTCGACCATGTTGGTCGAGAATAACGCAAGTGACGTCAGAGTAATTAACATAACTATATCTAAAAACCTACGTGACTGCTTCTGCTACGACATTTATAATTTAAAAAAAATAATAATATCCCTGAGCAATTCACATAGCGCCATCTAGTCCCAAGCAGAGCTTCTGTTATGGACACTAGATAACAGATATAAATACTTAAATACAATCATATCAAGATTACAAATGTGTGTATCGGGGGGGAAAGGGGATTGATGATCTTATTGTAACAATGTACCATGTCAGGTTGACATCCACTCAGTTCAACTTGAAAACCGTCGTGATAAATTCTTGGTGTTTTTGTCACGATGTGCTAACAGACCTGACCTCATGTTCATCCTATCATCCTCCACTGGTGCCAGTGTAAACCATTAGCGCAGACGGCTGCATCATTCCATTGTCATTAACTTCAATAACTGTGACAATAAGTGAGAAAGAAAATTCACGACTATTTGAAGTGCTGACGGCTATCCAGACCCTCTACAAAGAAAGTTTTAAAATACCATATCGCCTCTTGGGTACAGTAACGAAGACTCTGTCTCCATAAACTTCAAAGCCGATGGGTACATTGTTGTACTGCAGGAAGAACTTCTCAGAGTCATGCAACTCTTGCACGAAGTATATGCTGGAGTTGCTTCTTTCATACTCCGTGTCATTTAGATCTGTTAGAAAGAAAATGTAAGGTACGGCCACAGATTACACTATTTCCTTTCTACAATTACAATAGTATACACACTTATTTTTATAATCTACTCATTCGGAAACCTGTCATCATAAGAACGAGCGAGAAACTTGTGTTTTGGTCTTTTAAAGGATACTTGTAACTTTACATTTTTAAGTCGAAACGTGTGATTATAAACTACCAACTAGCACTAATTTATTTGGGTCAAATAAGATTAAATCAGTCGTAGTGTTTAGAGTAGACCAGTCCAAGGAAATCTGAAGAGGCTGGAACAGGATCGTTTTGTACTAAATATCTTTATCTTGTGAAAGAGCGTGTTGTTTTTAAACGATCACTGATTACACAATTTTTGACAAAATTCCAATAGCATATATTGGTGGCCTCTCTATTATACGTAATATGAATTTAAAAATTTATCTGTAATTTAAAAAGAATAAATTGAGTTTGTTGTCAGTACTTCTTAGATTGAAATCATTCCGAACTGACGGTAGATTTGCCATATCATAACAGTCTGTAATAGACCTATATAGTCTGTAATAGATTCATATATATGTTTACTAACGGGTAGAACCGTGGGCACACCACGGTTCTACCCGCGTGAAATATTATGCTAATGTATAAGTTATAACTATATTACTGTAAAGATTCGTCAAAATCAGTTCAGTAGTTTTTGCGTTTATAATATTAAATAATAGTATAAGTATGTAATATTATGTTATCTGTGGTATAAGGAAGAAGAATATAAAAATAAATTAATACTCACATAAAACTCCTTTAAAATCATAACTAATTTGTTTCCAACTGAATACGGTATTAATTTTATCATTATTAATAGCAAATGTAGTTGAGGAAGTCAATAAAAGGACAAACAGACATCCATTCATGTTGAAAGCAAACGACATACAAAACAGGTTATTAAAATTATGTATATAGATTTTCTGACCGCAGTCTGTTGGTGTCCTACGTAAGCGATAATGCGCTATCAAGGATATGCGAAGCGATATGTGCAGTGGTACCTAGATATACGAGTTTATTTAACGTATCTGAAAGCAATTTTCCCCATTTAAATTAATAAGATTATTTTTATGGATGATAATGGAATGGTGCTCCCGCCTGCGCTAACGGGGCACTTGTGGAGAATGATAAGATGAGGTCAGGTATGGACATGTAATGTGTAGGAACGAGGATAATATGTTAAGAAAGGTGTTACATATGAATGTGGATGGTTATAAGGGCAGAGGAAGGCCGAAAAAGAGATGGATGGGCTGTGTTAAAGATGATATGGTAAGAAAGGAAGTAAATAACGAGATGACTGTGAACAGGGATGAATGGAAGCGAAAAACATATTACGACGACCACAAATAAATGGGATAAGGAAGAAGCACCAGATGATGATAAGATGAGGTCAGGTCAAATAGCCCTACGTTCACAAGTTCACCAGGAATTTATCGTGATGATTTCCAGGGGGAACCGCGTGGAAGACAACCTGACATGGTACATTGCTAGTAATGAGGCTATGAGGCCTCATTACAATCCCCTTTCCCCACAAGTTGAAGATTAAAACGATTGATAAAATCGTTCCAGTTCCCAAAACACCTCAGTTCTTCTTGCTGTTGCTGATCAGTTCTGTAGCTGGCGTTATACACGTTATCAATTTATGTTTAAGCACAGTCAGCGTCGTCTTTCACCTATTAGAGGCCTTGGGCACATTAGGATAATGAGGCCCTATGACCATAATTATAAAACACTATTTTGTTAGAATAGACAAAGTCATTTTTGAACTTGACTCTTTAGATATGTATATGGGGATGCCCTACCTTCAAAACAAACCAGGCAGATATAATTTTAAAAATTTCGTTATGTGATTGTGTCGTTCAATTTCTTGCTAGACATTTATAAAAAAATTGATCATAAGTCAGTAAGCATTTGTTAAGATTGATTTTCAGGCGAGAGTGGATATCGGTTATCGTTGGGTAATGGAGTAGAGACCAGACTAGACTTGGGGGCCCCAATCCATCGCGAGGCCCTGGGCACGGGCCCAGTGTGCAAGGAGGGCCTGAGCTCAGTCCATATCATTGATGTGCGGCGCCCGTACATCCACGCCATTTCTATTACTCGCACACCTTGCTCATGTTTTTATATGATATCACGCTACTACCTACCGCTCATTCGGAACGCAGATTCATCACAAAAAGAATGAGCAATAAACTTGTGTGTTGCTCTTTTAAATAAATATTGTTTTAATTAGATTTACAGTAACAAGGACTAGGCATGAGACAAGCAACATAGAAACCGCTACGCTCTCAATCCTTGTTCAATCATATAGCGCTATGAATTTTAAGTTAGATATTTTCCAAAAAACATTGTTATCATTTATAAATTCTTCAATTTTATAATAAGCTTTGTTACAAAGAAATATTTTATAAGAAATTTCAAACCTTTTTCCTTGCAAATTGAGTACAGACTGGAAGTTTTTTATAAAATTTTACGCAATTTCCATAAAACGAATTACTAACTTTCGTCAAACGGCGCTTAGGTAAAACTAGTTTGTCCATATTAATTTTTACAGTTTGTTGATATTATATGCTTCGAAAAAGTGGGAACAAGCACACAGACTAAGATCTAGTCTGGGGGAGAAACTGTTATTAGGTGTAGTGTTTGATTCCTCGTACCTCAAATAAAGCCTCATTTCGATGTATTACCATCCCTGCATCCCTGAGGAATGAATTGCGCAACCATCGGAAGTAAAGCGGTGTGCTAAATCGCTAGACCACCGAGTCTTACAGTCACCACCATGCGCTAACTTACCTATCTTCGTGATCGTTCTATTATCGCCCACTAATTACTTGCCAGTGTATACCCTTAGTGCAGGCGGGTGCAATATTCCATATCATTACATAGTATACAACAAAGTCACTGTCGCTGTCCGTCTATATATATGCTTAAATCTTTAAGACTACGCAACGGATTTTGAAGCGTTTTGTTTTATTAGATAGAGTGATTCTAGAGGTTTATATGTATAATACATTTGTACACTCGGGCGGAGCCGGGGCGAGTAGACAGTTCATAAATAAAAAAGATATGATTACGCGATTTTGTTTCTTTATTTCTGCAAAAGTAACGGTTAACAGCGGAAGAACAAGTTTTGCAACTCTGAATTGAGTAGTTTGACCGTGGCGCGTGCAACAGAGCACTCCAAATGTCCTACCTGAGAATAATATACAATACAAATATAAATGACTAGCTCTGTCCGCGATTTCACCTGCATGAAATTTACGTTATTTTGATGCTTAAGCGGTAGTCTGAAGTTTCCTCAAGGTCCGTTTTTTTCTTATAGATGATAATGGAATGGTGCACCCGCCTGCGCTAACAGTTTACGCTGGCGGGGCACCAGTGGAGGATGATAAGATGAATATGAGGTCAGGGCTAGGGGCGAAAGGGATGGTTTTTTTTTTAAAGTGGATGATAATGGAATGATGCACCCGCCTGCGCTAACGGATCATGTTGAACAGTCAGTTAGCACATCGTCACAAGTTCACCAGGAATTTATCAGGATGGTTTCCAGGGGGACCGCGTGGAGGTCGACCTGACATGTACATTGCTAGTAATGGGGTTATTAGTCCACAAAACAATTTCTTTTCCCCAATCGTTCCTATTTTAGGCGCGCGAAGCTGTAGGCCCTCTGTGGAGGCATTAGAATATCTCGAAGAAATATCGCTAACTTTGCTCACGTAGGTAGCAGCACAACACTAGTGAGCTCTTGTAAACCACGTAATATGGTTATATCAGTCTCGACCAGTGATTCCCAAAGTGGTCTATATCGACCTCTAGGTGTCTAGATGTCTCGTCCCGCCGGAGGACCAGGCGCAGACGTCGGGACGAGCCCAACTCCGTCCCAGGGTGCCTTGAGGGCGGCACCACCCCACAACCAAGCCCCTGGAGGCGCGCGGGTGTACCCACGCGCCTCCACGAGAAGGTAGGGTGCAAGCCATAGCACCCTAACCAGAGAGAGGGGGCCTGTCCTACAAC
The DNA here is from genome assembly GCF_030625045.1 of Achroia grisella. Taxonomy (NCBI): domain Eukaryota; kingdom Metazoa; phylum Arthropoda; class Insecta; order Lepidoptera; family Pyralidae; genus Achroia; species Achroia grisella. The sequence goes on from NW_026712968.1 coordinate 883,467, forward strand.
ATCTACAGGACAGGCCAAGCCGCCGAAGTCTGGGTTGAGTGCCAAGTGCGAACCCCGGACTTCGGCCCGCGGCACCTCGAGGTATACCGTGTGGTTTTTAGTGGGTACGAGTCCCACACACCACCTGGCGATCCCTCCGGCGGGGTGACGGTCTTGTTGAAGATTTTTCCACACGTTAAAAAAAAAAGGTGTCTATGACAAACTCCAAGGGATCTACGACATCGATCATCTTGTTGGTTTTACTTTATGTTTTTAAAACTAAACTTTACCGCAGTTAGAAATTTATATTTAAAACTAAATACAACGTTATAATTTGTTTATCTCATTGCTTTCTTATTAAAATCGCAGTTAGAAATCACTAAAATTATAAAAAATCAATACCAGGTTAGAATGGGGGTCTACCCGAAACAGAAAATATGGCAAGGCGTCTACGACACAAAAATGTTTGGGAACCTCTGGTCTAAAGTGTATTAATTAGTAATATTTCCTACAACCGGTGCGTCAGTGTACATTCAAATATAAAAAGTACATATTCCTGTAATTAATTTACATATATATATATACTTGTGTGACATTTTCCTTGAATATATTTTATACTAGCTGTACCCGCGACTTCGTCCGCGTGTAATTTAACTTTAATTTTCTAAAATAAATGTAGCCTAAGTTACTCCTTATTACATCAGATACCTGCCAAAAAAAGTCCCGCCAAAATCGGTCCAGCCATTTCAGGGATTAGCCTGAACAGACAGTCAGACAAAAATTGTAAAAAATGTTATTTTGGTGCATGTACCGTATTTATATTCATATGCATGTAGTAAAAAACGGTTATTTCAATATTACAAACAGACACTCCAATTTTATGTATATGTATAGGTAGATTACCTTCACAACTGCTATACAAAACGAGGTAGTCAGAGTTGATGTTGTAACTGCCCTGATTAGTACTACAGACTTTATGTTACACTAGTATTTATATATTTAACTAGTTATCCACCCAGGTTTCGCACGGGTGTACATGTATTATAAATCTTCCTCTTGAATCACTATTTATTGCTAAAAACTGCATTAAAATCAGTTGCGTAGTTTAAAAGATTTACATTATTTAGACTATGATTTTGGGCTAGTTGTTGTTGGTGTTGAATTTCTACACATTACGGTCTTAATGGTCTAGTGGTTTTAGCACACCGATTTACTTCCGATGGTCGCGGGTTCGAATCCTCGCACAATACAAACATTTGTATTCATGAGTATGTTTGTTTGTATCGGTCTGGGTGTTTTCTATGTATAATATGTATGTATCTGTGATAGTAATAGTTAGTTGCAATTTCAAATAACGATTATATCCGATGGTCGCGGGTTCGATTCTCTGCACGGTACAAATATTTGTATTTAAGAGTATGATTGTTTGTATCCGTCTGGGTGTTTTCTATGTATATGTATGTATTTACAAAAAAAAAAATCTATATATTTGTATCAGTTATCTAGTGCCCATAATTTTATGGCAATTGCGTAAGGTTTTACAATAAAATACCAGAGTCTGCTATAAATCTGCCAGAAAAAAGATTTAAAAGTCAAATAAAACAGTTCCTTTGCAAAAAAGCTTACTTTAAAATTGAAGAATTCGTTAACGATAATAATGTTTTTATAGAAAAACTTTAAATCCATAGCACTGACAATATTATCTGATTACACTAATAATGAGTGCGTAGCGATTTCTATGTTGATTATCGCATGCCTTTTACTTGTTATACTGTAATTATTTATATAAAAAACATCTATTAAAAAGAGCAACACACAAGTTTCTTGCTCATTCTTCTTGTGATGAATCTGCATTCTGAATGAGTGGTAGAATCAAAATATGACTATTCAAAAGTGCTTGTAATGAGTTTATTTGAATAAAGATTATTTCTATTTCTATAACACAAGCTTTAGCTAACTTAACTTGCGTCTAGATGGCGCTGTGTGAATTGTTCTCTTCTGAGAATAAGGAGGGTTTTTTTAGGTAAAGATGGATTACGATTGAATGTTAATTTAAGATGTCAAGTCTGTCAGATGTCACGCCTCTTATCCTGTAATTTCACTGCCTAATCTGCACCCTACAACATAAACAGCTTACAAAGCAAGCTGTTTATCGGCTGAAATAGGTGACACTGAGATACACACGCAGACGAGTTTGTATTGTCTATCTCGGTAGATAATAATATTATAATAGATATCGAATAAATAATATGGAAAAAAAATAGAAAATATTATTCATTACTCAATTATGTTTAGCTTGCTTTGTAAGATAGATAGATAGATAGATAGATAGATAAGTTCTTTATTCAACCATTACAAACACATAGCATACATGAGATACATTTTATAAATAGAAATAAAGTTTACAGATTAAATAATACAGAAATATAATATTACAAAATAAAATAAAAATGGAGGTGGCTTTATGTGTCGCAACTCGCAATGATGAAGAGGCAACCAACTCAGCATGAAGCTACAGATAAGTCTGCAGCGCTGATACTCTGTTGGCTCCTATAATTAAATACATACTTACATACATATATACGTGAATGTTTATATATTACACTTCGAGCTCTTAAAAAATTATACTATTACAAAACATTATACAATATACAAATAGATTAAAAATGAAGTGGTGTGTTATGTATACATATATTGTTAACCTATAGATACATACTACGTACATAAATAATAGTTGTTGCATATACAAGGTCGCTGGCTAAACGCGCCGTGAGTCAGACATTATTGTTCCTGACCATGCTTACCGACTTCGGTCGTTGAAAAAAAGACTCCTCAGATAAAGGACCTCCTATTTAAAGTCAGTTGTTCAGACAATAAGTGTTTTTTTAAAAGGTTTTTAAAATTCACTTTAGTTTTTATATTACGAATAGGAGGAGGTAAGTTATTCCAACACTTGGAGGCCATATATCTGAAACTGCCTCTGAAGGCAGTAGTCCGATGTGCTGGAGTCACTAGTCGATACAACGAAGCCCTGGTTTTAAAAGCATGCTGATTGCCAGACCACACAAGTTTTCTATAAAGGTAATCAGGCATTTTGGATTCAATGACATCAAACAACAAAGTCGCAAAATAAAGGTTGTAACGTGAAGACATAATTTAGTAGTTTAGCATTATTGAGATAAGGAGAGACATGACTACGCGGTGGTATACGGAAGCAAAAACGGGCGCATGCATTTTGTACACGTTGGATAAGCCGCCGTGATCTAGCTAGTGTACATGAACCGAAAACAGCTAAACCGTAACTCAGCTTGGACAATATCAGAGAATCGCACAGTCGAACACGTAGATCAGTTGAAAGATAATTTCGAATTTTGTATAATATCTTTAGTCTGTAGAAGCAATTCCCCACACAATCTAGGACATGGTTTTCGAATTTAAGACTGTAAGCTGTTTGGAGGCTGAAATATGTGGGACTGAGGTACACACGCGGACGAGTTTGTACGGTGTACCTCTGGTAAATATGTTACTAATATTATAAACGCGAAAGTATGTGAGTATGGATGTTTGTTACTCTTACGCAAAAACTACTGAACGGATTTTGATGTAACTTTACAGTAATATAGCTTATACATCTGAATAAGACAGGCTATAAATTTCATGCGAGTGCAATCGCTGGCATTAATAGTAAATAAAGAAACAGAGCATCGTAAAAATGTTTTATTTAAAGCAACTTTATCTAGAATTTATTTTATAAAAAACACATTGAAATATAATTATTAACAACATTCATTATAAAATAAATTTATTTATTATTAAAAAAACAACAAATTATATTATAAAAAAGTGAGAATAAATCAAGTTTAGATACAATAGTCGAAGATAAAATAAACTAAAATATTGCAACTAAATTAAGTTACACTATGAATTACTCATTGGATTTTTAGTAAATTAGTTTTAAGTATACTCGTTAGTAAACTAATTTATTTTTAATTTTGTGGTCGGTTAATATTCATAAATATGTTGTTTTTATACTACTATGGTGGTAAACAAGCATACGGGCCATCTGATGGTAAATGGTTACCGTAGCCTATAGATGTAATATATGTATTAAATTATTACTTTATATCTGTTAATAAACTGTTCCTGGATACAATTTTGATACCTGTAATAAAGAAAAAAAATATATTAAACTTTAAATCTAAAGTCTTAAAGTACAATTTTATATTCAATTAATTTTTATTTTAGTTAATTTATTTTATGTTAATACTTAAATATTTTAACACATATATTTGTTTTTAATTCAATTATCTAAATATATATAACTCAAAGGTGACTGACGTAGTGATCTATCAACGCACGGCCCAAACCACTGGACGGATCTGGCTGAAATTTGGCATGCAGGTAGATGTTATGATGTAAGCATCTCCTAAGAAAGAATTTTGATAAATTCCACCCCAAAGGGATAAATTAACGTGAGCGAAGCCGCGGGCCAAGCTAGTAATAACATAATTTTGCATATTTTTATGTTTTGTTGATCGTTTTGAGGTTTCATGTAAGGTTTAGATGATTCTAGAATGAGACACGTTGACGTCTCTCCACGTGACGAAGTGTATATCTTATATATAAAATTCTCGTGTCACAGTTTTTGTTCCCATACTCCTCCGAAACGGCTTGACCGATTCTCACGAAATTTTGTGAGCGTATTGAGTAGATCTGAGAATCGGCCAACATCTATTTTCCCCCCCCCCCTTCCATTCCCCCTAAATGTTAGGGGTAGTCCACCCCTAATTTTTTTTTTTAATTTTAAGGTAAAACAACGTTTGTCGGGACAGCTAGTATCATATATAAAATTCTCGTGTCACAATGTTAGTTACCATACTTCTATGAAACGGCTTCACCGATTTTTATGAATTTTTATATCCATATTCAGTCTGAGAATAGGCTACTATCTACTTTTCATAGCCTTATCTGATAAGGTCATGTCATTTTTTATAAAAAAAATTTATTTATTGTTTTTTTTAATTGTAAAAAAAATCCAATACCCTAGATTTTCACCCTTCTACCATCAACCCCTATTTTTTTTATAAAGATTTTAATGTATATGACAAAACAACATATGTGGGATCACCTAGCTTATATATTATTAGTTAATACTTAATATTAAATTAGAACGTAAAAATTTGACGTTTATAAGCGGCTAAAATGTCCTACATGAATAAATGATTTTTGAATTTGAATTTGAATTTATTGTGATATATTAGGAAATATGTAGATTATTAGTGATATATATAATATAATTATAAATATATATATGTAGAATATTGAACTGGACGGTAGGGAAAAAAATTATAACGTAAAAACTTGACGTTAATAACCGGCTAAAATGTCCTACATGAATAAATGATTTTTGAATTTGAATTATATATTATATTTTATTCCTCTCCACTATAGAATAATCCAGTATTTCTCAAATATAAGCGTGATTTTTTTATAATCTCCTGAGATTATTGTTATTTTGTTAATAGTTTTGAAATTACTTACAATGTTTAACCAGTAAGTCAAAGATTTAGATGACTCTAGAATGCGACATGTTGACATCTCTCCACGTGGCGAAGTACTGTTTGAATATAGCCGGCTCTGTTCCCTGAGGTATACGGGTTACTTTCACCTGCAAAATTTAATATATATATATATATTTATTTATTTATTCTTTTGCACACAAAATTGTATACATGGCGGACTTAATGCCTGATGGCATTCTCTACCAGTCAACCGACGCGTTGATCAGAGATAGTATAGCGGTGCAATTTTACAAGTATTAAATAGATTAATACAGAAAAAAAATATGTATATAGGTGTATATATATATATATATAAACGTACAAATATACTTCTAAAATTATGTAATTACATAAATAAAGCGAAATATATATATATGTACATATAGAGGAGGGATTATTAGTAGTGGGAGTAGTAAACCCACTCCTAACAATATGCCATGTCTGACTGGATGACAATGTAATGGTGCACCCGCCTGCGCTAACGGTATACGCTGGCGGGGCACCAGTGGAGGATAAGATGAGCATGAGGTCAGGTCAGTTAGCACATCGTGACAAATTCACTAGGAACTTATCACGACAGTTTCCAGGGGGATCCGCGTGGAGATCGACTTGACATGGTACGGTGCTAGCAATGGGTTTGTAAGGCCTCATCAGTAATGATGTAGATCATTAGTAATGAGGGCTTCCTATAGGAAAGAATTCAAGAAAAAGAAGTTGTAGATAAAATAGATTAGAAAAGTAAATGAATGTTGGGATGAAATAGCACATTGTATAAGAAAAAACATTTCTTGACAACCATTATTACATTTACACATTTATATATATATATATGCACACTCACACTCATTACACATATACATATACACATACATACATACACACTTAGAACAATTTAAAAAAATCTACTTATATTATTTATATATATGGTTATACTATAGGGAAACCATCTTGATAAGTTCTTAGTGGTTTTGCCACGACGCTAACTGACCTGACCTCATGCTCATCTTATCCTCCACTGGTGCCCCGCCAGCGTATAGGTACCGTTAGCACAGGCGGGTGCATTATTCCTTTCTCGTAAATGAAAAAAAAACGGTTACCATTTACCACTAAATTGGTATTGAGATTATTTGACATTCTAATTACATTAAATAAATAATAATCACTCTGGACAATTTATACAGCGCCATCTAGTCCCACGGTAAGCAGAGCTTGTGTTATGGGTACTAGACAACTGATATAAATAAATAAATAACCCTGGACAATTAACACAGCGCCATCTAGGTCCACGTTAAGCAGAGCTTGTGTTATGGGTACTAGACAACTGATATAAATAAATAAATAACCCTGGACAATTAACACAGCGCCATCTAGTCCCACGGTAAGCAGAGCTTGTGTTATGGGTACTAGACAACTGATATAAATAAATAAATAACCCTGGACAATTAACACAGCGCCATCTAGTCCCACGGTAAGCAGAGCTTGTGTTATGGGTACTAGACAACTGATATAAATAAATAAATAACCCTGGACAATTAACACAGCGCCATCTAGTCCCACGGTAAGCAGAGCTTGTGTTATGGGTACTAGACAACTGATATAAATAAATTAATAACCCTGGACAATTAACACAGCGCCATCTAGTCCCACGGTAAGCAGAGCTTGTGTTATGGGTACTAGATAAGTGATGATATATTTATTTGTAAATACATAAATCAATACACATAGACAACACCCAGACCGATACAAATAATCATACTCATGAATACAAATGTTTGCCCCGTGCGAGGAATCGAACCCGCGATCGGATAAGCAGTAAAAAACAAAAATAATTATATATGGAAACATACCCAAGACGGATAGCTCTTTGATGTTATAACCTGTTGGGCCTTTGTCAAAGCTTCAGTTTTTTCCTGCAAAAAAAAAAGAAATGTCAGTTTTGGCGCGAAAATTGAATATTGGTAGGGAAAAGAGAAATTATATTACAGTAGAACATATCTGAAAAACGTAAATAGAACTAAAATACCAAAACGATTGTGAGAGTACCCACCACAATAAAGACACCCCGCGCTCCCGCCACATTTTTTTTATTTTTTATTTTTATTTATATAGAAAAGGCAAATAGTCTAAACATACAGCCGTTGTCAGTATGTTTAGACTTTGTGACTTAGCCGTTGTCTGTATGTTGACACTTGTGTAGTGAAAAAAAAAAGTGTAGTGAAGTAAAAATGTGGCGGGAGCGCGGGGTGTGGTCTTTACTGTGGTGAGTCGTCCGGATGGGTATGGGTAGTCGCTCGTTGTGTAGGAAAGTTTTGGGGCTTGGGGAGTGTATGTTCCGATGTCTTAGGATTTTTTTTGAAGCGAGTTCTGTCCGGGAAATTGCTTGTGGGACATGTCCCGCGATCACTTCAGGAATTATTAGGAGACTCAAGAACATTTTTTGCACTGTACAACTACATTAATGAACAAATCAAGGCATATACAATATACTAAGTATTTAAAAACATCAACATGGTATTATCAAAAATTCAAAAAATAAAATAAACTAAGAAAATTAGGAATATCAAAACCTGCATACATGGCTGTATGGGCACAGATCCCTTTGTCTTTCCGATAAAGGATAAACGAACCAAAAAATAAATGAATATTGCAGATCGTCCTAATATTTTAACTTATAGTATTACTAATGTAATGTAGTAGATCATTAGTACTTGGCGGTTATTATAAGTATTAGTATTAAAAAAAACGTATCTAAAAAATTATAGAGTAAGTAAATATAACTTACCCTCTCTGAGGATTGTTTCCCGACCCACACGTACACGCCCCCGCTGATGGTGTCCAATATGTACACGTCCTTAGAAAGAAATAATATAATAATAATTTTGTGATTTTCACCCGCAAAGACAAGTCTATCACCCCATCAAAGGGTATAAAATATACAAGTTTAAAAGACGGCCTTATTGCTAAGCTATTGATTTTATTTAAAAAAAGTTACATTCAAGATTGGTACACCCTATAGATATGTATATATATCAACTGATTGGTACACCCTATAGATATGCATATATACCAGCTGATTGGTACACACTATAGATATGTATATATATCAGCTGATTGGTACTCCCTATAGATATGTATATATACCAGCTGATTGGTACATCCTATAGATATGTATATATAGCTGATTGATACAGCCTATATATATTTATATATATAGGGTGTGTCAATTTTACAGTTACAGTTACCTGCTTTTTGAGTTGTTCCTGTCGGAATGGTCTCGACACGGGTGTCGCTACCAATTTCCCGCTGCTGTCGGACACTTCAGTTAAAATTACATTCTGTTCTTCGTTCCTCTCGAAGCTCTGGAAGTAAAAATAATACAGATGTAGATCTATGATTGATCCCCCTTCCAATTCAAACGGGGATCGAAATTATGATGGCCTGAGCCGAGGTTCGAACCCCTAGCGATGACTAAAGGAGCTCTGGAAGTAGAAATGTTACAGATGTAGATCTCCGATCCCCCGTTCAATACAAACGGGGATAGAAATTACGTCGGTCTGAGCCGAGGTTCGAACCCCTAGCGATATTACAATAAAGTCGTATCCGTCAAGCGGGAGTTGTCCTTCAGCCGCTCCATAAGTCCTTCCTTTGGTTTGGAGTGCCATCTGCACTCGCCCCCTATCGTCCGGTGAAGCTGTAAAGGCCAGCTGCGGCCAACAGCATTAGAAAGTCCGAAAAAAAACGGCCAGGTTTTCGGCCCCATAAACATAATATTTAACTCGATTATTAACAAACCAAAAAGATTCAACATTATTGAAATTTTTTCGACTATCTTCCATCAATATATTGTTAGTTTTGATCTAAAAGATCTTGGTAGATCACCGCCAATGTTGTTTTTTGAATAACCACATGGCGAAATTAGGCCTTAGCTAAACATCTGTAGATTTTTCCGAGCAGAAGAGGAAACGCCACTACACATCCTATGTGGTTGTGGCCCACTCATGCATAAGCGAAATATCTCCTTTGGAAAGTTTACACTCTATCCTGAGGAGATAAAAAATATCCTTCAATTCTTGTCCCTGACGGGTCTAGGTAGCGAATTTTGAAAAAGGACGAGCACAATAGATCTATGTAAGTCGCAGTGCTACAGGTCTTAGCACCTGATAATAGCCCAAACTCCCCCAATAAAATAAATCAGGAACAATCCAACTAGGTGATGATTACCTGGTCATCACCACCGGCGGTGGCGTCAGGCACGCTGTCCTTAGCACCGGAGCCAAGAGCAGTGAAGAACTTCTGAACATCCACGTCGCTGGAGTATTGGTCTGAAAAGGGGATCTTAGTTATAGATAAACTTTCGTTTATTATTTGATAGCCTCGGTGGTCTAGTGGTGTAACATACCACCTTAATTCCGATGGTCGCGGGGTCGATTCCTTGACACAAACATTTGTATTCATGAGTATGATTATTTGTGTCGGTCAGGATGTTTTCTATGTATAATATTTATGTATTTACGAATATAAATCTATGTATTTGTATCAGTTGTCTAGTACCCATAATACAAGCTTTAGCTAGCTTAACTTGGGTCTAGATGGCGCTGTGTGAATTGTCCTGAGATTATTATTGTTATGATACATCTTACTAATATAATAAACGCGAAAGTTTGTGAGTATGGATGGATGGATGTCTTTTTGATGTATATATCATACGATACATCAAAAATACATCCAATTTTTGGATGGAATATTCTTTCACGCAAAAACTACACGTACTTTAGTATAGCGGGTCAGCTGGTATGTTAAAACTACATTTTATTTTCGGACTACTCTGCTGTTGGCCGCAGCTGGCCTTTACAGCTGCACCGCACGTTAGGAGCTAGTGCAGATGGCACTCCAAACCAAAGGAAGGACGTCTGGAGCGGCTGAAGGACAACTCCCGCCTGACGGATAAGACTTCGGTCTGAGGGCACCGTTAGGGGTTCGAACCTCGGCTCAGGCCGTCGTAATTTCGATCCCCGTTTGAATTAGACGGGGGATCGATTGCAGTGGGTAAAACAAAAATACATACCTATGGTTTCAACCCGAGCTCTACCCACATGGTCTTGATCTCTGATCTGGTTAGCAACAGAGACCGCCTTCAGCTTCTCCACATTCCTGGAGTTGGGGCCCACATATATATAAACGTCATGATCCACATCCAGGATGAAGCAGTCGCCTTTGTTCATTGACGAGATGCTCGGGTCCACCTGAAGGTGTATATAATAAATATAATGTTCAGTGTATTGGACATGCGTGCAGATTTCTTTTGATGACATTATACAGTGAAAGCCGGTTAATTGGGATTTCAAAGTTATACTTTTAAATGATTATTTAAAAGAGTAACACGCAAGTTTCTTCTTGTGATGAGACAGCTTTCCGAATGATCGTAGATTGAAAGAGAGATAACTATGACTATTCAAGAGTGCTTAAATTAGGTTTATTTGGGTAAATGATTTTCTATTCTATTATTAAGGGTTTCCATTAATCCAGTTTTCCTATTAAGCTGGTTTAAAATTATAGCTGTCTCATTTATAGAAGCAGTCATTATTGGCAGATTATTGGCTTAGTAATATAATAATCAGAGGGAAAGGGGATTCTTGGTAATGTGAATTGATGATCTTATATCTGTCATACGGCTAATGCTAGTTCAGAAGCCAGGACTACACATAAATACTGAAAGGATTGATATTGTCTGGAATGTGTACCTATTGTATAAATAATATTGTAACGATCCTTCTGAATTTAATAAAGATTATTATTATTATTATTGCTAGCAATGTATGGTACATTGCTAGTCAGGTAGTCCGGTTGGTCTCCACACGGTTCCCCTGGACACTGTCGTGATAAATTCCTGGTGAATTTGTCACAATTTGCTAACTGACCTGACCTCATGCTCATCTTATCATCCTCCACTGGTGCCCCGCCAGCGTAGGCGGGTGAACCATTCCATAATCATCTATAAAATAGCTAGCTAGCTCATCCCGAAAACTTCGAGTTTTTTTTAAAATTAGTTACACTATAAATTTCTGAATTAACCCTGTTAGACAGGTACGAACAGTTTGTATGGGCTGTAATAATAAAATTGCTGCTTTTATTATTTTCTAAACAATTTCTTCATATTTTATCACCGTTTAAACCTCCTCTGAACTTGCACCAATATTTCAAGACTAAACTTAGCGAAATCGGTTCAGCCGATCCCGAGTTTTAGTGAGACTAACGAACAGCATTCATTTTTATATATATATAGATTAAGGACCATGATAAAAATGTCTAGACTGGGTTGCAGGTTGTTTTTGATTGCCATAAAAGTAGATACACGTGATATCTTACTACACTCCCCCTTCTCCTTGTGATATTTTCGTGATTTTTACCAAACGATTTTCGCCCCCCCTTTCAAGCCTCACTTTTTTTTTTTGGTCTACTCTAATGCTGTTGACCGTAGCTGGCCTTTACAGCTTCACCGGACGTTATGGGGCGAGTGCAGGTGCACTCCAAACCCGCGGAAGGACTTATGGAGCGGCTGAAGGCCAACTCCTGGCCGACGGATACGACTTTAGTCTGAGGGCACCAGTAGGGGTTCGAACCTCGGCTCAGGCCGTCGTAATTTCGATCCCCGTTTGAATTGGACTGGGGATCGATAGCAGGGGGTCAAGCCTCACGTGATTAATGGACAATCCCATTATTATATGTTTCGGGCCTGGAAAGTTCTGGATTTTTGGGCTATGTAATAATCTGATCAGCTAATAACACTCACTTGGCGAACCCGTACGTTTCTCCTGCCCTTGACTTGGATGAGGCGCTTCTCGGCTCCAGCATTGGTGGTCACGTGACGGAATGCTGTAGGGTATCCGCCATTCTGGTATTGTACACCTGGATGAAAAGGGGGAAGTGAATTGTTAGTAATGTGGACTCAATACATTCATGAAGGCAAATGTTTGCGTGCGAGGAATCGAACCCGCGACCATTGGAAGGAAAGCGGAGTGCTAAACCGCTAGAATTCTGAGGCCATCTTTTAAATATTTCAAAGATTATTTATTAATATAGGATATTTTAGCCGCTTGCGAACGTCAAGTTTTTTTTTTTATTAGCTAATAGCTAAAAAGAACTTGGTGTATTGCTGCAGCCGAAGCTACAATGCTCATTATCACCGGAGGCCTTAATGTAAAAAAGCTTGTTATCTAAATATATACATATAACTCAATGGTGACTGACATAGTGATCTATCAACGCACAGCCCAAACCACTGGACGGATCCGACTGAAATTTGGCATGCAGGTAGATGTTATGACGTAGGCATCCGCTAAGAAAGGATTTTGATTAATTCTACCCCCAAGGGGATAAAATAGATGATGAAAGTTTGTATGAAACTTTGTCAATTTTAAACCGATCGAGCTGAGACTTTGCATGCATAAAGCTACTATGACGTAGGCATCCCCTAAGAAAGGATTTTAATAAATTCCACCCCTAAGGGGATAAATTAACGCGAGCGAAGCCGCGGACAAAAGCAAGTTAATATTATAAACGTGAAAATTTGTGAGTATGGATGGATGTTTGTTACTCTTTAAAGCAAAAACTACTGAACGGATTTTGATGAAACTTTACAGTAATATAGCTTATATATCAGAATAACATATAGGCTATAAATTTCGCGAGTGAAATCGCGGGCACAGTTAGTAAATTCATAAAACTTAAAGTAATTTTATGTGCACAGTTGTTTTGATTGTCTTATAAGTCGTTTTTTTTACAATTTTGTTTTATGAACTATTAGCTTTGCCCGCGATTTTATGCGCGTGAAATTTATAGCCTATATATTACTTTGATGTATAAGCTACATTACTGTAAGGTTTCATCGAAATCCGTTTAGTAGTTTTTGCGTAAAAGACTAACAAAACTTCCATCCATACTCAGTACTCTCAAACTCGAGTTTATAATATTGATAATATGTTTTTATGCAGAGACGTGCAATCTATTCTATATTACAAGTTCAAGGAGATTTTAATTTAATTATCTCATTGCTTTCTTGATTTAATTGATTGATTTTAGAAATATGAAAGCGTAGCGGTTTTTGTATTGATTGCCGCATGCATTCTTATGTAAAATGTGAATACTATAACTATCAGATAGCAATTGTAAGTAGCTTTGACGTAGTCTAGTGTTTTGAGTAGTCATGCTCACTAAAATGTCCAGACTTGTGGCGGCGTGGTCGGCCGGGTCATTGGGCTCCCTAAAATATGGTCGAGCGCAGTGATGGCTGGCTCATCCGTCATACTCGTGAACGGGTGCTGCTTGTAGGGACTGGTCTGCTCTAATCACTATGACTGATTTACTCTTATTAATTGTTTAACCAGTTGGTTATATATTCAATATTTTTTCTATTTGAGTATTTAATAGAATTAGTGCTAATTGGTGGTTTGTATTCACACACTTAAACTTAAAAATGTAAAGTAATAATAAAATTATTTAAAAGAGCAACACGCAAGTATCTTGCTCGTTCTCCTTGTGATGAGACAGCTTTCCGAACGAGCGGTAGATTAAAAAATGTAATGACTATTCAAAAGTGCTTCAATGTAAGTTTATTTGAATAAATGATTTTCTATTCTATTCTATTAATTTAATGTTTTTAGTTTAATTAAAGTGAACAATTACAGGCAGTTGTGGTCAATTGTTTTTATTGCGACTCAGAGCAGAAGTTGTAGCAATTAACAATTCAATATCAATACTTGAGTAATAGGATGATGTACGCAATTGTAGCAATTAACACAGTTTTTAATTAACGCAGTTTTCAATTAACGCAGCTTTTAAACCTTCGGTCTTAATAAAACTGGTAAGTGGTCACATGGTACTACCATGTTAGGTTTCATGATCTTAATAGAAATAGGAATAATAGAAATAGAAATAATAAAAATAGAAATAATCTTTATTCAAATAAACTCATTACAAGTACTTTTGAATAGTCATATTTTGATTCTACCACTCATTCAGAATGCAGATTCATCACAAGAAGACTGAGCAAGAAACTTGTGTGTTGCTCTTTTTAATAGATGTTTTTTTTTTTATATAAATAATTACAGTATAACAAGTAAGAGGCATGCGATAATCAACATAGAAGTCGCTACGCACTCATTATTAGTGTAATCAGATAATATTGTCAGTGCTATGGATTTAAAGTTTTTCTATAAAAACATTATTATCGTTAACGAATTCTTCAATTTTATAGTAAGCTTTTTTGCAAAGGAACTGTTTTATTTGACATTTAAATCTTTTTTCTGGTAGATTTATAACAGACTCTGGTATTTTATTGTAAAACCTTACGCAATTGCCATAAAACGAATTACTAACTTTAGCCAAACGACATTTAGGTAAAATCAATTTGTTATTGTTACGTACGCTTTTATTAGTGCAATCACTAACTCTTTTGAAACTGTCTATATTCCTTCTGGTATAGATGATATTTTCATAAATGTATTGAGAAGCAAGAATTGTAAATACTAGTCCTTCCTGTGGTTTGGAGTGCCATCTGCACTCGCCCCTATCGTCCGGTGAAGCTGTAAAGGCCAGCTGCGGCCGACAGCATTAGAGTAATCCGAAAAAAAGAAAAACGCAAGGTGTACCTAGATATATTTTATTTTGCTTTATTGTGACCACTAGAATTGCTACAAAAGGTGGACCAAATGCTACAGCATTCTCTCCCAGTCACACATCAAAGTACACCTTTGAGCTGCGGAGATACTTGAATGCGGCTAAAAGAATTATAATAAAACTAGCTTTTGCCCGCGGCTTCTCTCCTGTTAATTTATCCCCTTAGGGGTGGAATTTATTAAAATCCTTTTCTAGGGGATGCCTACGTCATAGTAGCTTTATGCGTGCAAAGTTTCAGCCCGATCGGTTTATAATTGACAAAGTTTCATACAAACTTTCAACCCCTATTTTATCCCCTTGGGGGTAGAATTAATCAAAATCCTTTCTTAGCGGGTGCCTACGTCATAACATCTACCTGCATGCCAAATTTCAGCCCGATCCGTCCAGTGGTTTGGGCTGTGCGTTGATAGATCACTATGTCAGTCACCTTTGAGTTATATATATTTAGATAACATTATAATAACAAAATACACATAACTACGGGTACATACATACATGAATAGAATCGACCTTTTTTTTAATACAATAAATACACTAATTATATACATATACATATTATTTACTAGCTGATTCGCGCAACTTTGTTTGCATCACATTTACTTGGCACTTATCATTTTATTTCGCCCAATTTACATAATATTTATTGCCTATGTTTTATTCTGATGCATAAACTATATTACTGTAAAGTTACATCAAAATCAGTCGAGTAGTTTTTGCGTGAAATAGTAACAAACATCCACACATTTTCGCGTTTATAATATTAGTAACATTGCAAGCAAAATAGACACTTATCAGATCAGAATAAGGTTGTACATTGCATATTTTCTATAAACTCACTTTTTAAACCTGATCGAGGATTTGAGGGATGGTTGATACATTTAAAATTTAAAATTATATTTATATGAAATGAAACAAAAATAAAATGTGTTAATGTTTCTGTTGATTTGAATTTTTTTTTTCAACTATCTTTTTTTTTGTTTGACATGGCAACACACATATTTGAAGGCTGCCAGTTACATTTACTTTTGAATTAATACCCAAAAAAATATATTTATTACAAGCAAAATAGACACTTACCAGATGGGAATAAGGCCGTGAATTGCTGGCTTTCATATCCTTGTGTCTCCCTGTGCTGTACAGCAGCACCGTTGAACTTGTCATCGAGGCCGACGCTGTATATAGCCGCAGCCCCCGACTCGTCTTGCGTGGACTCACTGCCTATCCAGTAGTATATGTCCCAGGACAGCTTATTCTTCTTATCCGCTGTTGTCTGGTGAAGAAAACCATATTTAATTAATTATATTATATATAAAAAAATATACAACTCAAAGGTGACTGACATAGTGATCTATCAACGCACAGCCCAAACCACTGGACGGATCGGGCTGAAATTTGACATGCAGGTAGATGTTATGACGTAGGCATCCATCCGCTAAGAAAGGATTTTGATTAATTCTATCCCCAAGAGGATAAAATAGGGCATGAAAGTTTGTATGAAACTTTGTCATTTTTAAATCGATCGGGCTGCATTTTGCATGCATAAACCTACTATGATGTAGGCATTCCCTAAGAAAGGATTTTGATAAATTCCACCCCTAAGGGGATAAATAACGCGAGCGAAGCCGCGGGCAAAAACTCGTGTAACATAAATCCGGATATAATAACCTTCAATGGACCGGCGACACTATGACGTACTAACCGGATAGCACACAAAATGGTAGGACTATTTCTTGAAATAGAAATAATCTTTATTGAAATAAACTCAATACAAGCACTTTTGAATAGTCTAATATTTTATTCTACCACTCATTTGGAACGCAGACTCATTACAAGAAGAATGAGCAAGAAACTTGTGTTGCTCTTTTGAATGGAAGTTTTTTTTATATAATAAGAATTAAATAATAATATTTGAGGTAGTCATGGCATAGTGGTTTGCCTTCATTTAATTCTAAAGGGATTGTTAATGATGATGATAGAAACATAATTGCTAGCAATATACAATGTTAGGTTAACCTCCACGCGGCTCCTGGAAACCATCGTAATAAATTCCTGGTGAATTTACCACGCTGTGCTAACTGACCTGACCTCATGCTCATCTTATCATCCTCCACTGGTGCCCCGCCAGCGTAAACCGTTAGCGCAGGCGGGTGCACCAGTACATTATCATTCATTACAAAAAAAAACAGATGTAGAGTGGTGCTTTCCTGCCGCTTTCCCAGGACATGTCCTATTTTTTGTAGTATCCTGGGACGTCCTGAATCTATACTAATATTATAAAGCTGAAGAGTTTATTTGCTTGTTTGTACGCGCTAATCTCAGGAACCACTGGTTCGAATTGAAAAATTCTTTTTGTGTTGGATAGTCCATTTATCGAGGAAGGCTTTAAGCTATATAACATTACGCTACGACCAATAGGAGCGGAGCAATGAAAAATATTGCAAAAGGTCCCGACCACCACCACACAAATATTGCAAATGAAATGCAGACGAAGTTGCGCGGGTCAACTAGTACTTAATAAACTGCGTCATAGGATTTTAAATTTTAAATGCTCGTTTAAAAAATTTTATTATACCTTGAGTATGATGTAAGAGTCTCCCTTGTAGAACTTGCCGTAGTCTCTCTGTGATACCACTTCCGGATTGAAATCCTGGAACAACAATTTATCTATCAGGGTTGCCAACTTAAAAATATTTAGCCTCGTACAAAGAAATAAAAAAAATTATAAAATTTATTACATTTTCGTTTATAGTATTTCGACCGTCAAATCAAATCAAAATATCTTTATTCATGTAGGTCTATTACAGACTCTTATGATATGTCAAATCTACCGTCAGTTCGGAATGATTTCGAGATGAGAACTGACAAGAAACTCAGCTCGTATTTTTTTCAAATGAACTTGTGAATGTTTACGATAATACAGAATCATTTTTAAATTCAAATTAGGATGTATAGAGCCACCGTTATAATAAGGATATCCCTGGACAATTAACACAGCGCCATCTAGTCCCACGGTAAGCAGAGCTTGTGTCATGGGTACTAGACAACTGATATAAATAAATAAATAACCCTGGACAATTACCACAGCGCCATCTAGTCCCACGGTAAGCAGAGCTTGTGTTATGAGTACTAGACAACTGATATAAATAAATAAATAACCCTGGACAATTAACACAGCGCCATCTAGTCCCACGGTAAGCAGGGCTTGTGTTATGAGTACTAGACAACTGATATAAATACTTAGATACGATGTTTTGCAATACATAATATAAATAGGAAACACCCAGACCAATACTAACAATCATACTCATGAATACAAATGTTTGTGCCGTGCGAGGAATCGAATCTGCGACTATATATAGATAATGTATACAATTTCTGTCAATTTATATCTATACATATAAATAAAATTGGAGTGTTTGTTTGTAATATTGAAATAACCATTTTTTCATTTCCAACCATTACAATTTTTCATGCACATGCATATAAATACGGTACATACACTAAAATAACATTTTTTACAATTTTTGTCTGTCTGTCTGTCTGTTTGTTCCGGCTAATCTCTGAAATGGTTGGACCGTATTTGATGGGACTTTTTTTGGCAGGTAGCTGATGTCATAAGGAGTAACTTAGGCTATATTTATTTTAGAAAAATAACATTAACTTCCACGCGGACGAAGTCGCGAGTACAGCTAGTATAAAATAAAATGATTTGTTAGGTTTGGTTTACGCGAGATCATAACTTATCTGTCGTTATCTACACAACATAAGGTTATCAAATTCTGGGCATTCTTCTCCTAGAGATTACCTTGTAAAATATATTTTATACTCCTAGATAAACAAAACAAATCAAAACAGAAATCATTAATACATGTAGGACATTTTAGCCGCTTATGAACATCAAGTTTTTTTGTAATTCATATTTTTCCCTACCGTCCAGTTTAGTAAACAGACATTAGCATTCTGCACTAATTCTCTATATAATATTTCTATACATACATATATACATCTATCTATACATACATACATATATCTATACATATAAATAAAATTGGAGTGTCTGTTTGTAATATTGAAACAAGTTTTTTACTACATGCACATGAATATAAATACGGTACATACACCAAAATAACATTTTTTACAATTTTTGTCTGTCTGTCTGTCTGTTTGTTCCGTCTAATCTCTGAAATGGCTGGATCGATTTTGACGGGACTTTTTTTGGCAGGTAGCTAATGTAATAAGGAGTAACTTAGGCTACTTTTATTTAAAGAAACTTTAGAAAATTTTTTCCACGCTAAACGCTAAATCGCGAGATCAGCTGGTAAACTATAAGTGTGAGAAATTTCATACTACATCGTGCGCGGAATTTTCGTAAGAAGTGGTCCAAAGATTTTGCTTTACTTATTAATATGTAGATAAGGATTAACTTAGGTCACTTTATATTTGAATTTTAATTTATGTAATCAAAAAAGTAAATTGTAAAAAAAAAAATTGGATTTTAACCTAATTCCACACGGACGATGTCAGTTAGTAAATTAAAATTAAAAATATCTTTATTCATGTAGGTCTATTACAGACTCTTGTGATATGTCAAATCTACCGTCAGTTCGGAATGATTTCGAGATGAGAAGAACTGACAAGAAACTGACCTCGTATTCAAAATATCTTTATTCATGTAGGTCTATTACAGACTTATGATATGTCAAATCTACCGTCAGTTCGGAATGATTTCCAGATGAGAAGAACTGACAAGAAACTCACCTCGTATTCAAAATATCTTTATTCATGTAGGTCTATTACAGACTCTTATGATATGTCAAATCTACCGTCAGTTCGGAATGATTTCGAGATGAGAAAAACTGACAAGAAACTCACCTCGTATTCAAAATATCTCTATTCATGTAGGTCTATTACAGACTCTTATGATTTGTCAAATCTACTGTCAGTTCGGAGTGATATCGAGATGAGAAAAACTGACAAGAAACTCACCTCGCATTCAAAATATCTTTATTCATGTAGGTCTATTACAGACTTATGATATGTCAAATCTACCGTCAGTTCGGAGTGATATCGAGATGAGAACTGACAAGAAACTCAGCTTGTATCCCTTACAAATAAATGTTGTACATGTTTACAATAATACAGATTCATTTTTAAATTCAAATTTGGATGATAAGTTGACTGTGAGTAAACAAAATTAATTATTATTTCTACCAGTCTACATACCTTTATTCTCCAGACCTCAACTCCAGCCTGGCGTCCAGCGTTAGCAAACAGAGGATGTACAGATGCTTTTCTTCTGGCATCCTGAAAACATAATATGCTATAATCAAAATATATATATATATATATATCTTACTAATATTATAAACCTGAACCGAGACACGATATTGAAACCTTCAAGACAAGAGCTTATAATATTAAAAATTATCTCAGGACAATTCACACAGCGACATCTAGACCTAAGTCAAGCTAGCTAAATCTTGTGTTATGGATACTAGATAACTGATACATATATATATATATAGTTTTTTTTTTGTAAATACATACATATTATACATAGAAAACACCCAGACCGATACAAACAATCATACTCATGGATACAAATGTTTGTGCCGTGCGGAGAATCGAACCCGCTGCCATCGGACGTAAAGGTGTGCTAGACCGCTAGACCACCGAGGTCGTCAAAGCAAACATATCGAGCAAGCAAGCAAATCCAGGCAAGCAAGTAAAGGCCAGCTGCAGACAACAGCATTAGAGTAGTCCGAAATATAAAAATATTACGCCGACTACAAATAAATGGGATAAGGAAGAAGCAGATGATGATGAAAACTAGTGAATTACCTTGTCGGTGAGAGATGTAATCTGTGGTGTGATCTCTGTCTGCTGCTTCACAGTGGTGCGGCAGTTGACCGCTACAGTCAGCGCTGCAAGCGCTACAATGTGTAACACCCTCATTCTGTAATGAAAAACACAAGTTGAGTTGACTGCCTGGTCTGCCGGTCGAATCACTCGGTACACAGATAGTCTAGACCCTGAGATAGGACATAGGCTACTTTTTAATACGAAAAAAGGGTTGTAAGGGGGTTGCAAGGGGTTGAAAGGGGTTGAAAGGGGTGATGAAGGATTGTATGTAAGTATAGTCATTTTTAAAGTTAGAAGCTTGAAACTTTTTTATTTGGCATTCATTGGGTCAGATTATTAAATATTTTGTCATTATTTGCTCAAAGTCATTTTACGCGGACGATTTCGCGGGTACAGCTAGTAGTATATAAAGGTGTTTTTATGAGGAAGGTAAAATTTAAACGTTCAATAACTTAACTCGTAGGCAATGAGTAATGATGACTAAATCTCAGTGACCTTGTACACATAGCTAATGCTCTAATTGGATTTATATTCTCTTTGTTTGTTTGTCCTGTTCATATATAGATTGTTTTCGTATCCAGACAATGATCTCAATCATGCTTCATTAATTTTCCAAGACTAGAATTGCGTAGTCTGAAATACACATTTTGATTTTTGAAGTGAAACTTCTATATAACGTTGGGTATTACGATACTTCAGTCACGAAAATGCGTTACCATCTCATGGAGATGGTAGACGATATTTATTTATTTATTTATTTACATCATACTAAGTAAGCTTTACAGTCTCCCAATATGCTCGCTTAGGAAGATTGTATACAAATACACACAATTATAAATACTAATTACATACATACACACTAATTACACAAGGAAACAAAAGAAAAAATAATACCTAATTTTAATGTAACATACTACATAAATAATCTACTGCCATCTTACGAAACTCCAGCAAATCACAAGTAAATATATCGAGATCTGGAAAGCGACTAACTACACCGTTGAGTAGACTCAATGCCAGAGAAATAGGAGCCTGTTTGGCCAGCTCTGTTCTTCTCCATGGAACACCGAACAAGTTTATCTTCGTGCTTGTACGTAATTATTGGGCGCTCTTATGGACACCGATGTTAATACCGCTTGGTTACATTTTTCACCTCTCATGACTTTGACTACATATTCCATTAATGCAATCTTCCGTCTTACTTCGAGTGTGTCATATCCCACCATCCCCAACAAAAACATAGTAGGATATATATTAGGGTATGTGACTATAACCGTACTGCCTTTGATATACATATCGTATAAATTCTTTTAGAGTTTCTCCACCATGAGTATATATTTTGATTCATGTGGGTTCCATACGTTACTTTCTAATTTAGTGCGTACGAAGACATTGTATAGTATTTTAATATAGTATGTTTTCTTTATTTGGGTCATTGTTTTGTTTATTTAAGTCGTCATTAGTGGATTACTTTCGAATTTAGTTACATGTTATTACGTCATTATTATTTGTTGTACATTCCAAATGTACAACAAATACTAAATAATATTAGGAAGGTACCTAAGCCTAAATAATATTCCTCGCGAACTATATTATACGGCACAGCTAGTATAATATAGATGAAATAAACCGGCTCTTGTCATCTACACTTCACATCGATCCCCCGTCCAATTCAAACAGGGATCGATATTACGACGGCCTGAGCCGAGGTTCGAACCCCTAGCGGTGCCCCCAGACTAAAGTCGTATCCGTCAGACGGGAGTTGGCCTTCAGTCGCTCCATAAGTCCTTCCGCGGGTTTGGAGTGCCATCTGCACTCGCTCCTAACGTCCGGTGAAGCTGTAAAGGCCAGCTGCGGCCAACAGCATTAGAGTGATCCGAAAAAAAAATTGTCATCTACTACAAAAACCTGAAACTTATCAGATTATATATGACTTCATCCTAAATACCATAAGGACGCTCTAACAGTAGTAATTATTAGATAAGCTGTATGTGTATCATGTAATTATTTGGCTGGAAGGATGTTTCCAAGGCCTTAAAAATACTTAATATAAAAAATATATATACACATTTTTACCTATTTTCCTTTGAAAGATGTTTTTCGGTTGAAGTATATGGCAGTGAAATTACAGGGTAATGGCACTTTATTCCTCTGGAATGACCATCGGTCTTACCTATTTTAGTCGCTGTGGTGTACTAAACAAACATACGGCCCATCTGATGGTAAACGGTTACCGTAGCCTACGGACGCCTGAAACACCAGAGGTGTCACGTGCACGTTGCCGACCCTTAGAGATTAGCAAGAACAAATAGGTAGATATTTTGTTTTGTTTGTTGTACGTACTGTATATACTTTTATATGCATTTAGTTGAGAGTTGTTAATTTGAAATTACAAACAAACTCTTCAATTTTATTTATTTTATACTAAAATATGGTCGAGCGCAGTGATGGTTGACTCATACGTCATACTCGTGAGCGAGTGCTGCTTGTAGGGACTGGTCTGCTATAATCATTACGACTGATTTCGTCTTATTGTGTATGCATAATTGTCCCTAATAAATTAATGCTAGTTGTTAATTTGAATTTACACGTTTCGACTTAAAAATGTAAAGTTACAAGGATTATTTGAAAGAGTAACACGCAAGTTTCTTGTGATGAGACAGTTTTCCGAATGCGCGGTAGATTAAAAACATTGTCATGATTATTTAAAAGTGCTTAAAATAAGTTTATTTGAATAAATGATTTCTATTCTATTTATTTTATACAGGTGGGACATCCCTGAAGTCGACGTCATGCCGGAACCTGTTAACGGGGTAAGTCGTAAGTTATAAGAAAAAATTTATAACAATATGTTAGACAGTATTAACCCTTCGTGGGTTCTGGAAAAATCTCATGCTATAGTATTAATATCAAATAAATAATTTAATATTTTTGTTCGTATGTCTGTTAGTCTTGCTGATCTCTGAGACGACTGGAATAATTTTGCCGGGACTTACATTCGCAGTTAGCTAATGTTAGAAGATTGGGTTAATTTTAGTTTATTTATTCTAATAAAAAAGAGGTAAATTTCAAGCCGACCAAGTTGCGAATCACACCTAATAATATATATATGTTAAGATAAAGCAACATATAATACTTTGAAAGTTATCACAAAAATCAAAATCTTTAAACCGTAACGAGATCAAGACTTATGTAGGTAACAAGAAAACTAGTCATTTATCTAAAATGAACGGCAATTCTAAACTAGTTTTTAATATATCTTAACACAATTTCTCTAATACTAACCCCAATATTTCAATATTAATTCAATAAATCAACATTTTATAGAAAAACTAATAACAAATATTACTTACATTATTGTAATGTTATTATTTTATTTATCAACACAATCACTGTAATACGCATGCGCAGTCAATGACAGCGCGGGAAACACTAGCCAAGATTCAAGATGGACGCAATCGTAACTCGGACATGGTTGTCGAATATGGTCATGTAGGGTCAATATTGTTTTTATTACTTAATTGGATCTTTATAAGTGGACTGGTATTATTTAATTGAGTTTTTAGGGTTCTTTGTTAAAGAAATGTAAGGTTTTTCGGTTGACTGGTAAAAGTTGTTCATATATTTGAATCAATATAAGTCCTTTTTTTATGAAATTATTTACAATGAAATTGAATTATTTATTAAATTAATTTAATAAAACCTTAGAGCTTATTGCTAACACGTTTATATTTTAAAATCATTGTAATAATAGTTATTTAATTTTATTTATAATTAATACAAGGCTGTATAAGTGTATTGCTTATTACATGATATGTTTTAATTAATTCGTAAAGTTTCTTTTTTATTCATATATTAAAAGTAGCCTAAGTTACTCCTTATTACATTAGCTACTTGCCAAAAAATGTGCCGACAAAATCGGTCCATCCGTGTCAGAGATTAGACGCAACAAATAGACAGACAGATAAAAATTGTAAAAAACGTTATTTTGGTGTATGTACCGTATTTATATTCATATGCATGTAGTATAAAACGGTTATTTCAATATTACAAACAGACACTCCAATTTTATTCATATGTATGGATTAATAATATATATATATTATACTAGCTGTCCCGGCAAACGTTTTACCTTAAAATAAAAATAAAAAAATTAGGGGTGAACTACCCTTAACATTTAGGGGGATGAAAAATAGATGTTGGCCGATCCTCAGACCTACTCAATACGCTCACAAAATTTCATGAGAATCGGTCAAGCCGTTTCGGAGGAGTATGGGAACGAAAACTGTGACACGAGAATTTTATATCTAAGATTAGTTTTAAAATATTAGGTATTTCATATGTATGTTAGTCTATAAGGTATGTATAACATGGGCCTAGTGGCCTGAAATAAATAATAATATAACCTCTAGAGTCTCGATTCTTCCTTATCCCATTTATTTGTGGTCCTCGTAATATGTTTTTCTCTTCCATTCATCTCTGTTCGCAGTCATTCGTTATTTACTCCCTTTCTCACCATATCATCTTTCACACAGTCCATCCATCTCAAGATATCCATCTCAACATTCGCATTTCAGTTGCATGCAGTCGTCTCTCATCCGTCACCTTTATGGGCCAGCACTCTGATCCATACAAAATAGCAGGCCGGATCATGGTCTTGTAAATTCTGCCCTTAAGTTTAAGGGGAACTCGTGAGTCGTCGTCGCCGTAACCTGCCGCCACTTCATCCAACCTGAGTTAATCCTGTGCTATATGGTTCGGTCTAATTCGCCATTGCTTTGGAGGAGTGAACCTAAATAAATGGCTGCAGAGCCAGAAAGACCGCCAAAGTCGCAAAACATGTATTCCGTTTTGGAATTACTTATCTTTAAGCCACCACTTTCCAGCTTTTGCTGCCATATCGCCAATCTACTCTGTATCTTATCCTCAAGATATTAATAAAAAAACAAAAAATTTCAATCGAGAAGACAGCTATAGGCTCTCTAATGCCTGGAATCCAGTGATTGGTTTAATTAAACAAAAACAAAAAACGCGATCAAAAAGTGTATTAAATGTACGTAAAGATACTGTGAGTACAGTTTGCCGAGATGAATATCGAGCGAGTTCCAGTAGTAGCAACAAACGAAGACGTGTGAAGGTAGACGCATATGTCTGCCCATAAAAAGATTTCATTTTCCATCTACCCGCTGCTCTTCAGTTTACCCGTGATCATGGTGGTCGAAACACTACCGAAATATCGGGAACTCAGCAAATAAATATAAAACGTGGTAAGATCCCGTGATTTTTACTAATTATATGTATAAATAATGACCGCGTCAAGTTTAAAACAGTATATAAAAAAAACACTTACCTAGCAAATATTTGGTCACTTTCTTCGAAATATTATAACTAAAAACATGCTATGTGGGTGTCAAATACAGAGCACAACTGTCACAATTATTGTTTATGATATATATATATATACATGTATTAAATATAGTAAATAGAGCCATAGGTCAACTCACAGATATGATGTACACTAGTGTATCACCAGGTGATGCTCGCATTGTGTGGCTATTTATGTTTTCCTGTTTACATCTTTTTTACTCAATTATCTGCTAAATTACTTATTCTATTGGAATGGAACAGGATGTTGACCAATCTGTTAGTAATTCTATTGCTTGTGGGCCGCAGCTGGCTTTTACAGCTTCACCGGACGATAGGGGGCGAGTGCAGATGGCACTCCAAACCAAAGGAAGGACTTATGGAGCGGCTGAAGGCCAACTCCCACCTGACGGATACGACTTTAGTCTGAGTGCACCGCTAGGGGTTCGAACCTCGGCTTAGGCCGTCGTAATATCGATCCCTCTGTTAGTAAGTAGTACTCGTTGAATATACTTATGACCTCGTTGGTCTGGTGGTTTACCACAACGCCTTACTTTCGATGGCCGCAGGTTCGATTCCTCGCACTGCACAAACATTTGTATTCATGAGTATGATTGTTTGTATCAGTCTGGATGTTTTCTATATATAATATGTACGTATTTACGAAACTATACATATTTTTAAAGTCATGGATTTAACATAGAAAATTATACTTGGTGCAACATACACCTCTTAAAATGTGAACAAACGAACAAACATTGTTATTTTTATATAATATATAAACGTTGTTGTTATATTTAACGATAAAGTAGTGTTTTAGTTACTGGAAATGAGTTTCTTACTAATGTTATTTCTACATATAATCACACAGATAACACGTTCGTAGAAATTCAAGATTTTATGTACACCTTAATAAAAATACATTATGTATACCGTATAATAATAATAATCACAGGACAATTCTCACAGCGCCATCTAGTCCCAAGTTAAGTTAGCTAAAGCTTGTGTTATGGGTACTAGACAACTGATACAAATACATAGATATATTTTTTTCGTAAATATTATCATATTATACATAGAAAACTCCCAAATACAAACAATCATACACATTAAAACAAAACGTCATCTAGTACTAAGGTAAGCAGAGCTTGTGTTATAGGTATTAGACAACTGATAGAAATAGTTAGATAATTTTTTTGTATGTACATGTATAATATACATAGAAAACACTCAGACCGATACAAACAATCATAATCATGAATACAAGTGTTTGTGCCGTGCGAGGAATCGAACCCGCGACTATGGAAAGTAAGGTGGTATGTTAACTATATATATAAAATGTCATGTTGTTTGTCTGCGGTGTGATCGAAAATTACTGAACGTAATTTAGTATGTGTACTCTGAGAGGTAGGTAGAAGTAGGAGATAGGTCTGAGAATAGGTTTTTTCTCTCTTCTTTTGGCTCCGGCGGTTTGTATTGCCATTAGCCAGTTGAGAATAGATTGTTACCTATTTTTTATACCTCTAAGTGTGTTTTTTTCGTACTACTCTAATGCTGTTGTCCACAGCTGGCCTTTACAGCTTCACCGGACGATAGGTGGCGAGTGCAGATGGTACTCCAAACCAAAGGAAGGACTTATGGAGCGGCTGAAGGCCAACTCCTGCCTGACGGTTACGACGGCAGTCTTTGGGCAACGGTAGGAGTTCGAACCTCGGCATAGCTCGTCGTAATTTCGACCACCGCTTGAATTGCACCGGGAATCGATTGGAGGCGTGACTTTATACTGGTGTAATCAAAGTTATGGAGACGCAAACAAATGGAAGGGTGCCGAGTTTTGAAATATTACAAGTGTAGGCGGAATGTATTACAATGAAATTAAATAAAAATACACTATATAACTTAATATATCTTTATTTATATTATAAAAAAAAAATATCACGTTTTGTCTATGATCTATAAACATTTCAATAATGCAATACAAATGCAGTAATTGAATATACAAAAAAAGGAACAAAAATTGGTTTTATATTTATATATATATATATATATATATATATATATATATATATATATATATATATACATTTAGTAAAAAAACCAATTAAAACCAAGCTTCGAAGTATTGTTTGAAGGCTGTCGGCTCAATACCTTCTGGCACTTTTGAAACGTGTACCTGAAAGCAAATTCAAATTCAAAATATCTTTATTCATGTAGGTCTATTACAGACTCTTATGATATATCAAATCTACCGTCAGTTCGGAATGATTTCGAGATGAGAAGAACTGACATGAAACTCAGCTCATATTCTTTACATGTTTACAATAATCAGAGCAAACTCCTCTCGGAATTGTATCATTTACAATATTATGCGTATTGAAAAAAAAAACCATCAGATTTTTGTCAAAATTATAATTCCTGGTATGGTTGTGAAACCTTATTTTCTATATTTTCCGCAGCCCCCCCCCCCCTCTCCTCCCTACACCAGATGCTAGGTATATATTCACGACTGTTATTTTAGACGGGGTAGTCAGAGTCATTGTCAACTGTGGCCGTGGAGGTGAACGCAACACTTAACATTTATATTCAAATTCAAAAATCATTTATTCATGTAGGACATTTTAGCCGCTTATGAACGTCAAGTTTTTACATTATATTTTTTTTCCCTACCGTCCAGTTCAGTATATATATAGATCCAATTGAGAAGAACTGGCAAGAAACTGAATTGAATTACTTTTATTTTTTAAATCCAGTTTATTTATAATGCATAGGTATTTATATAGGTGTCTATGTCTGACATTAAATGAAAATCCCGTACATGAAAACTATTGCCATGCACGCTCGTCATTCAAGTAATCGTTTAGTGAGTAATATGCCTTGCTCAGTAAATATGATTTAACAGATGTTTTGAATTTATTTAAGGGTAATTCCAATATATCCTTTGGTATCTTATTGTAAAATTTTATACCTATTCCCATAAAAGACCTAAACGATACTTGGGGCCAGCAAGTTTGTCTTTAAATCTAGTATTAATATTATGAATATTGCTGTTTTTTGGAAAGAAGTCAAGATTTTTATGAACATATAGGATATTTGAATATATAATATTTGAATATATATATACTCAAACAAATGTGGATTCAATACATTGGACGACGACAATCTGCCACGGCAGCGCCGATACACCATACTCTTCAGCCAGTAGCCCTCCTTCATGAAGGTGGTCACATGTTGGTGGGGACCCGGGAGACAAACACTTTGAAGCTCGCGTTGTGACTCACCCTACCTTACCTACGACCACATTGTCAGCAATGTACCATGTCAGGTGGACCTCCACGCGGTGTCCACTGGAAATTAGTGATAATTTTATAATTTTGAAAATGAATACTCACCCAAGGAGGTAAATTGTGTTGCTTCAAATATTGTTGAGCTTTGTTGATCGCTTCGGCTTTTTCCTGAAATTATTGATTAAATTAAAACATTTATACTGATAGTGTAAGTGTAAATTAATAAAATGTTATAATATAATAATAATAATAATCTCAGGACAATTCACACAGCGCCATCTAGACCCAAGTTTAGCTAGCTAAAGCTTGTGTTATGGGTACTAGATAACTGATACATATTAGTTGGTTATATACTCAATATTTTTTCTATTTGAGTATTTAATTGAATTAGTGCTAATTGGTGGTTTGTATTCACACACTTAAACTTAAAAATGTAAAGTATTAATACAATTATTTAAAAGAGCAACACGCAAGTTCCTTGCTCGTTCTTCTTGTGATGAGACAGCTTTCCGAATGAGCGGTAGATTAAAAAAATGTAATGACTATTCAAAAGTGCTTCAATGTAAGTTTATTTGAATAAATGATTTTCTATTCTATTCTATTCTATATACATAGATTTTTTTGTAAATACATACATATTATACATAGAAAACAACCAGACCGATACAAACAATCATACTCATGAATACAATTGTTTGTGCCGTGCGAGGAATCGAACCTGCGACCATCGGTCGTAAAGCGGTGTTTAAACCGCTAGACCACGAGGCCGTCATGGGATGAAGTCATACCTTCTCATTAGACTCCCTTCCAACCCATACATAAACTCCGCCACTACCGGTATCCAAGATGTAGCATTCCTGAAACATTCACAATTTTTTTAATACAGTAAGTAAAACAGTATATATTTAACTAACTAGCTACTCATCCCGCCATCGCATGGGTGTACATGTATTATATATATAAACTAGAGAACTACGATGGGAAACATCTGATGGATATCCTATGAACGCCTGAAACTTAGGGGGTAAACTAATGAAAATTCATTTTCTTTCTATAACAGTCGAATCATATATGGATCATGTTGTCTAATTAATAAAATTATTATTATTATTTACTATCGAGTGATTAAAAATTTTAAACTAAAACTGATTTTATTCGTTATGTAATACTAAGACTAACTAAATAAAGCAAATAATTATTTTAAAAAAATTTTTTAGCCAGATTTTTTTTTCATTCGGCCGGATTTCTATCCGGGCTATTCGGTACAGTATTAAGGCCGCCGAATAGCCCGGATACCGGATAGTTACCGGATATCCGTTTCATCTCTAATATAAAATCTTTCTCTTGAATCGCTCTATCCATTAAAAACACGCGTACACTTATATTGTGGAATGAACTTCCTGCAGAGGTTTTCCCACGAGACTACAGCATGGGGTTTTTCAAGAAGGGTATATTAAGGTTTCTTAAGGGTCGGCAACGCCCACATGACACCCCTGGTGTTTCAGACGTCCATAGGCTACGGTAACCGTTTACCATCAGATGGGCCGTATGTTTGTTTGCCACAATAGTACTTTAAAAAAAAACCCTTCAAAATCCGTTGCGTAGTTTTAAAGATTTAAGCATACATAGGGACAGACAGACAGCGACTTTGTTTTATAATATGTAATGGTAATGATTAAACAAATACCAACCTTGGTGTTGAGTTGCTCCCGCTGGTAGGGTTTGGGCAGACTGGTCACTTTGATGGTGCCACTGCTGTCAGAGATCTCACTGAGGGACACCTCCTGAACCTCACCACGTTCGAAGTCCTGTCGGGACAGATTTAAAAACATTTAATTTACGTGAATAGAATAGAAAATCATTTATTCAAATAAACTTATTTTAAGCACTTTTGAATAGTCAACATTTTTTTTTAAATCTACCGCTTATTCGGAAAGCTGTCTCATCACAAGAAGAATAAGCAAGAAACTTGTGTGTTGCTCTTTTAAACAATCCTTGTAAGTTCACATTTTACAAGTCGAAACGTGTGAATACAAACTACCAACCAGCACTAATTTATTTAGGCTCAAATATAAAAACACAATAAGATTAAATCAGTCGTAGTGATATGAGCAGACCAGTCCCTACAAGCAGCACTCGTTCACGAGTATGACGTATGAGCCAGCCATCACTGTGCTCGATCATATTTTAGGGAGCCCAATGACCGAATGATGAATAATGGTTTCAGTCTATGATCTAGTATGATGATACCTATGGATGAGATGACTATTGGTATTATATAAACATTTTCCTTTATCATTATTATTATTTATTTTTTTCTCAGCTTTTGCTGGTTTTCTCCACACTTACGGGCCGAAACCAAGTAAGTGTGTATGTGTGTGCGCGTGTGTGTATGTGTGAGTGTGTGTGTACTTATTGTGTGCCTGGTGTGACTGCTGTTATATCCTTTTCATCTATTTCGAGAAATTTTCGGACTGTACGACAGGTATTTAAGATGGCAGCCTTTTGAAGGGTGATGTAAAGTGTTTTTTGTATATTTAATTGTTTCAGGCTATGATGTAGGTGTTTGGGTATGATACCTGTAGATGAGAGGACTATGGGTATTATATAAACTTTTTCCTGTTTCCAAATTCTTGTTACTTCTTTCTTTAGCTCTGCATATTTGTTTATTTTTTCAGCAATTGTCTTCTGGAGATTGTGGGTATTAGGAACTGCAATATCTATCAGGTAGGTTTTTTATTTACTTTATCTTGTAGTATTATGTCTGGTCTGTTGTAATGAATAGTCTTATCAGTAAGTATAGCACGATCGTAATATAGTTTATGAGATGTATTTTCTAACAGGGTGTACATTTGTAGTACGGGGTTTTTGTATCTTGTATTAATTTGTATTTATGTGCTAAATTTTGGTGAATAACGTTGGCTATTTGGTTGTCTGTGTGTATAGTCAGTTTGTGTAATATTATTATTATTATTTTATATATATATATTATATCTCCCTTTTGACGGGGGTAATATATTCAAACACGCGGGCCTTAGCCAAGCATGGATGAGTTATGTGATGAAGAAAGAAATTTTCTTACTGTTCGGCATGTATTTAGTATGACGGCTTTTTGTAGGCTTTTTGTTTGTTCAGACTTTTTGGTATCATTCCTGTGGATGACAAAACTATGGGTACTTTGTGGATGGTGTCTGCTTTCCATTGTTTTTTTAATTCTATTGCTAGATCTGTGTACTTTGTTAGTTTTTCATTGACTGCGCTTTGTATATTGTGTGTGTTTGGGATGGCTATACTTATTATTATTATTATTATTATTATAAAAATTACCTCATCATCACCACCTTCAGAAGCGTCCGACACGGAGTCCAAATCACCAGAACCGAGTGCGGTGAAGAATTTCTCTGTATCAGAGCCTGATGAATATGGATCTGGAATGGCAAATATAGTCAACTAAATATAGATTTAACTCAAACTATATTCATGTACGTACAGACACTTATGACTAGTGTAATTATTAATTAGTTGTACCCGCGACTTTCGTCGTAAATAGTAGTAATCTTGACCGTATAATTCAAAAATATTTAATAACGATTTTTTATTTGGATTTTCCAAATAAAAAAGTTTCATCGTTTTAACTTAAAAAATGATGAATTTCCATACAGAATTCCACACAAGTCAACAGCCTAAAAAATAAGTTTCAAGCTTCTAGCTTTGCAGGGGATTGTTAGTAATGTGGACTGATGATCTTATTGCT
Source organism: Achroia grisella (assembly GCF_030625045.1). Lineage (NCBI taxonomy): Eukaryota > Metazoa > Arthropoda > Insecta > Lepidoptera > Pyralidae > Achroia > Achroia grisella. Next base: position 916,946 of record NW_026712968.1, read on the forward strand.
ACCAATGTACCATGTCAGGTTGACATCCACGCAATTCTCCCTGGAAACCATCGTGACCAATTCGTGATGAATTTGTCATGATGGTCTAACTGACCTGACCTCATGCTCATCTTATCATACTCAACTGGTGCACCGCCAGCGTATACCTTTTGGAGGGTGAACCATACCTTTATCCATAAAAAAACTACACACGGGAAGTAAGCAAACTTTTTTATCCAACAATGAATTGAATACTAAAGAAAAACTTTGACATTAATGATGATAAAATGTCCTACATGAACAAATGATTTTTGATTTAATTTGACTTTACCAATAATCTCAACATCAGCTCTTCCATTGTGATCCTGGTCTCTGATCTGATTAGCTACCGATATAGCCTTTATTTTCTCAACACTCTTGGACTGATCTCCAACGAACAAGTAGATGGTATGGTCCACATCCAGGATGAAGCAGTCTCCCTTATTCATCGAGTCTATTGATGGTTCCACCTGAAAGAAATCATGTAATTTTGTTGATTTATTTATTTATTACTAGCTGTAAGAGGCCCTTTAACTACTCCCCTCCAAAATAGTTATAGTTAGTTGAGGGTAACGCAGCTGAAGTCGAGTCACAACGCGAGTTTCAAAGCGTTTGTGGCCCTGGTCCCCACCGACTCGCTGCCCACCTTCATGAAAGAGGACTACTGGCCGAAAGGTGTGGTATATCGGTGCTACCGTGGCAGATTGCCGTCTTCAGTGCCGTCATCACACAGACAATATCATTGTATTAGTTTTTAAATATTATATTACATGTATGTTAGTCTATAAGGTATTTATAATAGTTGCCTGAAATAAATGAATAAATAAAAATAAAATAAACAAAGTAAAGACCCTCCATAGTGCTTACGTAATTTAAAGTAAATTTGAACGGCTGCTATTATTTAATATTCTACCTAAAATGTTTCATCGTTCTAGCTGCAAAAATGACGAATTTCCATGTAACTAAACTTTTATCCGAAAAAGAGATGGATGGACTGTGTAAAGACGATATGGTAAGAAAGGGAAGAAATAACGAGATGACTGCGAACAGGGTTGAATGGAAGAGAAAAACATATTACGACGACCACAAACAAATGGGATAAAGAAGAAATGGAGTAAATTACTAAATGACTGCGAACAGCGATGAATGGAAGAGAAAAACATAGTACAAATAAACAAGATAAGGAAGAAGTAGATGATGATGATGATGATGATGATGTTCGTCTATTCACACATTTTCAATAAATTCATGAAGAATTTGTTATTAGCTTTACTAATTATGTAATACTATATTGTATGAACTGTTGATTGCCTAAATCATTGCATAGTATAAAACAAAATCGCTGTCGCTGTCTGTCCGTCCCTATGTATGCTAAAATCTTTAAAACTACGCAACGGATTTTGAAGCGGTTTTTTTAATAGATAGAGTGATCCAAGAGGAAGGTTTTATGATAATACACCCGTGCAAAGCCGGGGAGAGTAGCTAGTAAATAAATAAAAAAGAAGAATATATATACCTGTCTCACTCTGACGTTCTTCTTGCCTTTGATTTGGAAGAGTCTCTTCTCTGCTCCAGCGTTTATTGTTACATGACTGAAGCCCGACGCGTGGCCGCCGTCCAAGTAACGGATAGCTGATAGTAATCATAATAATAATGACAAGTTTATCAGTTATCACCCCAACAAAGGGAGATATACATATAAATAAAATTGGAGTGTCTGTTTGTAATATTGAAATAACCGTTTTTTACTACATGCATATGAATATAAATACGGTACATACACCAAAATAACATTTTTTACAATTTTTGTCTATCTGTCTGTCTGTTTGTTCCGGCTAATCTCTGAAATGGCTGGACCGATTTTGACGGGACTTTTTTTGGCAGGTAGCTGATGTAATAAAGAGAAATTTAGGCAACTTTTATTTTAGAAAACTAAAGTTAAATTCCACGCGGACGAAGTCGCGGGAACAGCTAGAATATATACAAAAAGAAACATCCAGACAAACAATGAATACATTTACATACACCGTGCGAGACCTCGGTGGTCTAGCGGCTTAGCAGAACGCCTTACTTCCCATGGTCGCAGAGTGGATTCCTGACACGGCAAACATTTGTACTCGCGAGTATGATTATTTGTATCGGTCTATGTATAATATATATGTATTTACGCACAAAAATATTTATGTATTAATATCTAATAGTTATCTAGTACCCATAACACAAGCTTTAGCTTAACTTGGGTCTAGATGCCGCTGTGTGAATTGTTCTGAGATTATTATTATTATTACTATCAGGGATGTTATGGATATGAAATTTCGGATACGGATGCGGATATGAAATTATTTCGGATTATCCCTTAGTTTCGGATAATTTCGGTTACGAATATTAATGTTTTAAGGAGGTCTTCCTATGTGACGGCCTGTTTTTTAGGGATATTTTAGGATTTTTTTTCTACGACCAGTAAATATTTAGAGCTTCAAGTTTTTTATCATTTATTAACACAATTTGGACAGTATAAATATAAAATTTCAGCTAAAAATATTCAGTCAAACTAGAGTTACAGCGCTCTGAACACCCCCGCCTCGAAAAAAAGAGCTCCCACTTCCTCCACGATTCCGGCTGATCGGCTTATCTGAAAAAAAAAAAAAAACGGCGTTTTAATTTGTAGGCTTAAAAGCACGGAATGACCTATAATCAAATGAATATAAAAAAAATTGGATTTTTTATAGACATTTGAAATAAAAGTTGCAAATTAGGCGTTTTTTTTTTTTTTTTTTGTTTTTTGCTATAAAAAAATCGAAGTTTTGAAAATTTTCGATTGATAATAGTTCATTCCATGCGTTTACATATATTGAGTGTGCCCTGTAAATTTCAAGTAATTCGGTCCAGCCGTTTCTGAGATACAATGGAGGAAAGTTTGAAAAACACAGTTTTGAGAAAAACGCGTTTAAAGTTTCAAGTCCGTTAAAAACTATTAAAATATCAACTTACTCTCAATCGGCGATGCCTGGTCCATAGAGTATTCCTTCCTCTTCCTCGTGAAACTCTTTTAAAGCAGATTGTTCAGCTCTTGAGTCAATCCTGGCTTGTTTAACGACATCACTTACGCGCCGCTCAGAGCGTAAGATTCGCTTTTCATCCCGTTTCTCAACATACGCTTGGGCTTCACGACCAACAGGGCATCCCATAATCGACATAACTTTTAAAATACTTTGAAAACCTTCATTAAAGATAATAACTGCTAAGTAGCTAGCAATTTCAACAACTTTGGGACCAGAATGAAGATGTTTAGGAGCGAAAGTCCAAATCACACTCACACGATAAAATAATTTTAAAGCCTAGGCCTCGGAAACTTGATCGCGAAATAGACACGTCACTTTTACAAGTTTTACATATAACTATTTCAGAGATTGCAGCAAATACAGAAACAAACTCCAAAATGCAATATGCGAAATTCGAAGCGATGGGAACATTCATGTTCATGTTATTTTTAAGTTTTTTGGCCGAAGCTGATGTAAATACCGTATCATTTTGGTGGGTAAAACGGTTTCCACTAAACTTTCTTTTTTTACTACGACCAGGATGAACATTTCCACTCGTACTTCCTTTCCGTCCACTCATTATGAAAAAAAATAATTTGTAGCTGTTGCTCTCTTCGAAGTTCAACCAAGACTAAAATAACTTCGGTAAAATATTATAACAATAGAAATTTCTGTTTAAGTCTGTAGAAACGTGTCTAAACTTGTATAAACAAATATATTAATAAAAGGGAGGCCAGGTATAAAGCCGACGGTACACAATAGGCCCGGTCTCTAACTGCCAACTCACCGCTCCGAACCGCTCTTTCTTTTACCTGCTGTATCTTTAAAACGACTTCGAATTTTCTAAAATCGCTTTACTACCGTATTCTAGACATGTTAAGGGAGCAATTTATGAAAAAAAAAAATCGATTTTTTCAACCCATCACATAGGAAGACCCCCTTAAGGAATTTCAAAAGTAAAATACAAATATCTAATAAAACGGTTACATCACGTGTCTCAAAGGCTCCGCCCCTATCCGATATAGTCCGAATATTTATTTCGGATTCGGTTACGGTTACGGATATTTATATATCGGATATCGATAGTTTCGGTTACGGTTACGGATATTTTTATATCGGATATCCGATAGTTTCGGTTACGGTTACGGATATATTTATATCGGATATCCGATAGTGTCGGTTACGGTTACGGATATTTTTATATCGGATATCCGATAGTGTCGGTTACGGTTACGGATATTTTTATATCGGATATCCGATAGTTTCGGTTACGGTTACGGATATTATTATATCGGATATCGATAGTTTCGGTTACGGTTACGGATATTTTTATATCGGATATGCGATAGTGTCGGTTACGGTTACGGATATTTTTATATCGGATATCCGATAGTTTCGGTTACGGTTACGGATATTTTTATGTCGGATATCCGATAGTTTCGGTTACGGTTACAGAGCTCCTTAACATCTCTGATTACTATGTAAAGGCATTAGTATAACATACCTGGCTCGAAGTATTTCAAAAACTCCTTAGACTCGTGGCCCTGGGTCTCCCTGTGCTGTACTGCGGCGCCTTGGAATTGATTGTCATCTAAATTTACAGACAGAATGGCCGCCGTCCCGGCTTCGTCTTGGGACGTCTTTGTGCCCAACCAGAAGTGTATGTCCCAGTTGAAGTTGGGACTGCTTCCTGTGGTCTGTGAAGGGAGAATACAGTTTGACCGTTCTGAGTTTGCTTTTTTTATTTTTGTTTATCGTTTAACGGAAAGGCAAAGGAACTGCACCCATACAGCTATTCGGTTTGCGTTTCTGACAGGTCGGGATCGAATGGGCGATGTAACTTTGAAGTGAGGTTCAATTTGCGGCAAACTTTTTAATCTTTTATTTGCCTTATCAAAGAGTGATAACATCAAACGTTTAATAATTATTCCAACTTACAATAAATGTATTATTTTCGGCTAAAATTATTAACTACTAGCTGTGCCCGTAGTTTCACAGACATGAAATTTATGGCCTATATGTTATTCTAATGTATAAGCTATATTACAGTAAAGTTTCATCAAAATCCATTCAGTAGGTTTCACGTGAAAGTTTTGAGTAACAAACATCCATCCATACTCACAAACTTTCGAGTTTATAATATTAATAAGATTAACTACTTCATTACATAGTATAAAACAAAATCGCTGTCGCTGTCTGTCCGTCTCTATGTATGCTTAAATCTTTAAAACTACGCAACGGGTTTTGAAGCGGTATTAGAGTGATTCAAGAGGAAGGTTTATACATATATATAATACATGTACACCCGTGCGAAGCCGGGGCGAATAGCTAGGCACAAATATAAAAACAGTAGTTTTTAAAAGTCAAACCACATCAAACTGCGCTGTTTCAAGGTTATGCCTTATGTATTTTAAGGTTATGTACTATCTGTTTGTTTTTGATCAATACAAAAACAAAGACTTTAGTTTATTTCAAGAATGACAAAGTAATATGCAAATGGTAGAAAATAAAAAAGAAATTTTTATATATTTATTTATTTGTACACATTACATCAATGGTTGTAGACAAGACAATTAACAGCAATCCCTGCACTAAGCTCAGGGCTTGTGTCGCAGGAATCAGAAATCCTTAATTACAAAAACATTAACTTAAAACAGGCTCCGGTTCAACGACGTACAAAATTAACCAATGTTATATCGGTACTTTACAAAGAATAATAATAACTAAAATAAAGGTAAAGTTTGCGTGTAGGCTGGGTATATGAGCGTCCGTTTATGTGTGTTTTTGTGTATATGTGTGTTTTTCTTATAGTTCAAATAGTTCTTCAGTAAATGTAAACTATACTTACTTTTAAGACAATATATGAGTCTCCGGAGTAGAAATTCCCATACTGCTGTTTTGGTACGGCTACAGGCTCGAAATCCTGGAAATTAAAACAAATCATATGTATTGGTACATATTTGTAATATTATGTTATAACTAGCTATTGCTGCGACTTCGTCCGCGTAGAAACTAACTTTATTTTTCTAAAATAAAAGTAGCCTGAGTTACTCCATATTGTATCAGCTACCTGCCAAAAAAGTCCCGTCAAAATCGTTCCAGCCATTTCAGAGATTAGCCGGAACAAACAGACAGACAGACAAAAATTTCATCAAAAAATAATGTTAGGGGTGACAAACCTTATCACTTAGGGGTATGAATAATAATAGATAGTAGCCGATTCCCAGACGCACAGATTATGCCTATAAAATTTCATGCAAATCGGTCAAGCCGTTTCGGAAGAGTATATATAGTAACTAACATTGTGACACGAGAATTTTATATATAAGAAGATATTTCCTGACTATTGCACACACTTATTAATATTAAACATAAGAGTTTTTTTTTCATTTCCATTATTACAGCGACTTTATTTTCGCAGGCATTATATGGTAAGATTTCGAAATGGCTGTTCTGCGTTGAATTCTATTGCAAATTATGGATCTTTGGAATGTATAAATGACTATTAAAATATACTCGTTCTTACATCTTGAGCGATATCTTGATAGATATTATGTGTTTAGAACGTTACAGACCAATTAGAAATTAGATGAATAACGCCATCTATATTATGAATGGTGCCCCACTGGTATTGGTGTACTCCCAAGTTATTGTAGTTGTTATATTTATCAACAGATGGCGCTATTTCAATTATTTTATTAACGATTGCTGATTTGATTCTTTTGACATAAATGTAGTTAAAATGGTGGTCATTGCTTTAATCTAAATTTAAAATAATAATCTTATATATAAAATTCTCGTGTCACAGTTTTCATTTCCATACTCCTCCGACACGGCTTGACCGATTCTCATGAAATTTTGTGAGCGTATTGAGTAGGTCTGAGAATCGGCCATCTATTTTTCATCCCCTTAAATGTTAGGGGTAGTCCACCCCTAAATTTCTATTTTTATTTTTAGGCAAAATAACGTTTGCCTGGACAGCTAGTCTTTATTATAAAAATAAGACTAGATATGTACAACATAAAATATTTATTAAATTTAATAACATTGCAAAATGGGAAATAAAAATATTACAGTTCGTGAGACTGTGCCTACAAGAATAAGAATAGTATAGAAAATCATTTATTCAAATAAACTTAATTTTATTGAATAGTCATTACATTTTTTTAATCTACCGCTCATTCGGAAAGCTGTCTCATCACAAGAAGAACGAGCAAGAAACTTGCGTGTTGCTCTTTTAAATTTTTGAATTTTTTATTCTTTTTAAATTTATGCCTAACTCGAGTTAATGTACGCGTCACTAATAAGCCATGTAGCACACTACCAAATAAACTTACTAATAATAATAATAATAATAATAATTTTGTTTCAGACAACATGATCCATTGTGTTAGTAACAGCTTAATGACATAACTTATCCTATGTTAGTAATAAAATATATAATAAAATAAAAATGTAACTTTTAACATATTACCTGTCCCACCCAGTGTCTTAGAATGGGACAGTCTACTTTACAAGCAATTGTCTTCAGGACACTGTTGGAACTCGCCCGCACTCTGCCTAATAGGGACGTTATTCGCTTCCGCCGTATAGCATAGAAATCGTCTGTGCGCTCTTGCGCAAACATATGTGACGCGCTGCAGTGGCGGGGCAGTCCCAACAGTGCCCGAAAGGCATTGTTATATTGAACGCGAAGAGCATTGTAGGTTTTTTGAGTATAGTTGACCCACAAGCCGCCAGTGTAGAAAACCTGACAAAATGCCTTAAAAAGTGTTATTTTGACTTGTTTTGTACACCGGGCAAACCTGCGTGCCAACATATTACTTCTAACTGCCAATGCTCTTCTTTCACGTTCTATGTCCATATCATCTTTTAATGTGGATGTAACAATATGTCCAAGATATTTAAAATTTGAAACAAGGTTCAATATATTCCCATTGAGTGATATAGGAGGCACATAATCCGGTTTTTTACTTCCAGATGCAAACACTACAATCACACTCTTGACAGAATTATAAACTAATCCATGACTTTCTGCATACGATTCACATACAGCTACCATTTTCCTTAAAGCTCCAATTGAGGGGGCCAACAATACCATGTCATCTGCATAGCTTATATTGTTGATACTAAGTCCATCGATATAGCAACCAGCATGCATACCGCTGAGCTCCTCTATTAAACTATTGACATATAAACTAAAAAGGTTAGGTGAGGTCAGCCCACCCTGTCTCACTCCGCATTTTAAATGGTATGGGTCAGACAGAGAATTATTCCACTTCACCTGGTTGCATTGGTTATTGTACCAATACCTAAGAATCTTTACTAATTCTACGGGTAGAGTAGTATTCTTAAGCTTACTCCATAAAACATCATAGGACACCATATCAAAAGCCTTGCTTAAATCAAGGAAACAGGCATAGACAGGAGTAGATCTTTCTGTGTAATATCTGACTGTGTGCTTGAGACATAAAATAGCAGACTCTGTTGACACCCCCTGCCTGAAACCAAACTGCAGGTCATGCAGGTTTAGGTGTCGTTTGAGTTGTGAGTCAAGCAAGCAATCAAACACCTTTGCAGTTATTGTTGCTAAAGATATAGGTCTATAATTTCCCGCGTTTGATACGTCTCCCGTTTTATTCTTAACTATTGGTACAACAACCGTTTTTAGCATATCGTCTGGCAAATATGTGTGCGCTATACAAAATGTATATAACATTGAAAGTAACCTAGGCAAGTGATCTCCTGCTGCCTGAAAATGTTCCAAACTGAGACCATCATATCCCGGGGACTTTCCTTTTTTCATGTTCTTTATAACAACTTTAATATCCTCAGATGTAAATCTATGCACTTCACTATTCACACCCTCACTGAAAATGTTGGTGGTTGACTGTGATGGAGGCAGAGATGAGTTCACCTTAAAGTTATTTTTAAACATATCAGCTATTTGTTTACAGTCCTTAATCCCATTAATACTAATAGGTATAGAGGGTCTACCACTCAACTTGTTTGTAGCTCTCCAGAACCCACCAAAGTCGTTGTTGGACCGGTGAAGAGCTAATGCATCCATTTTTATCTGGTCTTGGTGATTGAGACACCATTTTAATTTACCTTTAAACCTTTTACGACTTTCACACATTTCGTCATACACAACACCCACGTTCGGCCTGCCATATAATTCCCATACTAAAAATTTAATTCTCGCCTCATTATGTGCCTCCCTAACATATTTATTCCACCCAGATATCCGTCTTCGCCCCCCTACTCCCACCGGCCTGTCGTGACTTCGGACTGCAGCCTCTGATAATATGTTCACTATGTTACTATACAATTGATTTATTATATCTCTGTGAGTTAAGTCACTACAATATCCATCACAACAGCCAATTAGTTTTTCTGGGAAATCAATATTTTTTAATTTTTCATTACAAAAACTATTATATATATTTATTTGTTCATTGTTTCTACTACCCCAAACTACTTTATTACAAACATATTTATTAATGGAAACTTTCGGTTTTAAAAGATTTACATTACATTTTATTTCAATAGGGAAATGATCAGACCAGTAAACATCATACAGTATGTCTACATCAACAGTGGATGCCCATGCAGCTTGTGTTACTAGAACATGATCTAGCCATCTTTTCGTTCCATGTGCATCACTAATAAATGTATAACAGTCCGATTGTAAACCTAGTTTCTGTATATCCGCACAGATCAGCTGTTGTTCCGAACAAAAGTTTAAAAGTTCCTTACCGAATTGTCCATCTGGGTGCGCATTATAGTCTCCCAGAATAAAAACAGATTGCACATCATTATTTTCAACAATTGCACAAATCTCGCCCAAACAATGTGTGAACTCCGTTAAATTATCACTATTATCTGTGGGCATGTAAACACTCATAATGACCATGTCTTTATCACTAGTTTCCACTTTAATTGCTGTTATTCGCGAGTTTTCACTATTAATTATCGATACCGAATTAAAAACACTTTTTCTCCATAAAATTGCGACACCTCCGAATGGTCTACCGTGAAGTATACCCACTGAAGTATCTACAGAAGACTTTCCAGTGTATCCAAAATCATCATGTATGCTGTCCAAAAAATGTATGTCATGGGGAAGAAGCCAAGTTTCCTGCAAAGCGACGATATCGGACCTCTCACACAAGGATTTTATACATTCTGCCGATCGCTTCGCAGATTTACAATTAAATGATATAAAAGATAACTGTGTTGTATTATCCACTTTTATTTTATAAATTATATCTTATCACCTTTTACGAGTGTCTTTTTAAAAGTCACAAATCGACGAAAGGAAATACCATCCGGCCACAGACCCGCATCCATAAAGATAGAAAATTTACTCCGCGGTATGTATACTTTGTATGCATCGTATTCCTTCTGTAGTTTCATGCTAATTTTTTCTAGAGTTACAGGCACGTTAGTTTTTTGCAGTATATAGGTAGCAATGTCATCCGGTAATGTATTCTTGTCAACATTATTGATAAATAGCGGTATCTTTATATCCGCTGCTCGAAATTTTCCATTGGGTTCCGTACATGCTTGACCTCTTTTTCCCATAAATCTATTCTTCAATTTCTTTTTTTGCACTATTGTCCAATTTTCTGTCTCTTTTATATTTTTCCATGCTTCATTGGTAACAATATTCGCATATGATTTTTCCATTACTAATGGATGGGAGACTCGATCATTACTTTCAACTATGTTCATTGCTATACCGGTTGACGTGATTGGTGCGTTCGGTGGCGCTACTCCTCCCGCGCCCGCTTGCGCCTCATCTAATACCTGCCGCTGTTTAAACGACGGTTGATCAACTGTATCTCCTACCCGCACACAAATATTGTTTACTGAACTATTCAATAAAGCATTAGATTGCTTTTTCAAAGGAATATTTGTATCGCAATTATTACTTAAGTTCTCATTTCTTTCTTCCTGCGATATATGAAGCAACCCAATCGGCCCACTGTCATAATGAAAATTATCAATTAAATTTGAACCACCTCTTTTCGTGTTTACATATTGTGTCGGTTCAAAATTATTAACAATTGAAGCCGTTTTTAAATTCAACAATTCATTCTTTATCATTTGTACTTCTTCTGACGAAGCGCAGGTCTCTTTAATAGTTCGCAGTTCTTTTTGCAACACAAGAATATCCTTTAATAATCTAGTTACATCCACATGATCAAAACTCACTGGCGGTAGTTTCTGCAAATCTCTCGCAACAAATACTGGAATATTCTCAGGATCTACACTTTTTATTACAGATAAAATATCTTCTATGTCACGCTTCTCTTTTCCATCCTTTTTTCGTATGATCTTGCGTATTTTTGATTTAACTGAATCAAATAGCAAAGTTTTCGCTTCCTTAATTTCTTCACTCGAAAATGACGACGTAATAATACGAATGAGACTTTCCTCATCCATAACTTCACATTTGTTTTGTACAAAAGACAATATTTCACTAATCACAATATTACAATTATTGCATTTTACTATATTTGATGCCATTATGCTGACCGATAACTGAGACAGCTCTGTTGCACATCCGTACGCAAAGAATCGCACGCGATGACTGATGTACAATAATGTACAATAAATAGTACAATCATTACACATGTATACTCACTACCTACATACTACAATAAACAATATATTATGTGGCGACAACTCATCACAACATATATAACGCTACAGTGGTGAGGTGATAACCACCACGCTACAAAATGACTCAACTACCTCACTAGGTTAACAAGTACTATGAGATAATTATCAAGGAAGGTAAGTTAAGTAGATCATTACAATTGCTAGTATAAATACTAGGTTTGGTGTATATATAGGTAGTTTTATATATGACTAGCTGGCCACGACTTGGTCCGCGTGGAATTTGACTTTATTTTTCCAAAAAAAATAGTCTAAGTTACTCGTTATTACATCAGCTATCTGCTAATAAAAGTCCCGTCAAAATCGGTCCAGCCATTTCAGAGATTAGCCGGAACAAACAAACAGACAGACAAAAATTGTAAAAATATTATTTTGGTGTATGTACTGTATTTATATTCATATGCATGTAGTAAAAAACGTTTTTTTTTCAATATTACAAACAGACACTCCAATTTTATTTATATGTATAGATGTATAAATATGAAATAACGCACCCGCCTGCTCTAGCAGTTTACTCTGGCGGGGCACCAGTGGAGGGTGATAGGATGAGCATGAGGTCAGGTCAGTTATTAGATCAGTCCATCGTTACAAATTCACCAGGAATTGATTACGATGGTTTCCAGGGGGAACTACGTAGAGGTCAACCTGACTTAGTACATTGCTAGCAATGGAGTAATTAGTTCACACTACTAACAATCCCCTTTCTCCCTTATACATATGTAGTATAATGTATTAAAAATTAGTTACAGTTATAAAAATGTATATAGAATATTAACAATGAAGAATACTGTCAATGCATATTAAAAAAGTATTTTTATTCAGGCAGGTATGTAGCAGTATTTTAAGTAATGAAATATAAAAAAAAACACCCATGCAATAAAAACAAAGAGATCGGATTAAGTATGGGATTGGTATATATAGACAATTAAATAGAAAAAAAATATTACGCCATTTTATTTTCCCGCACAAATTAAAAGCGCGGGAAAATCGCACGGCCGCAACCGCATTAGCATGACGAGCGTGTCATAGCTGTATACCTAGGCTGCCTTTTAAGTCGTGTAGTTTGCCAACCTCCCGCGTTTATTAAAAAAAAAGCATATAGCATTTACATCTTTTTGAATTTAGAAATCGAAAACAAAAGAATGTTTTCAGATTGGTCGAATAGTTTTATTGTATCGTCTATTAAAAGGTGATATGTAAGTTGTAAAAATGGAAATCTCTAAGGAAAATTTGCGTGCAATCATTTTCTACAACTTTCCAAGGGGACTATCGCGACTTCAGTGCTTTGAGGAGAACGTGTTTTGAGAACGTATATGCAAATCATACTATGGCAGTGTGAATATTTTTTTTAACGCTAGATTTAAGTGAATACCTTGATAAATATATCATAGTACATACTTATAAACCTAGAAAGATACGTTACATACTCAACGTTATCTAGTCAAACAAACCGTTATCTATGAGCATATTTAAACTGTATTGTTTAATAACAACGCTCACGATTAGGGAGGGGATTTTAAATATAGGAGACTAGCGGCTTCCTAATAAACCTTGACCTGGAGGATTCCTAGGTCGTACTACAAACATTTTTATTCATTAGTATGATTGTTTATATCAATATGGGTGTTTTCTATATACATTCCCCCGTCCGATTCAAACGGGGATCGAAATTACGACAGTCTGAGCCGAGGTTCGAACGCCTAGCGGTGCCCTTAGATTGCCTTCAGCCGCTCCATGAGTCCTTCCATAGATTTGGAGTGTCATCTGCACTCGTCCCCTAACGTTAGGTGAAGCTGTAAAGGTCAGCAGTGTCTACCAACATTATAATATTAAAAAAAAAAAAAGTATGTATTGACAAAAAAAGCATATTTTTTTTTCAGATAAGATATACAAACTAATTTAATTAAATTTAATTAAATTTAATGATTTGGGAGTTATCTTAAATATTTAATTAATAACTAACATTAAATGTTTAATCGATAAATTAATCGAAAACGCAGTCGTTTATCGGTAACAAGTATATTTTTTTATAATTAGCATAATTATAGAATTTGAAAATTTTGTTCACGACGAAATAAAATATTTTAAATTAATCTATGCAAACAATTGCAAAAAAAAAATAAGTATCACAGATTCTTAAATAGCTCGTTCCTATACAAGTCTGATTTCATTATGTTCTAAATTTAAACTTAACGTATATAATAATGTACACTGTGGCTTTCAATCGCAAACATAAAATGGCGCGAAAATTTATTTTTTTAATTATTGTCGTTTTAAAATTCATCCAATTTGAACAGGCGCAGAGCATGGTTTATACTGCTTAGTCACAAGTTTTATAAATGTTTAGCATATATATTTTTTAAACGAGAATATGGCAGTTTGACAAATGACCAGACATTAAGTATTTAATTTCAACTCGCGACCAAGACATCCGGCAGACACATCTTAAAGTCCTGATATATTTTTAGTTATCTGATGTTACAGACATAAATATAACATGTGGTGTATGAAGACACTGAGTTTGTTGAGTAATAAAATATGTTTCGCTATTTCTTTATTTATATGAAAATTTTAAATGAATTATGAGTATAGTAAGAAATAAAAATTGAAATAATCTTTAATCAAATAAACCTAATGTAAGCACCTTAGAATAATCATAATTTTTTATTCTATCACTCATCCGAAACGCGGATTCATCACAAGAACGAGCATCCGCATGAATCTTGCGTGTTGCGTTTTAAATAAATGTTGTTCAACGTATATATGTAAACAGCCATAGAATCATGGAATCGATTTATCGATTTTAATGGCGACCTGATTCTGACTAATTGCCGATATGGTGGCGCAATATAACTCTTTCAACAAGAAATCTTTAAAATATTACCACGATCAGTATTTCTCAATAGATGTGATAAAATATACAAAAAATAAACCCCTTTGCCTTTACTGTAAATTTCATAGTACAAATGCCATGTAGCATATATATACATAGCTTACAGATCATAATAACATATCACTTCACTACATAGTATAAAACAAAGTCGCTGTCGCTGTCTTTCCGTCCCTATGTATGCTTAAATCTTTAAAACTACGCAACTGATTTTGAAGTGGTTTTTTTAATAGATAGAGTGATTCAAGAGGAAGATTTATATGTGTTTAAAGGTTTACATACATACTATTGTAGAGAAACACTGATACTAATGTGATGTAGGTCGTAAATAAACACATTTTTTGCGCTTACATTGAAAACGCTGGCTGAACCCCATGAGATAAATCAAAATAATGTACTACAGTACGGTACATCTTGAAAAGGTCAACAAAAATTAATATAGATCAGTATGAACTTTACAGCATGTAATTTAAATATTTAAATGAATACTTCCGAAGATATTACAGATTTAAAATGCAGGGACATACCGGCCCGGTCGGCGGCGTTAAACAAAACATGTTTGTACTGTCTAATGACAAAAAAAACTGTAAATGTTGTTTATAAGGATATTCTGTAGTAGGTAGGTATATTTAGTATCAGCATTGTACCCGAGCGAAGCCGGGGCGGGGTATTGTGGTGATTACCTCACTCAAACTACATACATGGCGTTGTAGTCACTGAAATCTTGCAGGTCCATACCGGCCCGGCCGGCGGCGTTAAACAAATCATGTTTGTACTGTCTAATAACAAAAAAAACTGTAAATATTGTTTATAAGGACATTCTGTAGTAGGTAGGTATATTTTTTTTTGTGGATGATAATGGAATGGTACACCCGCCTGTGCTAACGGTATACGCTGGCGGGGCACCAGTGGAGGATGATAAGATGAACATGAGGTCAGGTCAGTTAGCACATCGTGACAAATTCACCAGGAATTTAACACGATGGTCTCCAGGGGGAACCGCGTGGAGGTCGACCTGACATGGTACATTGCTAGCAATGGGGTTATCAATCCACATTACCAACAATCCCCTTCCCCCCAGGTAGGTATATTTAGTATCAACATTGTACCCGAGCGATGTGATTACCTAACTTAAACTAGATGGCGTTGTAGTCACTGAAATCTGCTTTAGCGGGGCACGATGGCCAACGGTAACAATAGCTAGTAAGATCTTATATTCTGACGTACATCTCTTTATTTAGGCCCGGCTTTAAATAATTAAGTACCAATCTTCTATTTACAGACAGACTGATATTGATTTATTGCTATTTATGGGTCTATGACGTAGATAATTTTATAGGATGACTAGCTGTCCCGGCAAACGTTGTTTTGCCATATAAATTAATAACGCTATAAAAAATAGGGGTTGATGACAGAAGTGTGAAAATTTAGGATTGTATGTATTTTTGTATGTTGTATCATAAAAAAAGAGAAACTAAAAATTTTGTCCAAATATTTATAACTGTTTGATATTTACCTCACCTTGATATGACCTAATTCCCTTGAGAATACACCATTGTCGCACCCTATCGTGGTGACGTCATCGATCATGGGAGATATCGATCTATGGTGGCCTCGTCGCTTGTAAAATGGACGAATCTTAGCATTGACTTAACTATATAACAGTACTGATGTATTTTTTAGCCACACTGCAGTGATCGTAGGATAAGGGAAATAAGTACTCCATTTATGGTATGGGTTCCAGGGAGTCATTGCGAGAGTGTTTTAAGCAATCAAATATCCTCACCGTTGCTTCTCAATACATCTATGAAAATATCATCTATGCCAGAAGGAATATAGACAGTTTCAAAAGAAAGAAAAACGGGACAGCTAGTCTATAAATATGTAGATAGAATGAGTCAATAATTGTTGAACTGTCCAAACAGAGATTCAGACCGTTATTCTAAATAAACACAAAGACAGCAGAAAACATAATTCAGCTGGTATATTCAGGGACAGTGCATCATGAACCTAAAATAGACTGCTACGGCTAACTCAGGGTTCTCAATCGTGATATATCATAATCATAACATAGTATAAAACAAAGTCGCTGTCTGTCCCCATGTATGCTTAAATCTTTATGCCCAACGGATTTAGAAGCGGTTTTTTAATAGATGGAGTGATCCTAGAGCAGGGTAGGCAAACCAATTGCACGCGACAATATTTTGGGCACGCCGTCGATCATACAACTGTTTTGAAGAAACTGGCTCATGCTATTTTAACAATATTTTCACCTACCCATGCCTGCGAGTCATTTTCAGAGTTGAATAACATTAAAAACTCGGTTAGAAACCGTTTGACAGATGAATCCAGTTCAGCATGCATTTTGCTAAAAGTAACATCGTACAAGCCTGACATAAATTATTTGTCATCTAACCTGCAGCAACAGAAGTCACACTAATTTTACAGTAATTTAATTTATGCGTGTAATGAAAACAATCCAAAATGTACCTCTTTTGTTTACTTTATTTCATAGAGAGTTTTGATAGTATTTATTATTATTTTCAAAATAATCAGAAAGTCAATATTATTTGATGGTACGTCAATGACCCCATTAAACGTTTTTTGGATAAAATGGCCCGTTGATGCATAAAGGTTCGCCTACACTGTTCTAGAGGAAGGTTTATATATATAATACATGTACTCACGTGCGAAACCGGGGCGCATAGCTAGTAATATTATAAATATTGTATATGCATATGTTTAAGGTATAATGCTGTAAAGTTTCTTCGAAATCCATTTAGTAGTTTTTGCGTGAAAGATTAACAAACATCCATACTCACAAACTTTGGCGTTTATAACATTAGTAAGATTTCGTATTAAATAGACAACCCTAGTTGTTGAACCCTGTTTTCTGTGGGAGGTGATAGAATCTACTAGAAACGTAATAAATTTTACCGAAACATAATGAATTCGTAAGAAAACAATATCTGTCTGCGCATTTAAACAAATATAAAGAGTGAATGTTTAACTATTTGTATCTTTGTTTATAATGGATTAACTCGAAAAGTATCTGAGCTTGGATTACTATATTGTATTGGATTATAAATAGGTTTTATTTTTTGTATGTTGTGTGTTTAATTTATTTATCTTTTATTTATTTATTTACTTCAAGCTACTAGGCCCATATTATAAATACCTTACAGACTAACATACATATGAAATAGTATAAAATTAAGATATTGAAATTGTCTGTGTGATCACGGCACTGCCGGCGGCAATCTGCCACGGTAGCGCTGGTACACCACACCCTTCGGCCAGTAGTCCTCCTTCATGAAGGTGGGCAGCATATTGGTGGGGTCCCGGGCCACAAACGACTTGAAATAATGGATTAACTCAAAAAGTACCTCAACAATTATATTGGATTACAAATTTATATATTAGAAATATAAAATATATAAAAATCTCAGTATTTCTAGTATTTTCATTTTTCTATATACATGTTAATCTAAATATAACTCAAAGGTGACTGACATAGTGATCTATCAACGCACAGCCCAAACCAATGGACGGATCGAGCTGAAATTTGGTATGCAGGTAGATGTTATGACGTAGGCATCCGCTAAGAAAGGATTTTGATAAATTCCACCCCTAAGAGGATAAATTTTACGCGAGCGAAGCCGCGGGCAAAGGCTAGTAATATTATAAACGCGAAATTTTGTGGGTATGGCTGGATGTTTGTCACTCTTTCACGCAAAAACTACTGAAGGGATTTTGATGAAACTTTGCAGTAATACAGCTTATACATCAGAATAACACATAGGATATAATTTAAAACGATATTATGTTAATTGGTCGAGATATAATGATAAATGTCGAATAAGTGTGGTACAGATGAAGTTGCGTGGGTCACATAGTCTATACGTATAAATAAAATTGTGAGAGTGTCTGTTTGTAATATTGAAATAACCGTTTTTTACTACATGCATATGAATATAAATACGGTACATACATAATACGGTACACAAAATAACATGTTTTACAATTTTTGTCTGTCTGTTAACTGTTTGTTCCGGTTAATCTCTGAAACGGCTGGACCGATTTTGACGTGACTATTTTGGCAGGTAGCTGATGTAATAAGGAGTAACTTAGGCTACTTTTATTTTAGAAAAATAAAGTAAAACTCCACGCGGACGAAGTCGCTAGCTGTTCAACGTGGGAACAGCTAGTATAAAATAAAACTACAACAGTGCGGACTGGTCCGTCCTGATTACGGTCAATGATTAGACTATTTCCTGACAAAATTGCAATAGCATATGCTGCTGGTCACTCTAACTTCCGTAATATTCATTACATAGTATAAAACAAAGTCGCTGTCGCTGTCTGTCCGTCCCTAAGTATGCTTAAATCTTTAAAACTACGCAACGGATTTTGAAGCGGTTTTTTTTAATAGATAGTGATTCTAGAGGAAGGTTTATATGTATAATACATGTACACCCGTGTGAAGACGGGGTGAGTAGCTTGTCTTATATATAAAATTCTCGTGTCACTGTTTTCGTTCCCATACTCCTCCGAAACGGCTTGACCGATTCTCATCAAATTTTGTGAGCGTATTGAGTAGGTCTGAGAATCGGCCAACATCTATTTTTCATCTCCCTAAATGTTAGGTAGGTAGTAGTCCACCCCTAATTTTTATTTTTTTATTTTAAGGCTAAACAACTTTTGCCGGGATAGCTAGTTATATATATACATATATATATAAATTACGTGTCATGTTGTTTGGTGGCTTCCTAAACTACTGAACCGATTGCAAATTTGATTTGCACATTGTGTGCAATTTGATCCAACTTGAAAGATAGGATAGCTTACATCTCAATTTATAGTCGCAATATTATTTTATTGCCTTAACCACAGCAACGCGTGGCCGGGTCCGCTAGTATGAATTTAAAAATGAATCTGTATTTTAATAAACATGTACAAGCTCGTTTGAAAAGAATACGAGCTCAATTTCTTGTCAGTTCTTAGCTGGAAATCATTCCGAACTGACGGTACATTTGACATATCATAAGAGTCTGTAATAGACCTACATGAATAAAGATATTTTGTTCAATAAATAAATTTTGAGTCAACAAACTCTATTCTATTCATTGAAGTTCAAAACAACGGATTTACAGTTAAATCCAAGGTCACACAAGTTTACGGTCAATCTATAAATGTTATGTTTCATTGCATTTCCCATGGTCACATGATGTGTTTGAAAATGGCGGATATATAGACTAGATCTACCGGAGAGGTGTATAAACGCCATAGTTTCAGACGAAAATACGATATTTCTACCCCCGTCCGATCGATCCCCCGTCCAATTCAAATAGGGACCGAAATTACGACGGCCTGAGCTGAGGTTCGAACCCCTAGCGGTGCCCTCAGACTGGCGTCGTATCCGTCAGGCGGGAGTTGGCCTTCAGCCGCTCCATAAGTACTTCTTTAGGTTTGGAGTGTCATCTGCACTCGCTCCTATCGTCCGGTGAAGCTGTAAAGGCCAGCTGCTGGTGACAGCATTAGAGTAGTAAAAAGATGCGTTTATATTACTTTCGTCACTGTTAGACTGGGTCCGTTAATTAAATCTGATTTTCTCTAAAATTGAAAGTAATTCAATACTAGACTCTTTAAGACTTGAAAGTTTTAAAATACCTACGTAGACGACGAGTCTACGTATTGTTACGTTTATTTCAACCATTTTTGTGTTATTTCAAAATAATACATGTTCTATATAGAGATATAACTATATTTAACTTAATGATTTCCTCTTATTTAGTTTTTACCAGTTGGTTATATATTCAATATTTTTTTCTATTTGAGTATTTAATTGAATTAATGTTAATTGGTGGTGTGTATTCACACACTTAAAAAAATGTAAAGTAATAATAAAATTATTTAAAAGAGCAACACGCAAGTTTCTTGCTCGTTCTTCTTGTGATGAGACAGCTTCCGAATGAGCGGTAGATTAAAAAAAATGTGATGACTATTCAAAAGTGCTTCAATGTAAGTTTATTCTAAGTAGTATATATAGTAAAGTATAATAGTTTTAAAATATAAACGTGTTGCAATTAGCTAAGTTTATATTGTGTTAATTAAATAAATAAATAAAATCAAACGTTTGTACCGTGCGAGGAATCGAACCCGCGACTACCGTACATAAAGCGGCGTGCTAAACCGCTGAACTACCGAGGTCGCTACATACGGTGGTAATAAAACCGTTTATTACATCCTCTCCGACTATAAAATCCGATGTAACGCACAACAAATGTCAGATGTGTTTATATACATGATAAATCAACTTTATTTCGGGAGAACAATGACGTAAAGAATTTGTAATAATTACAAAAAAAAATGACAATTACACATCCAACAATCCTTACTCCTTACTTATCATTATATAGTGTAATAAAATTGGAGTGTCTGTTTGTAGTATCGAAATAACCGTCTTTTACTACATGCATATTAATATAAATACGGTATTTTTACAATTTTTGTCTGTCTGTCTGTCGGTCTGTTTGTTCCGGCTAATCTCTGAAATGGCTGGACCAATTCTGGGACTTTTATTGGCAGGTAGCTGATGTAATAAGCAGTAACTTAGGCTACTTTTATTTTAGAAGAATAAAGTTAAATTCTACGCGGACGAAGTCGCGGGAACAGCTAGTATAATATATATGTAATAAGATAAGATATGGATACGTAAAGTTTAGTTACCTCAATTCTCCACACTTCGAGTCCGGGACTCCTTCCAGAGTTCTCAAACGCTGCGTGTACCTCAGGCATTATCTGTGTACATACAAATTATATGTTATTATTAAATACACATATTTAAATATACATCTAAATATATATAACTCAAAGGTGACTGACATAGTGATCTATCAACGCACAGCCCAAACCACTGACCGGATCGGGCTGAAATTTGGCATGCAGGTAGATGTTTTGACGTAGGCATCCGCTATGAAAGGATTTTGAAAAATTCCACCCCTAAGAGGATAAATTTTACGCGAGCGAAGTCGCGGGCAAAAGCTGGTAATATCTGCTAAGAAAGGATTTTGATTAATTCTACCCCCAAGGGGATAAAATAAGGGATGAAAGTTTGTATGAAACTTTGTCAATTTTAAACCGATCGGGCTGAGACTTTGCATGCATAAAGCTACTATGACGTATGCATCCCCTACGAAAGGATTTTTATAAATTCCACCCCTAAGGAGATAAAATAGGGGATGAAAGTATGTATAAATCTTCTTAGATTTTGTAGGCCCTAATTTTTTACACACGCTAAACAAAAGTAAAGCCGCAAAAACTACACCTAATTAATAATAATACTTACTACGCGAGCGAAGCCGCGGGCAAAAGCTAGTCTATACATATAAATAAAACTGAACTGAAACTGAAAGTCAGCGCTGCAGAGACACGCTGCGGCACTACCTTAGTGGAGAGGTCCTTTCAGCTCATAGCGAAATATTAATTTTTAAATTTACTATAGTTTTACTCTGTACTATGATGCTCAATAATCTATACTTTATACATATAAATAAAATTGGAGTGTCTGTTTGTAATATTGAAATAACCGTCTTTTACTACATGCATACGAATATAAATACGGTACATACACCAAAATAACATTTTTTACAATTTTTGGCTGTCTGCCTGTTTGTTCCGGCTAATCTCTGAAATGGCTAGACCGATTTTGACGGGACTTTTATTGGCGGGTAGCTGATGTAATAAGGAGTAACTTAGGTTACTTTTATTTTAGAAAATGAAAGTTAAATTCCACGCGGACGAAGTCGCGGGTACAGCTAGTAATTAATAAGTATACAATATTGAAATACGTTATCTGACATAATTCATAATTTAAATATATAATTTGTTAAATGTTATTGTATATAAACAATGCGTAATAAGTATATAAATAATGAATTAACTAATTATGTTTAACTTGTACGTAAGTATAATCATTACATAGTATAAAATAAAGTCGCTGTCGCTGTCTGTCCGTCCCTATGTATGACTAAATCTTTAAAACTACGCAACGGATTTTGAAGCGGTTTTTTTAATAGATAGAGTGGTTCTAGAAGAAGGTTTAAATGTATAATACATGTACATCCGTGCGAGTAGCTTGTAATTCATAAATAATGTTTAAATAGATATTTTGTTAAATGCAAATATATTATTAAAAATATTTGTCAAATGTATATAAACAATGCGTAATTGGTATATAAATGATGAATTCAATAATTATGTTTAACTTGTACATAATTATAATAATATATGTTATCTGTGATCGCCATGGTGGTCATTCTAATGTACGCTATATTACGTAAATTTCATCAAATTCAGTTCAGCAGTTTTTGCGTAAAATAGTAACTAACTTTCGCGTTTATAATAGTAAGAAGTAAAATAAGGTTTACTTAACAAATATGGTTAAGGTAATTTGTCAATAATTTATTTATTTACATAGATTAACATTTACGTTTGTATATAGATTTAGGTACGTTGTCAAAAATAAAGTTATAATGTAGGTATAAATTTATATATGTATAAAAATATCGCGTTATAAATTGCAAATAGTGTATTTTGGAGTAAATTCCGTGTAACCCTGAAACTAATATTTAGAACAAATAAAACATGAAAGGACACTGATAAATGTTTTAAAACCCACGCGTCGGCGCCGGCAAACCGGCAAAAAGTGACACGAAAATCGCCAAGCAACCGCCAATATAAATCACTAATTAAGAAAACAGAACCACATTTCTTTGTTAATAAACTAGCAAGTACAATGAAAAACTAATTCCAATACAATTTCACAGGAAAACAATAATTATATACTTATTTCCTTACATAAAATAGGAAAATAAAAAAATATAAACAAGAATATTTTGACTCACTTAACACACGTCTTTACTCTGTGGTAACACAAGCGATACTAAAATTTACAATGAAAATGAAAACATTGGGAAGTAATTGAGAGCAAAAACGTAACGAAATGCTCTAGTGATCTAGTGACATTAAAGGATGACGAAACTGAAGTTAGTAATTCCTAAGAATAAGAATTTTGTAGTTGAATTCCTGTTCTTAGAAATGTGATAAAAATGTAAAAAAATTATTTACTCTGTGGTTTTAATTTGCTGTGGTTTTAGTTTGCTATTTTCTATGAACCATTTTGGTATTGCAACTGTTAAATAGCTTATAAGTAGATACATAATTGCAAAATTAGAGATTTTAATTCGTTATAATGTAATAATTATTATGAACTATATATAATTAAGGTTATATTGTGATCTGTGCTGTAATAAATGTTTTTAATTTAGATATTAATCTGTCTGTACTATAATTTTTTTGTAATACGATGTTATGTAATTATTAACTAGAGCTATGTAGTTCGTTATAACAATGTAGTATCTAATTGTTCGAATTGTTAGCATTTAATTAGTTCTCAGATGTAACTACGAACTGGTTTTTAATATAGTAGTATCAAAACAAGTTTTTTTGTTGATGGTTTTGGACTATTGTAAGTTTTTAAGACCTGTAACAAATACTGTGACCTACATAGATCTATTGTGCTCGCTCCTTTTCAGAGTTCGCTACCTAGACCCGTCAGGGACAAGAATTGAAGGATATTCTTAGAAGCGATGGTTTTATCTCCTCAGGATGGAGTGTATACTTTCCAAAGGAGATATTTTGTGTATGCATGAGTGGGCTACAACCATAGTATATGTAGCGTTTCCTCTTCTGCATGGCAAAATCAATAAAAACGTGTTACGGTAGATTACACTCTACAAGGTCGTCAGCTAGTTTTTTTGATGTGGTTTTTATTTGTTTCACTAAAACCATAGTTCGTTTCAAGTTTCAATTTCAATCAAGTCCTATTCTGCAGTAACGAACTATACTAATAACCAAAATTACGACAGCCTGAGCCGAGGTTGGAACATCTAGCGGTGCCCTCAGACTAAAGTTGTATCCGTCAGGCGGGAGTTGATCTTCAGCCGCTCCACAAGTCCTTACTTTGGTTTGGAGTGCCATCTGCACTCGCCCTTTTCGTTCGGTGAAGTTGTAAAGGTCAGACATTACAATAGCTCGAAATAAAATATGTTTTATTATAAATTACATCAGAGCGAGGCATAATTTGATACTGCTAACGTTTTATATTCAAATTTTTTTGCTATAGTTGTTAGAGTGGATTTTTTTTTCTTATATATATATATATATATATATATATATATATATAAATATCCCCTTGGGCACTTTGTGGCTCAGACGTGCCGTATAGGTAGTTTTTTGTTGATCCATTTTCACTTGTTGATCCGGAGGCCTTTTGTTGATCTAATGCCAGCTGACCATATATAAATGTTGATCCGTTTTGAGCCACAACTGTCACGACGAGTAATAATAATAATTAAGCAACTTATACACGATTTTATACAAATCCACCTTTTTGGCATACGAGCAGTTCTTGATCCAATTCAAACGGGCCAATCAGGGTGCAGCATTTGCCAAGGGCTTCCTCATTGGCACGTTTGGGCTACTACATTATGGCTACAGTAACTTAATAATGTCTAGCTAGTATTTCAAGAATAATAGTCTATCTAATCTAAATATTTATAGAAATCAGTCTGGAGTAACGTGACTCCAGATCAAACCTCAATACTTATTATTTTTTGGACGGGAATCTTTTCTTTTGTAACAACGTTACTGAGCGAATAAAGAGAAGACGCAACGGCGGATCCAGGGGGGAGCGTCATGGAGGTCATGGGAGTCATGGGGGCGTCATGACTCTCCCCCTTAGCCCAGGACTTAGGTAGACCACTAATTGAACTAAAAAATAATGAAACAGCAAATTTTTTTGCACGATCGGAGTGTTGGTGCAGTAGTATTAATTATAATTAAACATTGTTACTTAAAATATAACAGTTAAAGTACTATAACACTAAAAGCAAAATAGGTATTCAAAATACTTTATCAAAATAAATTACCCTTTGAGTTTTTGTCCAAACCTCAGATATTTTATTTATTTTAGGTATATCAATCATTACATAGTATAGTATAGTATAGTATAAAACAAAGTCGCTGTCGCATCTAACAAGTACATAAATAAAGAAAGACGACTTTTTGGCTCTGAATATATTTCAAAAATCAATTACTTGTGTTAATCAATTTATATACTCGTTCTTATTTCATAGTACTTGTTTTGATCCGAATATATACAGATACCGTAACGGTCTATTAACAATGAATTTATTATACCTAACCTAGATATTTTATTTTGACGAAACTCCGTGTAGTAGTAGTATCCGATAAGGGTATGCGAACCCTAAGTATTATTTCAAAATGACCAGTAATTTCGAAGAAATAAGCCTTTGAATTTTTAATTTTGATTTTAATAAGCCTTTGAATCAACTTACCAAACGGACGCTCAAGGTTCGATTCCCGCCACCGATTTTTTTTTGTTATTTTTTTTTGTCTTTATTCTAATTTTAAATTAACTATTTTAATAATTAAATGAATTTAATCGAACAAAACGTTGTTAAGTATTCAATTAATTTTAATTTACATTACCTATTGTACTTTCTAAATTGTAAAGCAGCTAACAATTATAGTAAGATCTTATAAATAACTAACACAACAAGTAAAACATTTTAAATGTATTTTCTTTATTATTACAAATATTTTTTATGCATAATATAATAGTTAATATCTAATAAATACATAATGATCTGATAATCAAATTATAAGTACAGTCTCAAATTGAAAGTAAGAAAAACAGAAAATATAGAGAGAACTATAGGGATATAACAGAAAGATGTGAAAAATGGAGAAGGACAGTAAAAAAGTTACAAATTTAAATAATGTTGCCGCAATTTCTGTTTAAATGAATTTATTACATTATTATATATATTAGGCATACGACTAGCCTTATGACTGTTACTTTTTTTTTAATCTATACATCTATACATGTAAATAAAATTGGAGTGTCTGTTTGTAATATTGAAATAACCGTTTTTACTACTTGCATATGAATATAAATCCGGTACATACACCAAAATAACATATTTTACAAGTTTTGTCTGTCTGTCTGTCTGTTTGTTCCGGCTAATCTCTGAAATAGCTGGACCGATTTTGACGGGACTTTTTTTGGCAAGTAGCTGATGTAATAAGGAGTAACTTACGCTACTGTTATTTTAGAAAAATAAAATAAAATTTCACGCGGACGAAGTCGCTGGGGCCAGCTAGTCTATAGATATACCGAGATTTAATATTTAAGTTGCTATTATGTTGTTGACAAAATTTTACTGTAATGTTACTATTACGTTATCCTACACAATTTGTATTATTTTGGATGAATAAATAAATAAATAAATAATAATCTATACATCTATACATACAAATAAAATTGGAGTGTCTGTTTGTAATATTGAAATAACCGTTTTTTACTACATGCATATGAATATATATAAGGTACATATACCAAAATAACAATTTTTATAATTTTAGTCTGTCTGTCTGTCGGTCTGTTTGTTCCGGCTAATCTCTGAAATGGCTGGACCGATTTTGACGGTACTTCTTTTTGGCAGGTAGCTGATTTATAAGGAGTAACTTAGGTTACTTTTATTTTAGAAAAATAAAGTTTAATTCCACGCGGACGAAGTCGCGGGAACAGCTTGTTTTTAATAAAAACATCTTTTTTGTGGTACTTGAGAATGTTGAAGCCTGTTGTTTGTAATATTGAAATAACCGTTTTTTACTACTTGCATATGAATATAAATACGGTACATACACCAAAATAACATATTTTACAATTTTTGTCCGTCTGTCTGTTTGTTCCGGCTAATCTCTGAAATGGCTGGACCGATTTTGACGGGACTTTTTTTGGCAGGTAGCTGATGTAATAAGGCTACTACCTAGTAACTTAGGCTACTTTTATTTTAGAAAAATAAAGTTAAAAACCACGTGGACGAAGTCGCGGGAACAGTAGCTGTTCCCGCTAAATCGCTAGTCTAGCGATTTAGCTAGCACACTGCTTTGATTCCTGCTTGGTGGTCGAGGCTTCGATTCCTCGCACGCTGCAAACATTTGTATTCATGAGTATGATTGTTTGTAACGGTCTGGGTGTTTTCTATGTATAGATAATATATATGTATTTACGAAAAAAAAATCTTTGTATTTATATCAGTTGTCTAGTACCCATAACATAATCTTCAGCTAGCTTAACTTGGGTCTAGATGAAGCTGTGTGAATTGTCCTGAGATTACTATTATTACTATAATAAATCTTTTCAAATCAGCCGATGTTTATTTTTGCCATAATACGTGCTGTTACCATGTGATAATATTACGTACGTACTTATTAAACTATTAACTTATTATTAAATTATTAACTATTTATACTGTTTTAAATGTGATGCGTTCATTATTTATATTTCCTTTGAATTAAAGACAAATGTATATATATATATATATATACATTTATATAAACTTGCACACTTAGTTGATCCAGCCACGATCCGTAGATATTGCTGATTCCACTGTCTCTCTCTTTCTATCACTATCTTTGTATTCTAATATGCGATGTTGCCGTTCCGGCATGGTCTCGGCCGGAACGGCAACATCGCATATGTTGCGCGTTGTTGCCAAATGTATTCGTCGATAGTAGTAGATACCTATACGCGATATATATTTTTTCAACAATTTCCTGCAATAGTGAATCCGTATCGGCAATTTTTTTAAATGCACAAAGATTTTTTGGCTCTGAATATATTTAAAAATCATTTACTTGTGTGTTGATGAATTTATATACTAGTACATGAAGTACCTAATACTTGTTTTGATTTGAATAGGTAGCGATATTATGAATTTATTATACGTAATCTAAAGATTTTGACGAAATAAAAGTAATTAGTTATCTGTTAACCTTGACTTCATGCTGGCACCAGTATTATCAGATGATGAACATACTCTTCGAAAACTTATGTACAGCAGAAATATCGTGTTTGGACTCATTAGATAGGTCTCGATGAATAGAGTTTAAAAAACTTAAAATAAATGGTAAATTAGAAATAATGTATAAATACCCCTTACTTAAAATTCAACCACTTTAAACTTAATAATAATAATAATTAGGAAAAGAGAAAAGCTATACATGTACTGAAAGTAATTGATGTCTTCCACACAATATTTTCACTATTAAACAACTCTGTTTGTTCAGTAAAAGTGTAAATACACTGGTAACCTTTAATCATATTTTATATGCAAACATTACATATACAAACCCTAAAGTTTTATTTCAGAATAGCCAGTAGTTTTGAAGAAATAAGTCTTTGAAATTGTACGTGTAACTTATATATATACTAGTTTTTTCACCATAACAAACAACACCAATATGGCCTAGTTAGTAGTTTACCTGTGTACCAATTAATAATAATAGTAATCTCAGGACAATTCACACAGCTTCATCTAGACCCAAGTTAAGCTAGCTGAAGATTATGTTATGGGTACTAGACAACTGATATAAATACAAAGATTTTTTTTGTAAATACATATATATTATCTATACATAGAAAACACCCAGACCGTTACAAACAATCCTACTCACGAATACAAATGTTTGCAGCGTGCGAGGAATCGAACCCTCGACCACCAAGCAGGAATCAAAGCAGTGTGCTAGCTAAATCGCTAGACTACCGACAACTAGCTGTACCGCGTGGAATTTAACTTCTTATATTTTAGAAAAATAAAGTTAAATTCCACACGGACGAAATCCCGTGTACAGCTAGTCATCAATAAAAAAACACGTAGGTATCTCTAATATATTATACAGTAGCTGTTCCCGCGACTTCGTCCACGTGGTTTTTAACTTTATTTTTCTAAAATAAAAGTAGCCTAAGTTACTAGGTAGTA
Source organism: Achroia grisella (assembly GCF_030625045.1). Taxonomy (NCBI): domain Eukaryota; kingdom Metazoa; phylum Arthropoda; class Insecta; order Lepidoptera; family Pyralidae; genus Achroia; species Achroia grisella. Next base: position 946,495 of record NW_026712968.1, read on the forward strand.
GCCTTATTACATCAGCTACCTGCCAAAAAAAGTCCCGTCAAAATCGGTCCAGCCATTTCAGAGATTAGCCGGAACAAACAGACAGACGGACAAAAATTGTAAAATATGTTATTTTGGTGTATTATGTACCGTATTTATATTCATATGCAAGTAGTAAAAAACGGTTATTTCAATATTACAAACAACAGGCTTCAACATTCTCAAGTACCACAAAAAAGATGTTTTTATTAAAAACAAGCTGTTCCCGCGACTTCGTCCGCGTGGAATTAAACTTTATTTTTCTAAAATAAAAGTAACCTAAGTTACTCCTTATAAATCAGCTACCTGCCAAAAAGAAGTACCGTCAAAATCGGTCCAGCCATTTCAGAGATTAGCCGGAACAAACAGACCGACAGACAGACAGACTAAAATTATAAAAATTGTTATTTTGGTATATGTATCTTATATATATTCATATGCATGTAGTAAAAAACGGTTATTTCAATATTACAAACAGACACTCCAATTTTATTTGTATGTATAGATGTATAGATTATTATTTATTTATTTATTTATTCATCCAAAATAATACAAATTGTGTAGGATAACGTAATAGTAACATTACAGTAAAATTTTGTCAACAACATAATAGCAACTTAAATATTAAATCTCGGTATATCTATAGACTAGCTGGCCCCAGCGACTTCGTCCGCGTGAAATTTTATTTTATTTTTCTAAAATAACAGTAGCGTAAGTTACTCCTTATTACATCAGCTACTTGCCAAAAAAAGTCCCGTCAAAATCGGTCCAGCTATTTCAGAGATTAGCCGGAACAAACAGACAGACAGACAGACAAAACTTGTAAAATATGTTATTTTGGTGTATGTACCGGATTTATATTCATATGCAAGTAGTAAAAACGGTTATTTCAATATTACAAACAGACACTCCAATTTTATTTACATGTATAGATGTATAGATTAAAAAAAAAGTAACAGTCATAAGGCTAGTCGTATGCCTAATATATATAATAATGTAATAAATTCATTTAAACAGAAATTGCGGGAATATTATTTAAATTTGTAACTTTTTTACTGTCCTTCTCCTTTTTTAACATCTTTCTGTTATATCCCTATAGTTCTCTCTATATTTTCTGTTTTTCTTACTTTCAATTTGAGACTGTACTTATAATTTGATTATCGGGTCATTATGTATTTATTTATACATTTATGGGTTATATATTTATGTATGTATATTGTTATTTTTTTATAGAAATGTATATTTTGCTTTGTATTTATATACCTTTTTTTGACATTTCTTATTTATATTAGTGCACCGCCAATAATCTTTCTTTGTTGCCTGGTAAATAACGCGGCAAGATATTAAGTCCGCCACATGTACAAATTTTTTTGTGCATTAAAGTTAAATAAATAAAAAAAATACAATACTGTTTAATGAAAATGCGTATTGTCTAGTGCTTTGAGATGTATCAAAATAAGGTCAACAAAAAAGTCCGTGATGGTATATGTCTATCTCTCAAGGATAACCAACAATAACCATTTTTTATCTTTTACATTTTACGGGAATTTTTTTTATCGTATGTTTCCCTTAAAATCATGTAAACTATGCTATTATGTCATAATCTAAAGAAATAATAATATTTTATAGTGAAATATCCACTATAAAATAGTAATGTAAGTAGCAATGTAATTCGTTACGCGCGAATCAGCTGTTATAAGGTCAAAGGTCGGTGCACCCCGCGTATTTGATAAATAGTGCTTCTCTGGATGTCTTTAAGAGAAAATGGCAGTATGTACGTGTATATGTACAAGTCCTTAAGTGTTAAGTTTTTCAAATGTACAATAAAGAATAAATATTTTTAAGTACAGTACTTACGTACATTAATATAATACCTACTTTTTACTTGTATCTATTGTCATCAAAATTAAATTATAAGTTCTTAACTTGACCACGACTATGTGACCCTCTCTTGGCGCCAAAATGAGTGAAAAAATGAACAGCATACGACGACGACGCATACCTATAGAGTGGAGCAACTGCTTATTCAGTTTTATTCAACTATTTAGTCCCTCCACCGTTACAATGAATGGAGGCGGATATTACAATGTATGTAGCATTGCGAATATAAAATATCTAGATTAGGTATAATAAATTCATAATTGATAGACCGTTACGGTATCAGAGCCAAAAAGTCTTCTTTCTTTATTTATGTACTGTTAGATGCGACATCGACTTTGTTTTATACTACACTATGTAATGATTGATATACCTATGTAAAATAAATAAAATATCTGAGGTTTGGACAAAAATTCAAAAGGTACTTTATTTTGAAAAAGTATTTTGAAAATACCTATTTTGCATTTAGTATTTGAAATACAAAACTATTTTTGTTTTTAGAGTGACATTTCTATGAATTCACTGTCGATAGCGAGCGGTGCGATGGAAAAAGATAACCGTTTATAAAAATATAATAAATAGCGCTGGACAATTAACACAGACTGATACTGAACTGATATAAATAGATATTTTTATCTTGTAAATACATATATAATATACATATAAAACACCCAGACCGATGAAATCAATCGATGACCGATGAGTACATATGTTTGCACCGTGCGAGAAATCGAACCCGCGACCATCGGATGTAAAGCGGTGTGACCACCGAGGCAGTCGAAATACATAAATAATCTTATGAATTTAATTTATTCTAATTTGTTTGTGTGCGCGGGGTGCGGTGTACGGTGCTCCCCCCTGCCTCCACCGTTGCTGGAGCTGGCATGTATGGAGCATTGCGAATATAAAATATCTAGATTAGTAAATTAATAAATTCATAATTGATAGACCGTTACGGTATCTATATATATTCGGATTAAAATAAGTATCGCAGTAAGGACCAGTATATAAAGTGATCAATACAATTAATTGATTTTTGAAATATATATACGGAGCCAAAAAGTCTTTGTGTATTCAAAAAATATCTAATTTGTTTGTGTGCGCGGGGTGCGGTGTACGGTGCTCCCCCTGATACGGTGGAGTTACTATGTATGGAGCATTGCGAATATAAAATATCTACATTAGTAAATTAATAAATTCATAATTGATAGACCGTTACGGTATCTATATATATTCGGATGAAAATAAGTATCGCAGTAAGGACGAGTATATAAAGTGATCAACATAATTAATTGATTTTTGAAATATATTCAGAGCCAAAAAGTCTTTGTGTATGCCAAAAATTTAGCCGTTCGGAGCCAGTCATGCACGAATTATTAGTAAAAAATGTGTCGAGTATATCGTACTATCGACGAATATATATGGCCGCATCGCAAAATAGAATGCGACGTTGCCATACCGCCTGAGATATACGCGATAGGAGTCAAGTTATTCAGTGCAAAAGGTGGAATCAGCAAGTGTTTAGGTCGTGGCCTGATCAACAAAGTGCCCAAAGAGGTGTTTATATATATATATATATATATATATATATTCTTAGTATCAAATGTGTCTGATGAGTGACAGGTGCTGAGGGTTTTAATGAGGAAAATACGGAGATTAAATGAAATGCGACTAGTATGACAGCGATATATAATAGAAAGTAATAATAAAGCTCGTTTTGTCTCATTAATTAGTTTTTAAATTATATTATTCTATGGGCAATAGTTGTATTGTGTAAAAAGTTTCTGTTTGAGACAAATAAAGATTATTATTATTATTATTTTTCCTCTCGACTTTCGCCGGTAATCTTGGTATGTACGGGCCTAAGCCAAGTACATAACAATGTTCTATTTCAGGTGGATATACCATAATACAAATGTAGGCCTAATCTGTCTGTAGAAACTTTCTAACATTGCGGCATGTATTTAGAACTACAGCCTTCTGTAGTTGGCAGTATATATTAGGGGGCAAGTTCAGGGTATTTAGTGACTGATGCATTTATTATTATTATATATGTCAAAGAATATTATTATAAAATTTAAAAATACCATAAAAACCTATCAAGGAGTTCGCTACACTTATTATAGTAGATACTTTAAAATACGTGACTATAACCCTCTATATAATACCCTCAATAAAAATGGAAGAAAAACCACTGAGTCCCGTGTACTGTAGTATTTATACATTTATATAAAACAGGTATTATATTCTATTTATATATTCGCATTGGGGCAGTAAAGTCCTCGAGTGGCGACCACGGACCGGAAGACGCAGCGTGGGAAGGCCTCCAGCAAGGTGGACCGACGATCTGGTCAAGATCGCTGGAAGGCATTGGATGCGAGCAGCGCAGGACCGATCGTCGTGGAGATCTTTGGGGGAGGCCTATGTCCAGCAGTGGACGTCTTCCGAGCTGCGATGATGTTGATGATGATGATATATTCGCATATTTTCCTGCAGGACTCCTACCAAAGTCGTTCGCTAGTTACCTGTTGCAGGAAGGAGTCAAGTAGTTGTTATAGAGCAAGAGACCACGACGGCCAGACATACGTCATTTTAGTAAACGTGAAAGTTCTTGTATGTGTGTTCCCAACACAGGAAAGAACGATCCCCAAACATGAAACCTGGATCGTGGTTCCTTTGGCAGGTACCAGGTAACAAAGGTGTAAAAAATTTCATATCCAGAAAATTTCAGATCCAGGTTTCATGTTTGGGGATCGTTCTTACCTGTGTTGGGGACACACATACAAGAACTTTCACGTTTACTAAAATGACGTATGTCTGGCAGTCGTGGGCTCTTGGGCTATTACGGCTCGTTGTAGTTGTAGTCCACGAGCCAGAGGCCTTTTTCGTCAATTATTTCCTCCCGGCAGGTAGCTTTCATTGAGCTTTGTTGCCGTTAAATGATACGATGTTGTTGGTCGAGACGATGTATATTACAGATGATAATAAACTGACAATATGTACATAGAAATAATGATCTTATATACTAAATAACGATAGGATAATGTAAGGTGGGGTGACACAGTTTAGACACGGCAGTGCTTAGTAGACAATATTGAATTTGTGTAACTGTGTCCCATAAGATTAAAAAAAAAAGTTTTGTGCGGGAAAATAAGACTTCTTCTGCAGATATATACTATTTTGTATTTATAATTTGATTGTTTGATTATTAAGTATTTATTCATATATAGTGTTTATCTCTATATTTATATATGTATTGTTTTTTATAGAATATATATATTTTGCCTTATATATTTTTTGGACATGTCTCATTTATGTGCACCGCCAACAATCTTTCTCTACACCACACTTTTTCAATAGATATGCTTTTTTAAGTTAGATATTAATATGTCATTTAACAATGGATATTCTTACTATTTCACGCGGACGAAGACGCGGGCACAGCTAGTTCTTTATAAAAATACGAATAATCTTTATTAAAATAAACTCAATATAAACACTTTTTAATAGTCATATTTTTTATTCCACCATTCATTCGGAACGCTGACTCATCACAGGAAGAACGAATAAGAAAGAAACTTATGTGTTGCTTTTTTGAATAGATGTTATTTTAAATAAATAATTACAAAAAATACTATATATATATATATAAACCTTCCTCTTGAATCACTCTATCTATTAATAAAACCGCTTCAAAATCCGTTACGTAGTTTTAAATATTTAATCATACATAGGGACAGACAGCGACAGCGACTTTGTTTTATACTATGTAATGATGATGATGATAATGATTTAAAACAAAAATACATTTACACGTCACGAAAATGGTATTAACTTGTGAGTCAAGTTAGTACAGTTGGTCACGGTGGGATGTGGTCAATGTTTGTACGGTGAGTCACTTAGGATTTCCTCTATACGTAATAAAATTTTCCTCACATTGCAGTGAAACTATTTGTTATTAATCTCTGTCTGTGCCAAGTATGACTTAAAATTCGTATCCAAACTCAAAATATCTTTATTTATGTAGGTCTATTTTTTTATGTTTGATAATAGAATAAGGGTCGGCAATGCGCATGTGATACCCTGGTGTTTCAGGCGTCTATAGGCTACGGTAACCGTTTACCATCAGATGGGACGTATGCTTGTTTGCCACCTACGTGGTATATAAAAAAAAAAGAATGGTGTTCGCGTTTGCGATGCTAACGGTTTACGCTGGTGAGGCACCAGTGGAGGATGAAAAGATGAGCATGAGATCAGGCCAGTTAGTCCTTCGTGACAAATTCACAAAGAATTTATCAAGATGGTTTCCAGATATCACACATCACATCTAAGTAATTACGTGCAAGTTAATTAAAAACTCGCCTTAAACGTGTATTTAAGGGGGTCTTCCTATGTGATGGGTTGAAAAAATCGTTTTTTTTTTTTCATAAATTGCTCCCTTAACATGTCTAGAATACGGTAGTAAAGCGATTTTAGAAAATTCGAAGTCGTTTTAAAGATACAGCAGGTAAAAGAAAGAGCGGTTCGGAGCGGTGAGTTGGCAGTTAGAGACCGGGCCTATTGTGTACCGTCGGCTTTATACCTGGCCTCCCTTTTATTAATATATTTGTTTATACAAGTTTAGACACGTTTCTACAGACTTAAACAGAAATTTCTATTGTTATAATATTTTACCGAAGTTATTTTAGTCTTGGTTGAACTTCGAAGAGAGCAACAGCTACAAATTATTTTTTTTCATAATGAGTGGACGGAAAGGAAGTACGAGTGGAAATGTTCATCCTGGTCGTAGTAAAAAAAGAAAGTTTAGTGGAAACCGTTTTACCCACCAAAATGATACGGTATTTACATCAGCTTCGGCCAAAAAACTTAAAAATAACATGAACATGAATGTTCCCATCGCTTCGAATTTCGCATATTGCATTTTGGAGTTTGTTTCTGTATTTGCTGCAATCTCTGAAATAGTTATATGTAAAACTTGTAAAAGTGACGTGTCTATTTCGCGATCAAGTTTCCGAGGCCTAGGCTTTAAAATTATTTTATCGTGTGAGTGTGAAAAACAGACAGTTATAAACTCAGGCCCGTTGATCGGAAATGCATTTGAGGTTAATCGTCGGTTTGTATTTGCGATGCGATTATTGGGAGTTGGTCAAGAAGGAGTAAATCTTTTCTGTAGCTTTATGGACATGTGTTCGGGTGTTGCAAATTCTACTTATACTGCACTACTGGAAAACATTCATATTGCTACATCTTCACTGTGTGATACTTTATTGGCATTCGCTGTTACGCAAGAAAAAACTATGAATGAAGAATCAGGAAAACCACAGGATGAATTGATTGTGTCAGGTGACGGTACTTGGAAGAAAAGAGGCTTTTCATCTCTGCTCGGCGTCTACGTTGATCGGCAAGTACACTGGGAAAGTTTTAGATGTCATGGTCATGAGTAGTTTTTGTGGTGGATGTAATTTGTGGAAAAATAAAAAAAAAACAAATCCTTTAGAATACGAGATGTGGTATGAAACGCATGTAGATGAATGCACCATAAACCATTCCGGAAGTTCCGGTAAAATGGAAATAAGTGCCATCACGAAAATGTTTCTGAGGTCTGTAGAAAAATATGGCGTAAAGTATCTAACATACATTGGCGACGGTGACAGCAAAACTTTCAAGGGCATCCTAGATACTAAACCGTATGGAGATACTGCGGTAACAAAAAAGAATGTGTGGGTCACGTAGAAAAGAGGATGGGAACACGACTTCGGGCTGTTAAAAAGGATAAAACCAATAAAGGAATAGGAGGAAAAGGAGCAAGGAAACTTACTGATAAAGTTATCCAAGAAATTACAAAATTCTACGGATTAGCAATTCGACGCCATCCAGATTCGCTTGAAGATATGAGAAAGGAAGTTTGGGCAACGTACTATCACAAATGTTCTTCTGATGAAAACCCTCAGCATCAATTTTGTCCAGAAGGCGAAGACAGTTGGTGTAAATGGCGTAAGGCTGAAGCTAATATTGAACTGGACCAATTTCATCACGATAAACCACCTCTAATTCCGCAAGTCCAAGAAGCTATCAAACCGGTTTTCGAAGATTTATCGAAAGACGAATTATTAATTCGTTGTTTAGGAGCAGAGACACAAAACAATAACGAATCTTTGAATTCTTTGATTTGGACTTTCGCTCCTAAACATCTTCATTCTGGTCCCAAAGTTGTTGAAATTGCTAGCTACTTAGCAGTTATTATCTTTAATGAAGGTTTTCAAGGTATTTTAAAAGTTATGTCGATTATGGGATGCCCTGTTGGTCGTGAAGCCCAAGCGTATGTTGAGAAACGGGATGAAAAGCGAATCTTACGCTCTGAGCGGCGCGAAAGTGATGTCGTTAAACAAGCCAGGATTGACTCAAGAGCTGAACAATCTGCTTTAAAAGAGTTTCACGAGGAAGAGGAAGGAATACTCTATGGACCAGGCATCGCCGATTGAGAGTAAGTTGATATTTTAATAGTTTTTAACGGACTTGAAACTTTAAACGCGTTTTTCTCAAAACTGTGTTTTTCAAACTTTCCTCCATTGTATCTCAGAAACGGCTGGACCGAATTACTTGAAATTTACAGGGCACACTCAATATATGTAAACGCATGGAATGAACTATTATCAATCGAAAATTTTCAAAACTTCGATTTTTTTATAGCAAAAAACAAAAAAAAAACGCCTAATTTGCAACTTTTATTTCAAATGTCTATCAAAAATCCAATTTTTTTTATATTCATTTGATTATACGTCATTCCGTGCTTTTAAGCCTACAAATTAAAACGCCGTTTTTTTTTTTTTTTTTTCAGATAAGCCGATCAGCCGGAATCGTGGAGGAAGTGGGAGCTCTTTTTTTCGAGGCGGGGGTGTTCAGAGCGCTGTAACTCTAGTTTGACTGAATATTTTTAGCTGAAATTTTATATTTATACTGTCCAAATATGTGTTAATAAATGATAAAAAACTTGAAGCTCTAAATATTTACTGGTCGTAGAAAAAAAATCCTAAAATATCCCTAAAAAACAGGCCGTCACATAGGAAGACCCCCTTAAATGGAATAAATTAATTAACTACAGACTCTTATGATATGTCAAATCTACCGTCAGTTTGAAGTCTTTCGAGCTAAGAACTGACAAGAAATTCAGCTCTTATTCTTTTCAAATGAGCTTGTACATGATTACACAAATAGAGATTCATTTTTAAATTCAAATTTGGGAGTATAGAGTGACCACCAGCATATACTATTGCAATTTTGTTAAAAGGAAATAGTCTAATCATTGACCGTAACCCGAAAAGTCTTCTCCTCACACTTCTCTTTAACAAACTATATAATCCATCTACCACTAGAAAGTGGAGAAAGAGAAGGTAGAGTAGAGAAGACAGAAGTCTTCTCTCTTCTGGCTAGAGACCCAAAGGTTGTCTGGAAAAGATTGCTTACGCGATAAGACCACCGATTGTACCTTATTACTTCTGTTTATATTCTTTGTGATTTATTTCTGGTGCAATAAAGATATATAAATAAATTCTTTAAGATTTTGTATGTACTATTTTTATATCTAGCATTATTTAAAATACTTAAATGCGCAAGTATTTTGAATAAATGATTGGTTCACTGAAAGAAAGCATGTCATTCAGCGCCATCTTTCATTCCACTCCAATATACGACAAGTAGCGCCATCTAGTGCAAAGTAGTAGAAATAAATTCGAAACCGGTTTAACTTTATGCAGTTTTCTCTACTACAAACTAGATGTCGCTATAAACATAATTGAGTAATGAATAATATTTTCTATTCTTTTTCCATATTATTTATTCCATTCCATATCTATTATAATATTATTATCTACCGAGATAGACACTACAAACTCGTCTGCGTGTATACCTCAGTCTTACGTATTTCAGCCGCCAAGCAGCTTGCTTTGTAAGATGTTTCGGTTGTAGGGTGCAGTTTAGGCAGTGAAATTACAGGATAAGAGGCGTGACATCGAAGTCCTAGGGTATAACAACGCATTAGGATCACGGGTGTTATATGATAACGTGATGTCCGTAATACTGTTCATGTATATAGGCGACGGTTACCACTTACCACCAAGTGGTCAGCTTTATGTAAGTAAGTATTTTTACTGTAATTCCGATTACATAAAAAATAGTTTCGAAGGATAGATGGATGTCTATTACGATATGATGTTTATTACTCTTATAAATAGAAATTACTATACGGATTCGAATGAAATTTGGTGCATAGATAGATCTATTTCTAGAATAACATGTAGAACATTCACTACAAGTTCATTTCATCTCTGAAGTATACCTTCAGAGAGTGTATGAATAATGGTTTAGCAGTTTAGCACATTGCCTTACTTCCGATGGTAACAGGTTCGATTCCTCGCACGGCATAAATATTTGTATTCATGAGTATGATTGTTTATATCGGTCTGTATGTTTTCTATGTATAATATGCATGTATTTACGAAAAAAAATATCTCTGTATTTGTATCAGTTGTCTAGTACCCATAACAGAAGCTTTAGCTAGCTTAACTTGGGTCTAGATGGCGCTGTGTGAATTGTCCTGAGGTTATTATTATTATCACATTTATTTAAGGGTCAGAATAATATGTTTTAATGTGCTAACTGCACTTTACAATATTTGGGAAATAAATAAAAATCAAATTTCATTGCATAATAATTACTATAATTTCAATAATACAACATCTGTAACTCAGCATCTACAAACTAAACGATCACAATTGTACTACGCTATTACTCAACACATTATTCCATGAACAAAACAAAATGACAGGAAATTAACAAAAATTCTGTTATAAAGAAGAATTAACAACAACATTTACTAAATACTCTTTTAAAATACTAGACACGTTATACAAAGAATAATGTTTACATTTGATTAAAAAAAAAACTAAAATGTCATTAAAAAGTTATTAAAATGTCAAATAAGTTCATCGGAAAATAACTTGAGCATGATTTTAACATCGTCTTGTCTTATATAGAAATTTATAAAACAAAATAATTTACTATGAAATTTATTGTCTTATTGTTTGTCAATGTTTTAAAATAAAGAAATAGTCTATGGTTTGGTTCAAGTCATTTCCCGCCAAATGTATAACCTACAAGATTCGATTTATTAATCTATGTACCTAGTACGATTTTAAAAATGGAATTCAGAACCACCATTACAAATTACATTACATACAACAGCCAGTGATGAAAACGCATAAATTGAATTACTGAATTAAATTTTAAATACAAAGCAGTATGGTTTATTATAGATTAATGCTACTGTTTTAATGAAAATGAGGATATTTAATACATGGTAAATATACTTCTAAATTATCTATGGGCCATTCATAAATTACGTCATTTGTTTATGCTGATGTTGCAATATTTGACATTTTGTGACAAAAGACTTTCAACTTTATCTGTATAAGTTTAAGGTATAACTTGCTTTGTTTTATTTGTTTACTAAAATAAAATTGCAAAATATGACGCCACACTATGGGGAGGTGGACCCTCACAAGAACGGGTAGAGTGGTCAAAAATTATGAAATTTGTGTAACGTAATTTATTAATGAACCCCTATTCGGAGGTGTATGTAAATTCTAAAAAAAACTATCACTAACATACGGACAAGAGAATATACAGAATTCTTTATACAAACAGCAAATTTATTAAGACTCTACAAATGAAATAACTACATATAACAGACTATTATAATGAGAAAGTATGTCTACACTATATAAATGCATTCAGTAGGTAATTCTCAAAATCCTAATTAAAAACGTTTATATTAGACTCCTTTGACTTGGGGCGTATTTAAAAAAAATAGGCCACCATAAAGGAAGTCAATAAAATGCGTAAAGTTAAAATTAAATCGATAATCCGCCAAACAAAATGCAGTCGTTAGTAATGTGTTCTATATTTAAAAATATTTATCTTTTAAATAAAATGGCAATGCGTGGCACATTTTTTTTTATAGAGATAATTATATTAACATTTTTGCGTTACACTGGGATTCGTTTACATAACCTAATCCGTCATTATTTCGAAAAATAAATAAATATTTTGAGCGTCTCCCTCGAGTCAAGCCACGTCTATTTCATTCCCTAAATGTCACTAAAAAGGTTGATTAAAAACATTACAAAATTTATGAAAACATAATAAAAATTTTAAAGAACTATAGACCAAATATTTTTTCTATATAACCTCATTTGTAACCTAATATTTAATCTGTGGTTAGCGTAAAAAAAAAAACAAATTAATATGACACTGATCTCGAGAGTCTATACCTAAAATGTGAGAATAATTACAGTCAGTGTTTCCGTGGGACGAGATATAAATTAAATGTGTCTTTGGGTAAAGCTACACATGCTGGCTTTTGTCTTAAATCATCTAAATTTTCAGCCGCTACCTCAAACTCTTGCATTATATTCGCGAACATAACAAAACTCATTGTCGTAACTAATGTTTGACCTATACACGTCCTTTTTCCGATACTAAACGGCAGGAAGTGTGGTATATTCCTTTTAACTGATGTAACCTCCTTTTCTGTCTCAGTAGCTTTGTCTATGGGCCCGTTTCTTTCACCGTCTGATTCCATACCGGAGTCGCATTGAGAATTTCTTCGTACCCGCACCTTACTCTTCTCTAAAAATCTCGAAGGATCAAATTTATCCGGTTTCTCCCAGTATTGTTCTGATGTATTTAATTCGTAATTGTTGATAAATACTACAGTACCTTTCTCGACGCCATAACCGGCTACTGCTGCGTTCTCCGTGGCCACATGAGGTACAATAGGTGATGATGCGTATCTTAAACATTCTAGAATAGTTGCTTCTGTATATGGAAGGTTACTTCTATCAGATAGTCCTATAGCGCGTTTCCCTTTAATGAATCCGTCGATTTCCGACCGAATTCTCTTACCGACGTCAGGATCTCTCGCCACAGCTGCCAGACAGAGCATAACAAGGTTACCAACAGAAGAATGACCGCCCAGGAAATCTTCGAGCATAAATATAATAGTATTTCTATCAACTGTCGGATCGTCATGTAGAACCCTTAACAGTCCATCCAAGAAATCTTTTTCGGGGACGTCCACATCCAAATTGAGCTCCCTCTGTTCAACAATTCTGGATAAAATGAAGGATCTGATATCGTGAGACCAACTGGACAATTTTTCCATGTGTTTCTTGTAAAAAGGCGCGAGCCACGGCAAGAAATCGACGGCATACCCCTGGTTTATTTCCCAGAAGATCTCATCGAAGTGGTCTACGATTTTCCTGAATTCGGGATCGTTCTCGTCAAATCTGACACTGCACATGTAATGGGAGAACATGTTCATAGCTGTAGACATGAGGATAGGCTTCAAGTTAATGCTGCTGTCGGAGGTTCTAGTGATGGACTTTAAAGTTTGGATTAGTTCGATAGACTCGAATGTAGCGACGGTTCCGATCTTTGCGTAGCTGTCGGTGTGCTGTTTGGGACCGCAATGCCGTCTTGCAAGGTTGCGACGCCTTAGTTGGAGATTAGACCAGTCACATAGGGCCAAAGCTGTGGACAAAGAAATAGTTTTTTTAAGTTTTTGGAACCATAGAGCGACTGAATGACAAGCCTACGATCCAGTTAATGGTAAACAGTAACCGTAGCCTGAAACACGGGGTATCATGTACGTGTTGCAGACTTTAAATGTGTTTTTAGATGACTATTTAAAACACAATATAAATTATTTTTAAACAATAAATGTAATTTAATTGAATGTTAAATAGTACTTAAATTATACAATATTAAAAGTAACACGAAGCCAAGAGCATAATCGGTCTAAATTTACACAGATAATAAATTCTGCAGATAAAATATTCACGCACGCAAGCGCCCGTCTTGCGCCTTAATGCACATTCAGTTTTAATATGTGAATGTATAATGACACATCACTCAATAGACGATAAAAACAAGCGTCTAAGGACTTACCATATTTAAATTTAGAACCATATTTATGGTGAAAAAAATGGCGGGAAATGTAAAGTCAACAAAGATGTTGTTAGAATGTTACATCAATTTATAAACGATAAAAACAAGCGTCTTAAGAATGACAATATTTAAATTTAGAATCATATTTATGATGAAAAATGGCGGGAAACATTGTACAGTTAACAAAGAGTTTGTCATAATGTTACATCAATTAATAGATGATAAAAACAAAAATCTTAAAAATAACCATATTTAAATTTAGAACATTATTTATAGTAAAAAAATGGCGGAAAATACGAAGAGGTTATAAAGTGAAATGTATTTTGTTATATTTTCTAATACGATTTTGTTTATTTGTTTTGATGGTTACTATATATATACTATATAATAATCAGGATTTTTCGTCATGACGAATTTAGACTTAGTATTTGACGATTAAATTAGGTAAAAGAAAAATTACATATAAAACTAAAAATTATTCCTAGACGGCGCGGCGATAGGCTCGCCCCCTGCCGCGTTGTATACAAATATACCGAGCGAAATGTGGACATATCAAGTGTTGCGTTCACCACCACGACCACAGTTGACAATGAATCCTTTTTTTTTAGGACTACTCTAATGCTACTTATAATATCTGCTTTTTAATATCCCCTACGTGATAAAACTGGCCGACTTCAAAACTGTATGTTACATTTTGGAATATTTTTTTTTATTATTTTAAGATTCGGTATTAAAAATACATACATCCCTAATTTTTCACTCTTTTACCATCAACCTCTATTTTTAAATATGGCAAAACAACGTTGGCCGGGTCAGCTAGTAACTTATGCTTGTGCATTGTATCGTGATCTTGTAATAGGCTTCTTTTTATACCTTCATGCTCTATTAAGTGGGTAACTATTTATCAATGTTAATTATGTTCTAGTAATTTCCATTTCTATCATATAAGCTTTTAAAAAACAAATAAACATCACGACTGTCATTTTAGACGGGGTAGTCAGAGTCACGACTAACCTCTTTTAGAATCAAATGAGTTTTGAAGTTTAGTTACGCAATAAATTTCAGAACGCACACTGCGCTACGTTCAGAAAATTGGAAAAATAAAATTGTTCTTTTTACTATTCTCCATGAAATTTCTTCATATTTTATCGCCGTTTAACTTCTAGACTTTTACGTATATTTCAAGACTAAAATTTGCCAAATTGATTCGGCCGTTCTCGAGTTTTAGCGAGACTAACTAACAGCAATTCATTTATATATATATATATATAGATATTGCGTCCCACTTAATGGCGTATATTTAGATACACGTTTAATGCGAGTTTTTAGGTAATGTACACGTAATTACGTAGATATGTGACATCAGAGCTGTTTAAATCACGGCCCGCAACACCAATGCGAGCCGCAGCTTATATTTGGTCTTTCATTCATAATTTAAGAGAGAACCTCTTGTCGGTGGAGCTCTTTCCACTTTCCTCGATCTTCCATCATGCTCTTAGTAGACAATATTGAATTTGTCTTACTAGACATTATTAAATGCAATGATTATTTTGATGTATCTAGGTGACTGTGTCCCATACCCATCACAATCATCATCATTATCATCATCTGCTTCTTCCTTATCCCATTTATTTGGGGTCGGCGTAATGTTTTTCTCTTCCATTCATCCCTCAATTGTCCCATGCCCCGATGCCTAGAATATTCACAATTACCATCTCTTATTTGTTTTTATAATAATAAATACTCCAAACTTTTCGCTCCAAACTCCAGCTACGTCAGTTCCGTCCATCCATCTATCTACTTGTCAATGTCACAAAGATTATTTAATCTCTGCCTCTCTCTAAAAGTTGTTACGACATGACTCCAATTCTGTCTTTAATTTGCTTGATGTAGCTGTGCCTTGGTCAATTCTCTCCATTTCCTTCTATTTTTCCCTCAATAATGTTTTCATAAAAGTGTCCCAACATTTTATATTTATTATATAATACTAGAATTATATTGCGGCGTATTCTGGATTAGATTGGAAAACAATAATAATAACCCTGGTCAATTCACACAGGATCATATAGTCCCAAGCTAAGCAGAGCTCGTGTTATGGGTACTAATGCAGTGATACAAATATTGAGATTATTTGTAAATACTTAAAAAATATACATACAAATCACCCAGACCGATGCAAACAATCACACTATGAATACGCTTTCTGATCGATCCCCCGTCCAATTCAAACGGAGATCAAAATTACAACGGTCTAAATCAAGACCTAAATTCCTAGAGGTGCCTTCAGACTACAGTAAGATTCCCAAGATTTCCACAACAGGCACATAGACTGAGGTTCCTGTCATCTCAAAGCAAATATTGCTACATCGGACGATAGAGAGCTAGTGCAGATGGCACTACAAACCAAAGGAAGGACTTATGAAGCGGCTGAAGGACAACTCCCGCCTGACCGATACGACGCCAGTCTGAGGGCACCGCTAGGGGTTCGAACTTCTGCTCAGGCCGTCGTAATTTCGATCCCCGTTTGAATTGAACGGGGAATCGATCGGACGGGGGTAGAAACGTCGTATTTTCGTCTGAAACTTCGAACTGATCGATCGGAGGAGCGGGCGAGTCTCTACGACGGATGTCTCTAATAAGAATTAAAAAATGGGCCGTGATCGTAATTAGTTTGGACAGCCCTGGAGTAATATAATTTGCCATTGCATTAAGAAACAAACATACATCAAATTACAAGTGCTAAGCTAAAATTAATATAGGAAATGATATTAATATGTCGAGTATAATGTTTCAATATTAAATTTGGCAAAGGAAATGGCGATTATGCACTTTTCCGACCGTAATGCATTTAGATGAATGTTAATTATGAATTATTTTTTATATTTATTTAGGTTAAATATTTATAATTAATCAATTTAATCGTAATCAATTTAATATTATAAACGCGAAAGTTTCTGAGTATGGATGGATGTTTGTTACATTTACACGCAAAAACAACCGCACGCATTTTGATGGAACTTTACAGTAATGTCAGCTACATTACTTACATCAAATTAACAGATACGTATAAATTTCAGGCAGGTAAAATCGCGGGAACAGCTAGTCATCATTACATACTATAAAATAAAGTCGCTGTCGCTGTCTGTCCGTCCCTATGTATGCTTAAATCTTTAAAACTACGCAACGGATATTGAAGCGGTTTTTTTTAATAGTGATTCAAGAGGTAGGTTTATATGTATAATACATGTACACCCGGGCGAAGCTAGGGCGAGTAGCCCGTATAGTATAAAACAAAGTTTCTGTCGCTGTCGGTCCGTCCCTAATACGTTATGTACCCATGCTTAAATCTTTAAAACTACGCAACAGATTTTGACGCGGTACTTTTTAATAGATAGAGTGATTCTAGAGTAATACAGTACACCCGTGCGAAGCCGCGGCGAGCAGGTAGTAGCGTATAAGTACTAGTAGACTAGTGGACTAGTAGCGTATAAGTACTAGTAAAGTAAGTACTAGTAGAGTAATACAGTACACCCGTGCGAAGCCGCGGCGAGTAGCTAGTAGCGTATAAATTTCACTCAGCTGAAATCGCCGGAACAGCTAGAGATATAAATTTACAATTTATATATCTATCGATGACTCGAGAAACATCGTTTGTGTCATGCAATATTTATTCACTGCAGCTCCGCTCCTATTTGTGACAGCGTGATGTTATATAGCCTATATATGGACTATACAACTGTACTGTATTAAAAAAAAGAACTAATTTGCGTTTCACACTATCTCTACGCGACTCTATCAACTACACAGAGTAGGGGGAAAGGAGATTGTTAGTAATGTGGACTCATGACCCCATTACTAGCAATGTACCATGTCAGGTTGACCTCCACGCGGTTCTCCCTGGAAACAATCGTGATAAGTTCGTGGTGAGGTTGTCACGATGGGCTAACTAACCTGACCTCATGTTCATCTTATCATCCCCCACTGGTGCCCCGCCAGCGTAAACCGTTAGCGCGGCGGGTGCACCATTCCATTATCATCCATAAAAAAAAAAACTACACAGAGTATATACTACTAGCTGCACTCGCGATTACGTCCGCGTGGAATTTAACTTTTTTGTTCTAAAATAAAGGCAGTTTTCTAAAAGAAAACTAGCCTAAGTTACTCTTTATTACATCAGTTATCTGGCAAAAAAAGTCCCGTCAATATCGGTCCAGCCATTTCAGAGATTAGACGGAACAAACAGACAGACCAAAATTGTAAAAACTGTTATTTTGGTGTATGTACATTATCAGGCAGGCGGATGAAATCGCGGCCACATCTAGTCCCAATTAATAATTAACAAATTTATTACAATATTAACAAAAGGTTTGTTTTTGTAATATTATACTTGTTTATCTTTGACCCACTGTTGTCACTAGTCGGCCATATTTAATTACAGGCATAGACAATAGATCATAGCCCACACTTCTAGGTTACTGGGTCATATGAACTTTTTATTAAATCATTAAAATTCCAAAGTTGAGACTAAGCAATTTATAACAACTGCCTTGTATCGGATGCCCGTGCGAAACATTCGTTTTAATATTATTTATAGGAAAGTTTATTTGTCCGTTTGTTTATTAGTCGCATTCGAGCATCTTAGAACCGACCAGACTTTTTTTCGGACTACTCTAATGCTGTTGGCCGCAGCTGGCCTTTACAGCTTCACCGGACGTTAGGGGGCGAGTGCAGATGGCACTCTAAACCAAAGGAAGGACTTATGGAGCGGCTGAAGGACAACTCCCGCCTGACGGATACGACGCCAGTCTGAGGGCAATGCCTAGAGGTTCGAACCTCGTAATTTCGATCTCCGTTTGAATTGGATGAAGGATCGATCGTTATATTACCAGATTATAATTTGTGTAATAAATTATACATATAAAAATAAAATTGGAGTGTCTGATTGCAATATTCAAAATATCCGATTTTTACTACATGCATATGAATATAAATACGGTCCACACACCAAAATAACATTTTTTTTCTGTCTGTCTGTTTGTTCCGGGTAATCTCTGAAATGGCTGGACTGATTTTGACGGGACTTTTTTTGGCAGGTAGCTGATGTAATAAGGAGTAATTAGGCTACTTTTATTTTAGAAAAATAATATAAATTCCACGCAGACGAATTCGCGGGAACAGCTAGTAGTAAATAAGTCTATATATAAAGTTGTATTGTAAGGATGTGTAATATTAAAAAAAAATAGGTTAAGTTTCAATTACGGACGGAGGGTATACAAAAAAGAAAACAAAAATGGGACCTACATTATTGAACATACTCATATCACACCAAAACTGAACTAACACAAAAATTAAATTTTATGAATTTAGACTTTGAATTTAATATTATAGAGTGGATTTTCGAAATTAACATTTTTGAGTTAATACATTATTGTATTTGGTGGGTGCTATATTATTTCGACATATCATATAAAACTGAACTAACTCAACAATTCAAATATTTGAAATTAGACTCGAAAGTAAAAACCGTAGAGTATATTTTCCAAATTTCAAAATGTTGACTTAATACATTATTATACTATTTTAACAAGACTAAACTCAAATATCAATTTTAAAGTTACAAAACACAGTGGATTTTCCAAATTTAAAATTTTTGACTTAATACATTATTGATTAGGTGGGTGCTACATTATTTCAACATATCATATAAAACTGCACAAAATCAAAAATTTAATTTTTTGAAATTAGACTCTAAGTATGATGACTTAAAGTGGTTATTCCAAATTTAAAATTTTTGACTTAATACATTATTGATTAGGTGGGTGCTACATTATTTCAACATATCATATAAAACTGCACAAACTCAAAAATTTTATTTTTTGAAATTAGACTCTAAGTATGATGACTTAAAGTGGTTATTCCAAATTAGAAATTTTTTACTTAATATATTATTGTATTTGGCGATATATTATTTAATTGCGCACAGAGTAAATTGAAGCATTATTTGCTTGTGAGGCTACTGACCGTAGTCTGTGCTTGTAAGTGTGGCGTGAGAGAAATGCAAAAACTTTGTACCCTTTTTACGTAAAATGGCGCGGACGGAGGTATAAGAAATTTCGCACACTTATCTATATATATCCTTACTAATATTATAAATGCAAAAGTAACTCTGTCTGTCTGTCTCGATTTCACGTCAAAACCACTGAACAGATTTAAATGAAATTTGATACACAGATAGTCTAGACCCTGAGAAAGGACGTACTTTTGAATGCGAAAAAAGGGTTGTAAGAGGTTGAAAGTGGGGATGAAAGATTGTATGGAAGAATCGTCATTTTTGAAGCTAAGAGTTTGTAACTTATTTTTGAGGCTGTTGATAAAATAATAAAATATGCCATTCAAAGTTTGTAAAAATTTTACCCCTAAAGGGTGAAATAAAATAGTGGATGAAAGTTTTTACTTAATAATAACATATAGGCTATAAATTAAAAAGATATTATGTAAATTTGGCGATATATACATATACATATATATATATATATATAATATATATAAGTGTGATGCAGACGAAGTCGCGCGGGTCAGCTAGTATATATAAATAAAAATGAATTGCTGTTCATTAGTCTCGCTAAAACTCGAAAACGGCTGAACCGATTAGAATAATTTTAATCTTGAAATAATCGTGGAAATCCAGGGAAGGTTTAAACGGTAATAAAATGTAGGAAAATAGTAAAAAATAATAATTTCTAGAACAGAGTTCGCGGGGTCGGCTAGCAGTTTTTTTTTTTATGATTTTATTATTATTAACCACAGACCCAAATAGTCTATATATACAGTGGGGCCGTTCAAGTATTACGTAAGCACTATAGGGGGGCGGGGGGTATTTTCTTTGCTTATTTTGGATGACATGGGGGTGGGGGAGTCTGTATGATGATTACGTCATCGGTCGTAATTTACTTTTTTACACGAATGGCAACCCTCACATTGTCTTTGTTAAAGTAAAACAATACATTAATTGAAAAATGTTTACGTAAGCATGGGGGGAGGGGTAAGAGCTTTGCTTACTTTTGCTGACAACGGGGGATGAGGGGTAAATAATTGTGATAAATCTGCTTACGTAATACTTGAACAGACCCAGTGCAGAATACTAATATTTTTAAATATTATGCTTAAAAAATACGCTACATATTAAAAAAGCTACTAACAATAGCATGTATTTTACACACACGCTTATACTCTTTTGTTTAATAATAATATTTATTTTTTTCAAGAAAGACACTTCACATGAGACACAACTTTACAAATATAGATCTTAACTTAACCTATGACAGTTAAACAAAGTGGTCAGTTGTGTTTATTTACAACGGTATCTGCACTAAGCATAGCTTGTACCGCAGCGGCCAGATTATGTTCACATATTTATATTTAGTTGATTTTAGGACAGTCAGTTCCAATATAGTATCGATATAAAATTTAATATTATAAGGTAATTTATTAATTAAAATAAAGATTAAGTGTGTGTGTGTTTGTGTGTGTGTATGTCTGTGTGTGCGTTTGGATGTGATTGTTAATGTCTTTGGGTATTTAGTTTAAAAGTTATGACTTCGTTCAAATATCTTTTTCTATTTTTTATTACGGTCGATTTCAACCGCTAGCCAACCATTTGGTTTGCTAGCAATGTTAACTAAATATTTTGTAAGAAACAGTGTAACCAATTTTGTATTACGGCAAACTTGTCAGCAATTATTGACTGAGGTTAATTTTAAAAGCTTTGAAATGAATAAATTCTAAAATGATTTATTCATGTAGGACATTTGAGCCGCTTATGAACGTAATCAAGAATCATTTATTCATATAGGACATTTTAGTCAGTTACGACCGTCACATTTTTTGTATTTTTTTTTCCATACCGTCCAATTTAGCATACAGATTCTATTGAGGAGAACTGGTAAACTGAATTGTATTTTTTTCTTTTTTTTTAAAGCAAGTTTATATACATTGTGAACCTAGGTGTCTATGTTTTTTTTTTATTAGGTTGTTTATTTTTTATTAGGTCTATGTCTAACATTAAATGAAATGCTGCATGAACTATTATTGCCATGCATGCTCGTCTGGAAATCGTCATTAAAATAAGCAAATCAGTCTTATTTATTTATTTTATTTATTTACGCACGCATTACAGATTATTATTATATATAGAATAAATTTTTAACATTCTTTAGAGCACTACAATATTTCTAATATTATAAACGCGAAAGTTAGTATGGATGATGTATTGATGGATGTTTGTTACTCTTTCACGCAAAAACTACTAAACGGTTTGTAATGAAACTTTACAATAATATAGCTTATACATGAGAATATGTATTTATTCTGTATAATTTATATATATATATATATGAATATTTAAAGTATATATTATATTTATATAACATAAATTATATATGTACATAGATTTTGTTTGCCTAATTATTTATTATAGTATTAATATCACAAATTTTTGCCATTACTGCCCTACAACGCTTTCTAGTTCTACCCAAAGGTTGGCTGGTAGAGAATGCCATATGGCATTAAGCTCGCCTCTTGTACACTCTTTTAAAGTGCAATAAAGAATAAAAAAAAAATAACACAAAAACTATAATTTAAAAATATGTTATGTAAACTGGGCGAAATACAATGATAAATGTCAAGTAAGTGTGATGTATGAAGTCACGGCGCGGTCAGTTAGTATAAAAAGTACCTAATGTTAATTGTGGTCGTAACTTCTATCTATAATTAATTACTCTGTGAGCTTCGTTATTAAACTGAGGCTTATCTATAAAAATATTTATAATATATTTTAAATCTAAGATATTAAAGTCTATTTTAATATATTTAGATACGACAGTATCCTCCAATTCTATACACTAGATAACCGACTATAACTGTAATATTTTAAAGTTGATTTCAAATTAAAAAGTATCTAATAAAATATTCGTAAATGTTATACATTTATTTTTATGTAGGAAGTGTTAACGGTGTGGCCTATATAGCGAGATATTATTGCTATTTTATGATATATTAGCCCAATTTTTGTATTGTTTTCAATTTTATTAAATCGTTTAATTATTTAATTATTAAGTTTAGTAATTGTTTTAGTAGTTTTCTTTGTTTTAATTTAAATTTGAACAAGTTTTAGAAAAGTTAAATAGAATTCTAAAATTAAGACTCTTGACTATAAATTCTAGTGAGGAAGGACCCTAGTGTCTTAGATAAAACGTAGAGTTTGCTTTCTCAATGACTATGGTTCTCTGTTTTTTGAGCCAAATTTTTCATCTTAGACAATTTTAAACGAAGAAAGTCTCTTTAAAATAAAAAAAAATATGGAATGGAATTCTAAAATTGTAATTTAAAAAAGAACACTCACAATTGTTTCTGTCGCCGTCGAAGAGCTTGTGAAACCGCATGAAGTCGGGGCGACCACCGAAGAATTTTCCGTTCTGATTCAAAACTTCGCGTATCAACTCCAAATTGTTCACAACCAAACATGGTGTACTGCCTAACTTAATGCTAAATATGTCGCCATAATTTTTAGCCAGCTCCGTAAATACTTGGAAAGGAGATTCTTTTTTTCCAAGCAAATGCAAGCTGCCAACGACGGGCAAAGGAATCGGGCCGGGCGCGGTTTTGAATACTGGCTTGTCATTTTTGAATTTCGAACTCCTCCACGTGACGGCTTTCCTTGAGAAGAAATTGTAAGCCAAAATGGCTACCAGCACAAGGATTATGGCACTCATATTATGTTTCTAAAAAGAAATTTTTAATACGAGTGTCTCTTTATTGGCGGTCCGCCGGCACTGCAGGGTGGGCGAAGCGCGCTGTATTTTTATAGGCTTGCATTTCCATACTTTGTTTTGTATTCAGCGCGTTTTCATTAAATTCACGCATTGGAAATGAAACCTTAATGGTTCGGTTTAAAGTTTATTTGGTAGTGAACCGGCATTGAGATGATCGATTTCCACGGCGTAAACTTAACTTTTTCTGGACGCTGTTTTCATCAATCATTTATTTATTTATTTATTAAGGAGAGGAGGGGAGAACATGTTTGTAATTGTAATATTTACAATGAAATCTGTAAGGTTTTTTTTATGGATGATAATGGAATGGTGCACCCGCCTTTTCTAACGGCTTACGCTGATGGGTCTAATGGAGGATGATAAGATGAGCATGAGGTCAGGTCAGTTAGCACATCGTGATAAATTCACCAGGAATTTATCACGATGGTTTCAGGGGGAACCGCATGGGTCAATCTGACATAGCTGAGCTAACATTACTAGCAATTTTAGGGTTATTAATCCAGATTACTAATAACCTCCATATTACTCTGCAGTAAGAGACGCAAGTTTGGTCGATTGATCGATTGTATTCTCTATGCTTCCTCTTACTCTATGCTCAATTTGTCAATGGCGATCTTTGCTAGAAATCTTGTTTACATCGCTTTGTTCCTTTGCCTCTATTTTGTTACCATGACATATCTGACTGACAGTTCCCTTCCCCCCGATCTGTAAAGTTAAAACCTACGCAGTCTCTATGGAAAATATACCAGTTAATTCTTAATGAATTTACACAGAATATAGTTGATGTGAATCTAGAGAAATGCGGTGTCATGCCTCTGTACCCTGTAATTTCACTGCCTAATCTGCACCCTACAACTGAAACATCTTACAAAGCAAGCTGCTTGGAGGCTGAAATAGGTGAAACTGAGGTACACAGACGAGTTGTTACAAACTCTATATAAGTAAACCTCATTGCTACAATTATTTATTAATATTATGCCCTTTAGATAATTTCTCGAAATTTCTTTAGAATAAAGAATTTATTATAACTTATAATAAAGATATTTATTAATCAATTACTTTGTGGTATTTACAATATATATTTTTGCTGTATTTAAGTACTAAGACAATTTGAATAGAATATGCTTTATTTAAAAATAACTTAAATAGAAGTACTTTTGAATAGTCATACACATTTTTTAATCTGTCGCTCATTCGGAAAGCTATCTCGTCACAAGAAGAACGAACAAGAGACTTGCGTGTTGCTCTTTTAAATAATCGTTGTAACTTTACATTTTTAAGTTGAAACGTGTGAATACAAACTACTAACTAGCACTAATTCATTAGAGACAAAAAATAAAAACACAATCAACTGGTTGAGTAACAAAATAAGATTAAATATCTGACAACCTCGGAGGTCCAGCAGGGAGGATAAGAATAGAATAGAAAATCATTTATTCGAATAAACTTATATTGAAGCAGTTTTGAATAGTCATCACTTTTTTTTCAATCTACCGCATCTAAGAATTGTAAAAAAGCTTAAAAAAAGGTTGGGAAACACTCTTATGGACTATGCACTATATTCGCACTTTATATTTTTACGACGACCTCGGTGGTCTAGCGGTTTAGCATACCGCTTTACGTCCGATGGTCGCGGGTTCGATTCCTCGCACGGTACAAACATTTGTATTGAGTATGATTGTTCGTATTGATCTGAGTGTTTTCTGTGTATATGCATGTATTTATAAAAACAATATATCTATGTATTTATATCAGTTGTCTAGTAGGTACAGAATCGCGCTCTGCATAGCTTGGGACTAGATGGCGCTGTGGGAATTGTTCAAGGTTATTATTATATTATTACTAGTTGTTCACGCGGTTTCATCCGAATGAAATTTATGGCCTATGTGCTATTCTGATGTATAAGCTATATTATTGTAAAGTTTCATCAAAATCGGTTCAGTAGTTTTTGCGTGAAACAGTAACAAACATCCATACATCCATATATCCATACTCACAAACTATCGCAGATATAATATTATTATTATTACTCACATTACATTTTGGCGACACGTGTTATCAATTCATACATACTTATGTTATGTACCCCAGTAGACATACAAATAATACAAAATGTACATACATACATACATACATACATACATACATGGTAGCATTCAACATATTAATATTTCCGCTATAAACTTATGTATAATTTATAATTCTGTTTTCCTTCAAGAGCCATTTTATTTAAATTATACAATATACATCCATGGCAACTAGAATTTAAGGTCAGAAAAACGTTATCAGATATCTACATAGTCTGGCCATAAATATTGTTACAATTACATAAACAAAACCCCTCCGATCGATCCCCCGTCCAAATGAAACGGGGATCGAAATTACGACGGCCTGAGCCGAGGTTAGAAACACTAGCGGTGCCCTCAGACTGGCGTCGTAGCCGTCAGGCGGGAGTTGTCCTTCAGCTGCTCCATAAGTCCTTCCTTTGGTTTGGAGTGCCATCTGCACTCGCCTCCTATCGTCCGGTGAAGCTGTAAAGGCCAGCTGCGGCCAACAGCATTAGAGTAGTCCGAGAAAAAATCATTTGAATTTGGAATCTGTCATTCTTATATGAAGGTTTATTGTGTTTTCTCGAGAAATTCCCCATAATATATCCCCATGTATAGCATGGGGTTTTTCAAGAAGGGTATTACACATGGGGTTTTTACACGGGACTTGCAACCAACTGTTTTCACAGATTCATTTAGAAGTTAGAGAAAGTAGTATAGGTGGTAATAGGTATTATTTATTACATAAATACACTTAGATTGTGGAATGAACTACCTTCCGAGGTTTTCTCTAGACTAGAGACTCCAGCATGGAGTTTTTCAGGAAGGGTATATTAAGGTTTCTTGAGGGTCGGCAACGCACGTGACACCCCTGGTGTTTCAGGCGTCCATAGGCTACGGTAACCGTTTACCATCAGATGGGCCGTATGTTTGTTTGCCACCACAGTAGTATAAAAAAAATATATCGCGCCAAACCGTTGTCAAATAATCATTACATAATATAAAACAAAGTCCCTGTCGCTGTCTGTGCGTCCCTATGTATGCTTAAATCTTTAACACTACGCAACGGATTCTGAAGCGGTTTGTTTTATTAGATAGGTCTGTTAAGTTTATGTTAATATTGATTCTCTTTTTTTATGTTTTCGCTCAATTGTAATTCCAATAATTGTAAATTGTAAGTGGAGGGATCTGGTACCTAAATGTGAAATGTGAAACGTCAATATTGGATGAGAAATAAATTATTTTTGAGTTGGCATAAAAATTGCATACAGCCCTAAGAGTGATTCAAGGGGAAGGTTTATATATATAATACATGTACACCCGTTCGAAGTCGGGGCGAGTAGCTAGGTTTATGATAAAATGGAGTTGGGTGATAAAAACCATCGAGTCGCTGTAATAATTGCAATACACAAAGTTGGTATGGAGACAATTACAATATTTGAAACTCTCTATCCGCTTAACATGTCAATGTTTGTATGCCATAGGGTTGCCAAGCTCAAATTTAAAAAACCAGAGTTGTAAGTTCAAAAAACCAGGACTATCCAGTTTAAAAACAGAACACAGTAATAGTGTTGCAATAGTTATATTAATATGTAGCTGGCGGTGCACCTTTATTTGTTAAGGAGAGAAGGGGAGAACATGTAATTACAAACATGTTATCTCCTCTTCCTGGTAATATTTACAATGAAATCTGTAAGGTTTTTTTATGGATGATAATAGAATGTTGCACCCGCCTTTTCTAACGGCTTACGCTGATGGGACTAGTGGAGGATGATAAGATGAACATGAGGTCAGGTCAGTTAGCACATCGTGGTGAATTCACCGTGAATTTAACATGATGGTTTCTAGGGAAAACCGCATGGGTCAAGCGGATATGGTATATCACTAGCAATTTTGGGATTATTAATCCAGATTACTAACAACCTCCTTATTACTCTGCAGTAAGTGACGCAAGTCTGGTCGATTGTATTCTCTATGTTTCCTCTTACTCTATGCTCAATTTGTCAATGGCGATCTTTGCTAGAAACCTTCTTGTTTACATCGCTTTGTTCCTTTGCCTCTATTTTGTTACCATGACATAAAAAACAATGTTTACGAAACTCAATCAGTCGGGTAAACAAATAGATTTCGAACGATTCTATGAATCGATTGTTGCTCTCTGTCGCACATGTGAAATTAATGACTCACTGTTTCAGTTTAACGGTTATTCAGACTATCGAAATTGGAACGAATTTCGAGGTTTTTACTTATGTTTTATTTATAATTCTTTCACCCAACGGCACAGGAAAGAACTATCCAGAATATACTAACGGGATAGTAGATTTTTCGAGAATATTCTAGAATTTGCATTAACGACGCACTGTTTGCATAATCTGTCCATTTTTAATCTAACCTTTTTTATATACGATTAGCTATTCGGCCCGGGTTCTCACAGAAGTATATGGATTATACATATAAAGCTTCCTCTTGAATCACTCTATCTTTTGCTACAAACTGCAAGAAAATCCGTTGCGTACTTTAAGAGATCTAAGTGAACAGACAACGGAAGCGACATCATTTTATACTATGTAAGGGTTATATAATTTGACGCGATCATTATTTATACGTATAATTAGTAAATCACAGGATCTTACCATGTTCTATATTTACTGAGTTCCCGATATTTCGGCAGTGTTTCAACCGCCATGATCACGGGTAAACTGGTAAACGAAATATCGGGTACTCAATAAATATAAAACGTGTTCCGATCCATCCCTCGTCCAATTCAAACGGGGACCGCTGTTACGACGGCCTGAGCCGAGGTTCGAACCCCTAGCGGTGCCTTCACACTAAAGTCGTATCCCTCAGGCGGGAGTTGGCCTTCAGTCGCTCCATAAGTCCTTCCTTTGGTTTGGAGTGCTATCTGCACTCGCCCCCTATCGTCCGGTGAAGCTGTAAAGGCCAGCTGCGGCCAACAGCATTAGAGTAGTCCGAAAGAAAGATCCCGTGGTTTTTACTAATTATACGTATTATGTAATTTGTTCCGAAGTACAGGTTTTGTTTGAATTCGTTTCTTAAAGCTAGCTGCTTGACAGCAGGAATAGGTAGGATTGAAATGACCCGGCATCCGCACGGTGAATCCATAGAATGCTAAGAAGTTCCTCTCTTTATGGTGAACAAATTATTGACGGCCACGAAGGTCTAACGTTTTAGCACACCGCCTTACTTCCGATGGTCGCGAGTTCAATTCCTCCCACGACTCAAACATTTGTATTCATAAGTATGATTGTTTGTATCGGTCTGGGTGTTCTATGTACATATATATGATATATGTATTTACGAAAAATATATATCTATGTTTTTGTATCAGTTATCTAGTACCTATAACAGAAGCTTTGATTGGATATGATTAAAGATTGTGCCCAGTAGCGTGCTTTGGGAGAGGCCTATGGAACAGTGGACTGAAGTGAGCTGATCATGATGATGAAGGAACCCACGCAGACGACTTTCTACAAAATGTATCATGGTACAACCAATCTATATAACAGGGGCTAAATATTGTGCCCAGTAGCTTTCATTGGGAGAGGCCTATGAAGCAGTGGACTGCATTGAGTTGATGGTGATGGTGATGATGGTGGTGATGATGATGATAATGAGGATGGGGAACCCACGCAAACGACTTTCTATAAAGTGTACCGTATTGTAATGTAGTGTAATGTAATGTGGACTCTATCCTCCGCAATTAACCTCTCATTTGGGCCGTTGTACGTGTAGAGCCGAGAGTACTACAGTAGCCAGAGCTCCTCCCAGAAGCGCAGAAGCCTCCTGTTGTCTTCACAGGCTTCGCGGAGCGACCTCACCGATCCGAGGATTTGTGTTCGTTGTGTGGCAGTGTATTTCTGATGACTGTCTGTACGTGACGTAGTACAGTGATTTTTATTTAATTAAACATATATAATAATTGTACCTACAAATTAAAATTTTGCACACCTCTTACGAGGTTCATGTACGGATCTCAACAATATTGTTAACACCTTATTGTTTACCTTTAACTTTTATTTACATAACTTAATTGTACAACTAAGAACCTAAAATTAAAAATATAATATACTAAAATATATTATTAAAAGGGGTCTCTTTAGGCAATGTTCCGAAGATACTGGCAGCGTTCCCTCTTTGAATGGCTAGACTAATTCTTTGTTATTGTTTACCTACATTTGGCAAATAAAATATAATCATTATTTTCTTTTTTTTTTCAAATATTCTCATCTCCTCTCTTAAGGAGAGGAGATGGCAACATACCCCCGGCAGAAGCACAGTCGGCCGCGGTTCAGGGCCCCAGGGAGAGAAACCGGCGTACAATAATTATTATTATTTTTATAAACATACGCAGATGACTTTCTACTAAGTGTACCTTACGTGTTACCTTACCGTATGTGTATGTGGTATTACCTTTCCATTTGGCAACAAGTATAACAATACAAAACACTCGAATACAGTAATAGAATTGATAAACAGCTTCGGACACTATTGGGGACAGTACATGGTAGTTGATAGATTCAGAACTAAAAGTCGGTCAAATCATACTAACAGACTGATCTATTTTTAGAAACACCATTGAAATATGCGAATCTCTCTCTTAAAGGCCTGTCGACACTTGTGCGCATCGGAATGATGCGTTACTTTACTTTTTCATAATGTATTACAAATTTACAATACAGTCATGTATATATAATAATAATAATCTCAGGACAATTCACACAGCGCCATCTAGACCCAAGTTAAAGTATCTAAAGTTTGTGTTATGGGTACTAGATAATACAAATACATAGATTTTAATATTACATAGAAAACACCCAGACCGATACAAATAATCATACTCATGGATACAAATGTTTGTGCCGTGCAGGAATCGAACCCGTGATCATCGGAAGTTAGGTGGTGTGTAACAGCTAGACCACCAAGGTCGTTAAAATCTTCTTATATATAAAATTCTGGTGCCGCGGTGTTTGTTACCAAACTCCTCCGAAACAGCTTTACTGATTTTGTGAGCATATTGTATAGGTCTAAAAATAGGCCAACATTTATTTTTCATACCCCTCAATGTCTAAACAAAGGGTGATCCACCCCTAACTTTTTAGTTAGCAAAATTATGATTTAGCAATGAAAAATACAATCAAGTCTTCACCATTCTACCATCAACCCCTATTTTTTATCGAAATATTAATCTATATGGCAAAACAACGTTTGCCCGGACAACTATATATAAACAATCTTATATATAAAATTCTCGTGTGACAGTTTTCGTTCCCATACTCCTCAGAAACGGCTTGACCGATTCTCATGAATTTTTGTGAGCGTATTGAGTAGGTCTGAGAATCGGCCAACATCTATTTTTCATCCCCCTAAATTTTAGGGGTAGTCCACCCTAATTTTTTTTTTTATTTTAAGGCAAAACAACGTTTGCCGGGACAGCTAGTTCATTATAAATTGATTTTGGGATTTTTTGGAATTTTCCCATACTCCTCCGAAACGGCTTGAGCTTTTACGAGCGTATTGAGTAGGTCTGAGAATCGGCCAACATCTATTTTTCATCCCCCTAAATATTAGGGGTAGTCCACCCCTAAATTTTTATTTTAAGGCAAAAATACGTTTGCCTTGTGTTATCGACATGATTATTGGTCATAAAAATGACTAAATTCTTCCCACTACAACTTCCGTCGCTGCGTGAGCGCGGTAGAGGGCGCACCCGAGGGAGCACTGCGTTCTGCATTCATTCTAAAAACGTTGAGGTCGACAGATCTCCGAATAGTTCTCCATTTATTAAAATAATATATATTATATTTATACGTTGGAATAATCTTACCTTAAAATTAAGTTAGAATATATTACATAATTATTTTATGTTGATCATTGGAATTATACATTGTAGTGGTATTTTGTTTGTAATGCGGATTGTGATTGTTTAGCAGTGTGAGTAATCTGATGATAAGGAATAAATGTGTTGATCTGTGTATTGTTTCTTTTATCAGAAGTGGGATGAAATACCCGCATAAAAAAAAAAAAAATGCCTCGTGGCCGGAAAAGAAAATCTCGACGGGATACTTCCTCCAGTTCCAGTCGATCATCATCATCATCATCTTCAGAAACAAGGGAAGTAAGGAAAAGGCGTAAACGCGATAAAGGAGCACCAACCGTGAGTCAAAATGCAATTTTATCATCAGTAATTCCTCAATTCGACCCATTAGTTGACGATATAGATATGTGGATAAACGTAGTAGAATCAAATTCAAATGCTTTCGGATGGTCTGATCAAATGATAAAGTACCAAGCTCTGCAAAAATTAAATGGTACCGCTAAAATGTGGTTAGATTCCTTTCAAAAGAATGAGACAAAATGGACTTCTTGGAAATGGCGGCAGTGGCGTAATATGTTATCAGATACGTTCCAAATTAAACGTAATATGTTTACCGCACTAAAACAATTAGTAGATGCAAAACCGTTACCGGGCCAATCTTTATATGAGTTTTATTTCGAACAAAAAAGTAAAATAGATCGTTTACATTTAGGATTTCGGGAACAAGATATAGTGTCCATAATAGTAGGTACAATCGGTGATACAAATATTAGAATAGTAGCCGAATCGGGTAATTTTAAATATTGCGATGATTTGGCATCCTTTTTGCATGGAAAAAATTATTCTCAAATAGAAAAGCCCTTAAATACAAAAAGTTGTTTAACAAATAAACCGAGTAGTAGTCGTCGATTTCAGGAGCATTCTAACTTAAACAAGAAGTTTGATAGTGATAATGTAGAAGCAATTTCTAGTAGTAACAATACGGATAATAAAATAATATGTTATCGATGCGGTAAAGAAGGTCATGTTAGAAGAAATTGTAATGCCAATGTGCGTTGTTCATTTTGTAATAAGCAAGGTCATGTAGAAAATATCTGTTTTACAAAAAAGAAAGTAAAGGGGGAGGAAAAAGAAAACAATCTTGAAGTAAAAATTATAGTAGCTCAGGGAACCAAACAAAAATTTTATAAAAATGTTTTAATAAACAATATTGATTGCGAAGCATTTTTTGACATGGGTAGCGATTGCTCATTAATATCAACACGGTTATTAAATAAATTACACGTTAAACCATTTCGGCTAAATTCGGCAATTAATCTAGTCGGTTTTGCGACCAACTCATCTGTTCAAGTAAGCGAAGCCGTAGCTGTAAATGTTAAAGTTGATACGGTTGAATTATTTATAACATTTTATATCATCGATAGCATGAGTAGTTGTGACATTCTTATAGGACGAAATTTCACGGAAGATTCTAGTATAATGTATGTACGTATTAATGATACCTTAACGTTTAAACAAGTACAAGAGTTAAATATATTAACATTAGATAAATATCAATTAAATAATGTACTCCCGGAATATGAACATACAATTAATAACATTTTATCAAAATACCCTGAATGTTTTTCACAAAAATTATTCAATCTTGGGAAAACCACACGTGTCGAGCTAGATATTGAATTAAGTTCATCTAAAGCAATTTATCGTAGGCCTTATAGAATTTCGGAGAGTGAACGAAAAATAATGCGCGAAATGACGGATGAATTATTACAAGACGGTATAATACAAAACAGTAGTTCTCCCTATGCAAGCCCAGCTCTCCTTGTAAATAAATCGTCAGGATCTAAACGTTTATGTATAGATTATAGGGAGCTAAATAAAATTACAGTTAAAGAAAAATATCCAATGCCATTAATAGAAGACCTCATTGACAGACTTCATGGGTGTAAATATTTTACATTATTAGATTTAAAAAGCGGGTACTATCAGATTACGGTTAAACCAGGGTCAATACATAAAACTGCATTTATTACCCCTGATGGACATTTTGAATTTTTGAGAATGCCCTTTGGCTTATGTAACGGACCAGCTGTGTTTCAAAGGTTAATGGATACTGTTTTAGGAAATTTACGCTTTGGTAAGGTAATCTGTTACATGGACGATTTACTTATAGCTACCGAGACGTATGAGGAAAATTTAGGTTCTTTAGAACAAGTATTAGATCTTTTTCAATTAAATGGACTTACAATAAATTTAGAAAAATGTAAATTTTTGCAGACGGTAGTTACATTCTTGGGATACGAAATATCGGAGGCAGGAGTTCGGCCAAGCTCTAAAAAAATTAAAGCAATTAATGAGTACCCAATCCCCACCTCAATTCATCAAGTTAGACAATTTTTGGGATTAATAAATTACTTCAGAAAATTTATAAAAGATTGTGCAGTTTTGTGTAAACCTTTAACTAATTTATTAAAAAAGGATGTCGTCTGGCAATGGGGTCCGCTACAAATACAAGCTGTAAATACTTTAAAAAATAAATTAATAGAGAACGCAGTATTACAAATTTTCGATCCTAAATTACCTATCACATTATATACTGATGCCAGTCGAGATGGCATAGGATGTATACTCATGCAAACAGTAAACAATTCGTTAACTGAAAATGTAGAAAAACCAATTTATTTTTACAGTAGACAGACAACTGTTGAGGAAAAACAATATCATTCTTTCGAGCTCGAATTATTAGCTATAGTGATAGGACTTCAAAAATTCCGTCACTATTTGTTAGGGAATAGTTTTAAAATAATTACAGACTGTAATGCCGTTCGATATGCTCTAACGAAAAAAGACATTATTCCACGCATTAGTAGATGGGTTTTACAAACCCAAGAGTTCTCTTTTGATATCGCGCATAGAGCGGGTTCCCAAATGAAACACGTGGATGCATTAAGCCGTAATCCTATAAAAGATATAATTGCTCAAGAGAATATAGAAGTTATGTCTATAAACGAAAGCGATTGGTTATTAGCCGTGCAATTGCAAGACACAAATATTAGCAATATTAGGGATATTTTAATGTCAGGTGAGGCCGAGTCAAACAAACAATTATTTAATGAATACGAAGTTATAGGTAATAAAGTATATCGGAGAACAGAATACGGCAGACGTTGGTTAGTACCCACACAATGTATTTGGCAGATAATTCGAGCCAACCATGATGATGTAGGTCATTTTGCTGTTGATAAAACTATAGACAGAATACGTTCAAAATATTGGTTTCCGCGTTTAAAAAAGACCGTTTCCAAATATATAAAAAATTGTTTGAACTGTATATACTACAAAAGCGAGCATGGAAAAAAGCCAGGACTTTTGTATTCAATTCCTAAATACGCTAGACCATTCCATACATTACATTTAGATCACTTAGGACCCTTTATTAAGTCCACTAAACAAAATAGCTATTTGTTGGTAGCAGTCGATTCTTTTACTAAATTTGTATTTATATCGGCCGTTAAAAATACAAAGACTAAGGGAGTAGTAAGCGAATTAAATAAAATATTCAAAATATTTGGCAATCCTAAACGGGTAATATGTGACGCCGGTAGCGCATTTACTTCAAAAGCATTTACAAAATATTGTCTCGAACGTAATATTAGGAGACACATAATCGCCACTGCCATGCCACGCTCCAACGGACAAGTAGAGAGATATAATAGAACTATATTAGAAGCATTGCGTAGTATGGGAGCAGACGGAGACAACAATAAATGGGACCAACATGTGACAAATATCCAACAAGGAATCAACAGCACAATTAATAAAACTTCCGCTGCGGTTCCAAGCGAAGTGTTCTTTGGATATAGAATTCGCATGGATAATGATAAAATTGACAACGATCTTGAGGAAAATACAGTGGATGTTACAGCATTGAGGTTGAAAGTAGATGAAAATATAAAACTAAATGCGGAAAAGCAGAAAAATACTTTTGATTCAAAGCGTAAAAAAGCACCCATTTACAAAATAGGTGATTTAGTAGTGATTAAAACACCAAACTGTTCGAATGAAGGACAGAGCACCAAATTAATGCCGTTATTTAAGGGTCCATTTCAGATTGATGAAGTTTTAGGTAAAGACAGGTATAGAATTAGCGATATGAGGGGATCAGAAAGAAGCTCAAAACATTACAATGGAGTAAGTTGTGCAGAAAACATGAAACCATGGATTCAGATCGGAGAAAATAGGGATATGTAAGGCGGATGTTATCGCTTCATAAAGGTAATGTTACATATTTATTTATGTAAGATAAGGTGCTCACCAAACCTCCAGCATTTGTTATACATTAATTGTTTAGAGCTTATCGTTTCTACCTATTTTATAAATATTGATAAAAGCTCGTGATTGCTCGTGAACAAGTGAGTAACCAGAACGTTACTCAAATGGATTGGATTCCCGGACAATCATGAGTTGAAAGAGTCCATGTAATAACGCTGATGCTTGCGATTGTTGCCGAAGTGTAATGGGGTAACCGGAACGTTACTTAGCTTAAACACTTCGCTGTCAGTCGGAAGTTCAGTTTTCACACCATGACTAATCTCTTAAGAGACCTATTACAATTATGCTAATGTATTTACTCGTGTATATTCCAGGGACGTTCGAGGACGAACGCGGGCGCAGGACGGCCGGATGTTATCGACATGATTATTGGTCATAAAAATGACTAAATTCTTCCCACTACAACTTCCGTCGCTGCGTGAGCGCGGTAGAGGGCGCACCCGAGGGAGCACTGCGTTCTGCATTCATTCTAAAAACGTTGAGGTCGACAGATCTCCGAATAGTTCTCCATTTATTAAAATAATATATATTATATTTATACGTTGGAATAATCTTACCTTAAAATTAAGTTAGAATATATTACATAATTATTTTATGTTGATCATTGGAATTATACATTGTAGTGGTATTTTGTTTGTAATGCGGATTGTGATTGTTTAGCAGTGTGAGTAATCTGATGATAAGGAATAAATGTGTTGATCTGTGTATTGTTTCTTTTACTTGTAAGCTAGTATAGATATAAAATTCTCATGTTACAGTGTTAGTTGCCATACTTCTCCGAAACAGCTTAACCGATTTTGATAAAATTTTATATGTATAGGTACTAGGTAGGTCTGAGAATTGTTATTGTCAATTTTTTAA
The DNA here is from genome assembly GCF_030625045.1 of Achroia grisella. Taxonomy (NCBI): domain Eukaryota; kingdom Metazoa; phylum Arthropoda; class Insecta; order Lepidoptera; family Pyralidae; genus Achroia; species Achroia grisella. The sequence goes on from NW_026712968.1 coordinate 983,304, forward strand.
CTGCTGACCATAGTAGAAGAGCACTCTCATGAATTATATGTTACGTGACAAGAAGCATGTCTCCAGTCCCGGAGCGATGCTCCATTTTCATAATGGAGGTCAGGTGAATCGATTACGAGACAAAGAATTATCTCTACTGTCTATTGTCTATTGTTTGGTACACTGAAACTGAGTGAAAACTGAAATGATACTACAGAAGTGCGTATACAAATTCAAATTAAAAAAATCATTTATTCATGTAGGACATTTTAGCCGCTTATGAACGTTAAATTTATTTATATTTAACGTTTATATATCTCTACTGTCCATTGTCTATTGTTTGGTACACTGAAACTGACTGGAAACTGAAATGACACTACAGAAGTGCATATACAAATTCAAATTCAAAAATAATTTATTCATGTAGGTCATATAAGCCGCTTATGAACGTTAAATTTATTTATATTTAACGTTCATTAGCGTTTATAATCTTACCAGGAGAACATAAGTATAGTGAATGTCTTAGTAAAATCGTCGTAACATCACTAGCTGTACAAATGGCTGATTCAGCACGTGTTGTTGGTCGCGTTTACGAGGGTCGCTGTAAACTGTAAAATGCGCAAAGAGTTTGTTTATGTGCAGTATCGAATTATTTTAATTTTTTTCCCTACCGTCCAGTTCAGTATATGTATAGATCCAATTGAGAAGAACTGGCAAGAATTTCTTTTTTGTTTTTAAAGCCAGTTAAAGCCAGACAATAGACATACTCGTATTTTGCGTAAATCCGAATACCACGTAGTGACAAAGTGCCTTTCCATGATTGCAATGAAAAGAAGCAAGGCACTAAATACCTGCCAAAACAATGTACAAAAGACATGAAGGTGTAAGTCCTCAATTGACGATCCTTACCAGTGAATGCATGTCCTTAAGATTAGGAAAGCCGATTCCGCGTAACGGGAAGAGGCGAGGATGAAGAAGAAATACCTAAGTTTCACCTATTTCAGCCAAGCAGCTTGCTTTGTTAATGTTACAAGGAGTAACTTAAGCTACCACTAAATGCATATGAAAGTAAATATATACGGTACTTGCATCAAAAAAGTTAATTTTAAAATTTGTCTACGTTTTTCTTGCTAATCTCTAAAACGGCTGAACAGATTTTGACGAGATTTGAAGATAGTTAATGTTATAAGGAGTAACTTAAGATACTTTATTATTATTTTAGATATTGTTTAATTTAATTTAAAAAAAATGGAATGGTGCACCCGCATGCGCTAACGCTGACGGGCACCAGTGGAGGATGATAAGATGAGGATCAGTTAGGTCAGTTATAATCGGGACAAATTCAGCAAGAATGTATCACGATGGTTTCCAGGGGAACAGTGTGGATGTCAACCTGACATGGTACACTGCAATAAGATCATCAGTTCACATTACTGACAATCCCCTTTCCCCTATAGGTGACTGTTACCACTTACTATCAGGTGGACCGGCGGCTTGTATGCCATTATAATCATCTTCTTTTTTTCGGACTACTCTAATGTTAAACGCAGCTGGCCTTTACAGCTGCACCGGACGATAGAAGCCGAGTGTAGATGACACTCCAAACCAAAGGAAGGACTTATGGAGCGGCAGAAGGCCAACTCCCGCCTGACGGATATGACGCCAGTCTGAGGGCACCGCTAGGGGTTCGAACCTCGGACCAGGCCGTAATTTCAATCCCCGTTTTAATTGGACGGGGGATCGATTGGAATCTTAACACACGTTAATTGCCATTCAAAAGGGCTACTGTCATGCTTATATACTGTATTTTCACACTACAATCGAGACTGACTAACCTTTTTTATAATTACTAGCTGTCCCGGCAAACGTTGTTTTGCCTTAAAATAAAAAAAAATATTAGGGGTGGACTACCCCTAACATTTAGGGGGATGAAAAATAGATGTTGACCGATTCTCAGACCTACTCAATACGCTCTCAAAATTTCATGAGAATCGGTCAAGCCGTTTCGGAGGAGTATGGGAACGAAAACTGTGACACGAGAATTTTATATATAAGATTATTCCTTTATATAAACATATATATGTTTTATATATCTATATTTACGGGGTAATACGTTTATTTAAAACTTATACGAGGATGATGATAGTGAAGAATTATTTTCACACAAGTTTCTTGCTCGTTCTTCTTGTGATGAGACAGCTTTCCGAACGAGTGGTAGATAAAAAACAAATTGTTATGACTATTCAAAAGTGCTTAAATTAAGTTTATTTGAATAAATGATTTTCTATTCTTTCTTCTATTCTATTATTATTATTATTAATGGTAAATTTATTAAACATTTTTTTAAGCTGGAGATAAACCGGTTCCAGGCGCAGTCAGCCTTCCATTTTAGTGTTCCACATTGCGTCTTGGACACACCATATTGACATATTTTCGTTTCGTTAACGGTAAACAGGATAACAGTTTCCCGCCAATATAACAGGATGTCAAATCACATTGTTTTTAAATTCAAAATGGCGCCTCATAGCGTTAAAAACATGTTATTTCAAAAACTATTTTTAAAAAGGTTGGTAAGGATTACAGGATGTTTACAACAGATAACCATCTTGTTTTTTTTCGGACTACTCCAATGCTGTTGGCTAAAGCTGGCCTTTGCAGCTTACCCGGACTACAGGGGACGAGTGCAGATGACACTCCAAACCAAAGGAAGGAGTTATGTTGTGGCTGAAGACCAACTCCCGCCTAATAGATACGACTTTAATCTTAAAGCACTGGGGGAGGGAGGGGGGGGGGGGGTTCGAACCTAGGCCGGCCGTCGTAATATCGATCCCCGTATGAATTGGACGGGGAATCAATCGGAGGAGATCATGACAGCTGCATCAACTCAGCTACATTGCAATGCACGTTTATAGTTTAGTAGAAAAGACTTTACCAACTATTTTTTTTATTGAGGGTTTTGTGCTATTGTCAGGTGCAGACCCTTAACACTGCGACCTGTATAGATGTATTGTACTCGCTCTTTTTCAAAGTTCGGGACCTAGACCAGTCAGGGACAAGAATTGAAGGATATCCTTAGGAGCGATGGTTTTATCTCCTCAGGATAGAGTGTAAACTTTCCAAAGGAGATATTTCGTTTATGCATGAGTGGGCTACAACCACATAGGATGTGTAGTGGCGTTTCCTCTTCTATTTGGCAAAATCTACAGATTGTTGTTAACCTCTTAATTTTGAGATGTGTTTATTCAATTTATAGTGTCCACTGAGGGCCCTACTCATGATGCATAAGCACTTTTTACTCAACTAACTAATCTTTTAGGAATTTCTTCCATTTGCTTTTGACATTGCTCATCAGTATTACTAAATACTTACTATTTAAAATCAGAGGAGTGCTTATCTTTAATTTGACCCGTATTGACCCAATTTATTCGTGTGGACATTGCAAAAAACCAGGAAATCGGGGAGAATACATAAATATCTTACAGTGATAAGGTCACTGGAAAAAACTTATGGAATATGTATGGCTTTTTTGGCTGTTTTCCATGTACCCATTGCCAAATTATATTAAAAGGAAGTAGGTAAAAAGTTGCTACGGGCATCTTTTTACAAATAAATTTGTATATTCGATTCAAAATAAGAACACTAGTAATTTTTTTTTTCAGATAAATATGATGGAATGCGTAAGTAAAAATAAATGAGTATTTTATTTTCACTAACAATCAAATCAAAACACTTACTTTAAAATTTCATTAAAAAACTGATTAGGTTGTTAATAGCGCTTTGTAATTTGTACTTTTGCCTCCATTTGCTTAATATCCATGATTAAAAAAATTATTTCATTAACTTATCAATTCCAAATTTAAATTGTTCTTATTAAGAATAGAAAATGTTAAATATTTCATTTCGATTGCCTCCATTACATACATTTTTATCATATTACTAGCTGTACCGGCAAACGTAGTTTTGCCTTAAATTAAAAAAAAAAATTAGTGAAAACCCCTAACATTTAGGGGGATGAAAAATAGATGTTGGCCGATTCTCAGACCTACTCAATACGCTCACAAAATTTCATGAGAATCGTTTCGGAGGAGTATGGGAACGAAAACTGTGACACGAGAATTTTATATGTAAGATGGCGGGTTTTTTTTTTACAACATGCCAAAAACAACAAAGTTAGATAATAATGAGTATTATTCCGGATGATAATACTTATTATTATATTTAATCATTTTTTTCAATGATATATTAAAAATAATACAACTTGCGCGTTAAGTTGAACTTAGTGCAAAATAAGTAACGTCCGGTTTCCAAGTACGACGCCATTACGTTTGACTTAAGATGGCGCCAATTTCATTATTTATTACTAATAAATGAAATGAAGAACTAGAGATGATTAGACATACTAAATTGTATTATTAGTGTATTATATTAACAACTAACCTGTGCTCGTTAGTAAAGTACGATTATTAATTCCAGTCAGTAAAATGACAAGTGCAACTGTCACAGATACAAAAAAGGATGACCCGCTACAATAGTGATGTTCGGCAATCAATAGACTTAGACATTTAGTCATGCTTTATTTTATTAGCTATCAAAAACTTTTTTTTTATTTATAATATTTAATACATATCGTATTAAATAATACGATTTTAGAAATATGGACCTTACCAGCATATTAAAATTTCTCACTATAACATTATTACAAAAGCTAGGAAAAAATGTAAAAAGAGATTCAGAGGAATTAATACTAGAATTTTTATTTATATAAAGGCAATTTGATATTGAATAAAAAAAATGTAATCTCGACTAAGTTTTAATTGTAAAAACTGGATGTACCACATCACTATTTATTTGGGGCTAAAAACCTGCAACACTGTAAATGTCATTTTACTGACTGGAATTAATAATCTTACTTTAGTTAAAATTTATATTTTTGTGATGAATTTTATATAATTTAGTTGAGAAACTATTTTATTTGTATTTAAATCAATTACAATATAGACAAGCAATGTTTATTTACTAAATATGCTATATGTATCTACACAATACATCCCACAATAAGAAGACTGCCGGCGACCGACCACCGAACTCCTTTGATATTTATATTTTTGAAGAGTTCTTTTTTATATGTCATGTTATTTGATATACTTCACTTTATTGTATGTAACACTCTCTTATTGTCCTTTTCATAGTTCGCAACTGCACATTAATATATTATATTATTATAAACCACGTGTTGTCATCATTTAAATACTCATACAGTCCACCGATCCATTACAAAGACAATATAAAGATATCATGTTAAACAGACAATATCTTGAATATCTTTATTTTATCTATGATCATCATGATCACAGAGCAATCAAAGAGCAAAAAAATAACGTTTTAAAGAAATCGCCATTATGAAAATTAACTTAACTTAGCATCTCTATACAGTATATGAATATAATAATATATCTAGACACGTGGTAGCGTGTCAAGCCGAGTATCAAGTAAGAGAACTGGCGAGCAGCACCGTGTGTATATTTACACGAACCATTTGGAGCCACTTTTGACCTCCTCATAATTATAATATATATAAATAATAAGAATATATATGAATGAAACCATAATTGAATCTATGTAACTGCCTATAGTAGTTCTAAAAATGGAGAGCTTACACAGTTTTTTTACAAAAAATATATTCATCCAAATGTTACCCCTCCGATCCCCAGTCCAAATCAAACGGAGATCTAAAATACGACGGCCTGAGCCGAGGTTCGAATCCCTAGTGGTGCCCTCAGACTAAAGTCGTATACGTCAGGCGGCAGTTAGCCTTCAACCGGTCCTTAAGTCCTTCCTTTGGTTTGTAGTGTCATCTACACTCGCCTGCTACCGTCAGATGGAGCAGTAAAGGCCAGCTACGAACAACAGGGGGGAAAGGTGATTGTTAGTAATGTGGACTGATGATCTCATTGCTAGCAATGTACCATGTCAGGTTGAGCTGCACACGGTTCCCCTGGAAATCATCGTGATAAATTACTGGTGAATTTGTCATGATGGACTAACTGGCCTGACCTCATGCTCATCTTATAATCCTCCACTGGTGCCCCGCCAGCGTAAACCGTTAGCGCAGGCGGGTGCACCATTCCATTATCATCCATTAAAGAAAAGCTACGGAATAGCATTAGAGTAGATCGAAAAAAATGTTACGTGCTCATGTGCATGAGGACAAAATCTTCAAAATGAATATATGTTGTTGCAAATATTCCGTATTAGAAAAACTACAAAAAAAAATTAACAGTTTCATACAAGAATTAATTTCTTCTACATATTGCCTGCAAACACATAACGACAAAATTTTCAAAATTGATATATTCAAGCAATTTTTGCATATATTCCGTTGTAGAAAAAATTGGTTACAGTTTCATATAAAAATTATTTTCTTCTAAGTGACGCAACTCTGTCAATCTTTACTACAGATCACAGAGTAACTAATATAAACCTGCATAACTCTGTGTAATTTCGCGCCAATAAAATACAGATTAAAAAGAAAAGTAATGCAGGAAAACGAAATCACTTTCGCGGAAGTATTCGCGCATTCATTCGATTAATAATCGAATATATCGATACGATTTATCGATTCCAGAGTGTTATTTAAATTAGACCCACCCGTCGGGGAGTCGAATTAATTATAAACAAAAAATACATACAACCTTTCGTTTATTGTAAACAGTAATGTAGGATTTTGTTTCATAAAACTAATTTCAAACGTGACAAAGTTAACTCGAGAATAGACACAACAAAATGGCGGCAAATGAACTGCAATGGGAGAATACACAATATATAATATTTTTTTATATATTGAGTAGTCCTTGACTTAACATTCACATGATGACTCCAGTGGTCTAGTGGTTTGGGTCACGGTTTTACTTCTGATGGTCGCGATTCGAGTCCAAGGACCGAACAAACATACGAGTTGTTTGTATTAGTCTGGGTGTTTTCTATGAATAATAAAAATAAATTATGTATGTATTAAAAAGAATGTATTTAAGTTTATTATTAGTTATATAGTACCCATAACACAAGCTCTACTTAGTTTGGGACTAGATGGCGCTGTGTAAATTGTCCTGGTTCTGTTATTTAATAAAAAAAAACTTCCTCTAATTTTTCTTATAATAAAATATTGTCTATGTCCCTCTATAAGTACTTAATTTCACAACAAAATTAATTAAAATAACTTTAGTCTTGTTTCTATTCTATCTCATAAGCAACAGACAGATACGTTCGCTGTCTATATTATTACCGAACAATTGATTTCTTCTTTTAACATTTAAAGCTCTGTTTTTTTTATATTCTCATATTTAGTATTTTTAAATGAGTGATAATGAAATGGTTCCTCGACCGCTGACGGCGCACCAGTGGAGGATGACAGGATGAGCATGAAGTCAGGTCAGCCGTGGTGAATACAGCAGGAACTATGTAACAGTGATGGTTTCCTGATATGTATGTGTAGGTTCAACATTAACGTCATTTATTAACAATACTCTTCACCTCGCCCTTTCTCGTTTATGGTAATTGCTGAAAAGAAAACAGAATAAAAATGTATAAAAAGCATAGCCAAAGAAAACATTTATATATGAAGATAGTCTGCAACATTACAATAATTATTATTAAAAAAAACACGAACCTTTTTAAGTACTAAACCATGCAAAGGAAACAAGCTATCCGAATAACTTTTTTTTTTCAGACAAGGGAATAAATTCACGGTCAGCAATTGATCGACGCATCAAAGATGTTTGTCCAAAGTCATTCGAAATTCAAAATGTTTGTATACATTTATTCAAATCTCGGTGTTTGACGCACACAGCTCCATAAATATTGTATTGAGGCGATGGGATTCATGAATTGGTATCGGCGCGGCGCGTTCGGATACGCGGCGCGGATATATTTTTTTTATGTAACTGGAATAACAGTAATAATAATATTTGATTTTTTTATTATTAAATAATAATAATAATAAACACCTAGACACGTTGCAAATCCGCTCCTCTATAATAGAATTATTACAAAAAGACGTCATTCTTAACACTTGCCGTATTGTAAGGAAATTCTTTCGTCATCACTTTTATCATCCTCGTATAACTTTTGGCTAAGGCTAGCGTGTTTGTATGTATTACCCCTGTAAAAAGGGAGAAGGGAGAATATAAAACATATATAAAGTAATAATAATAATAAAACTGGTCAGTATGATCCATAACTCTAACCTATAACACGAGGGGAAGGGGATTGTTAGTAATGACTCTAGACCCCGTTGCTATCAATGTACTATATCAGGTTGACCTCCACGCGGTTCCCCCTGGAAACCATCGTGATAAATTACAGGTGAATTTGTCATGATGGGCTAACTGACCTGACCTCATACTCATCTTATCATCCACTGGTGCCCCGCCAGCGTAAGCCGTTAGCGCAGGATGGGTGCTCCATTTCATTATCACATACAAAAAAAACCTATAACACGGAAGAAATTCGAGAATATAAAATGTATAAATAATAATAGTAAAAGGCTCGCAATAAGTAGGTACATAAACACATACTGGTGGTTTCGGCCCTTAAATATGACGCCTCAAAGCGTAATAAACTTCTGTAGCAAATAATAAGGTACCGAGGGACTTAGTATGCCCCGTCCACGGTACTAATCACCAGCTTCAAAAGCTATGATTTATGTTTCTCTGGAATAACAAACGTTTTTAACTGTAATAGAATTTCTCAAATCGGTTAAGTTATTACGAATTTTAATTTTCTAATAACAAAATGTAAATGTTTTATTGTATTAATGTCATAAATAATTGTGTAAAATTTCAATAAAAAATATAGCCTATATGTTATTCTGATGCATAGATAAACTATATTATTGTAAAGTTTCATCAAAATTCGTTCAGTAGTTTTTGCGTTAAAGAGTAACAAACATCCATACTCACAAACTTTCGCGTTTATAATATATTATATTAAGATAATACATTTATTTTAGGCGCAGAACAAAAAGGTCTGTGCTTTTTTCGAACCCCTAGTGGTGCCCTCAGACTAAAGTCGTATCCGTCAGGTAGGAGTTGGCCTTCAGCCGCTCCATAAGTCCTTCCGCGGGTTTGGAGTGCCATCTGCACTCGCCACCTAACGTCCGGTGAAGCTGTAAAGGCCAGCTGCGGCCAACAGCATTAGAGTAGACCGAAAAAAATATATATATGTTAGGTAAACAATAATGGATGACAGCCAATTCTGTCAATGTCTGTCAAAGTCATCAAAATCTCAAAGAAAAGAAGGAATACAGTAGCCAGTATTATTACTACTTCTTAGTTTGGTTATGTAATATTATGTTATCTGTGGTTTGGTTAAGTTTATTTAATTGTATTTTTTAGAAAGGTATGTCCATAACTTATTGTTCCGTATTCCGAACCTCCTTAGTCTAAGCAGGTTGTATCACCAGCTTGCTTACTGGAGCAAAGGGCGCTCGGTAATACTGACCACATATAAAAACATGTGGCCACTTAAATTTAAAAAAAAGAATAATAAAACAATTTAAAAAAAGAACTGGACTTAAAAGCACGCTTCGTAATTTTATCTATATAAAACAAGATAATTAAGAAATTATTTAACACAATATAATTGTTTATGATGAAAATATACACTGTAGAGTGCGTGGCCACTAAACAGTACTACACATCGGGACGTTCCTGAGCAAAGGTGAGTAAGTTTGGTGTTACATTGCTTACTTTGGGGTGTTCGGAGTGTGGAAGACGTTCTTCCAGGTCGAAATCGTATTTTTACTTCCTTTTCCATTAATTATTTTCTTTTCAATAAATACAGTCCACTCTCTCTTTTATATATTAATTTATAAGGATTCGTATTCCAACATTTTTGTTAGAAGAGGCTTTGCTCCAGTAAGCAAGCCGGTGATACAACCTTCTTAGAATAAAGACGTTTGGAATACGGAACACTTGTAGTATAGTTACTCGGGGGTTGTAGCCGCAACCTTCACCCCCCAAGGGGATGCAGGTGACCCCCTTGGGGGTATAAATGCGAAGTCTCTCTGGTCTTCAGTATCTCATTGTCCGTCTGTTTATGACAGTTTCACTAATGAACATCTGACCTGATGTTAATGACGTTTGGCACTCAAAAATGTAGACGTAGTTGAAAGAAACTAGACTTTTTTTACCATTGGAATGGTAAACAATCTGATCCTCCACCTGATGGTAAGTGGTAACCGTCGTCTATATACATGAACAGCACAAGAGATATCACCTTAGAATGTGATGTCACGCCTCTTATCCTGTAATGTCACTGCCTAATCTGTACCCTACAACATAAACACATCTTACAAAGCAAGCTGCTTGGCGGCTGAAATAGGTGAGGCTGAAGTAGCCACGTAGATGAGCTTTTACAAAGTCTGTCTATGTGAAAGTAAAACATTCGCTAAACTAGGCTGTACGGTCTAAGGATCTTTGCCTATTCCATTTTTGAAAGGAGATGAACGAATATAAAAAAAAACCATTCGCTACTAACAAAAAAAAGTTTGTAATATTTCTTCGAAAAAAACACAACATGGCATTTCCGAACGCATTTCGAGAAAAACAAAATGGCGCCCGCCATTCGCTAACGGTCGCCTAAAACAGTGTCAAATCGTACATTACAATTTCACATATGGATTTATACAGAACAAACGGACAAACTACAGTTACTTTATAAACGTATGTGTTGCTAAAGTCCTGAATTATACATATATAATGACGTCAGAAGAGGAATTGCTGTAATTGAAAATTGATAATATTATTTACTAAAGAGAGACAGCATATCGTCGTCTCTGTCTCACATATTTCTGCCGCCAAATGCGATGACTACGTCACTAAGTAAAAAATATTTTTTGCATGAAGCTGTGTAACTAACTTTTTAATTTTAATACATTTTACATAGGCTACGGTAACCGTTTACCATCAGATGGGCCGTATGCTTGTTTGCCACCTAGTGATAAAAAAAAATTATTACGGTGTTTGCAATCTATTGTTTTACTAGCAAGTTCGATCGCTTAGTTTTTTTTTCGGACTACTCTAATGCTGGCTCTCTAATGTTGGCCGCAGCTGGCCTTTACAGCTTCACCGGACGATAGGGGGCGAGTGCAGATGGCACTCCAAACAAAAAGAAGGACGTCTGGAGCGGCTGAAGGACAATAAATATGTTTTGTATAAAGCAGTGTAACTAACTTTTTTTTTTATACGAATTTTGCAGCCAACTGTTTTCAAAGATTCATTTAGAAGTTAGGGAAAGTACGATAAGGGGTTTTTTATTACATATGTTTAAAAATAAATTGTTTTAAATGAAAAATCTTGACCTTGTTTTATCTAGGTGTATTGTTCAAAATAACACATTAATTAATTTTTGACAGATTAAATAAACTATTTTTTTTTCTTTTTTCTTAACACGAGTACTGGCACATAACAATGACAAAAGAGGTTGTATACATATATTAATTAAACACATAAATACACTTAGATTATAGAATAAACTACCTACTATTATTATTCGGTCACACATACCAATAACTAATAACATCAATCCACAGGTAGGTAGGTAGGTAGGCTCGCCCGCAACCGCGTTGTATTCAAACATACCTAGCGAAATGTGGACATGTCAAGTATTGCGTTCACCACCACGGCCACAGTTGACAATGACTCTGACACTGACCACCCCGTGTGAGATAACAGTCTTGAAGATTATTTTTATTTTTTTTATTGGGTTGTTTGGGCTATTGTCAGATGTTTGTAGCACCTGTAGCACTGCGACCTACATAGATCTATTGTGCTCGCCCTTTTTCAATGTTCGCTACCTAGACCCGTCAGGGACAAGAATTGAAGGATATTCTTAGGAGCGATGGTTTTTATCTCCTCAGGATAGAGTGTAAACTTTCCAAAGGAGATATTTCGTTTATGCATGAGTGGGCTACAACCACATAGGATGTGTAGTGGCGTTTCCTCTTCAGTTTGGCAGAATCTGCAGATTTTTGTCGTGCATAGGCGCAATTTTGCCATATGCTTGTTTAATTTGCAGCAAAAGTCTTGAAGATACTATATTATGTTATATAACATATATATACGTTATATACACTAATTCTAAATACCGATTTTCGTGATTTAGCCCTTAAGCATACCGCTTTACTTCTAATGGTCGCGGGATCGATTCCTCGCACGGCACAAACATGTGTAATCATGAGTATGATTGTTTGTATCGGTCTGAGTGTTCACACAAACTCTAGTTAGGTTGGGACTAGATGGCGCTGTGTGAATTGTATAAAGTTATTATATATATAAAAATATTACTTTTAACGATAATTGCGTGGACGGCGCAGTATCGATTGTTGATTTTGTTTCGGATTACTCTAATGCTGTTGGCCGCAGCTGGCCTTTACTGCTTCACCGGACGATAGGGGGCGAGTGCAGATGGCACTCCAAACCAAAGGAAGGACTTATGGAGCGGCTGAAGGCCAACTCCCGCCTGACGGATACGACTTTAGTCTGATGGCACCGCTAGGGGTTCGAACCTCGGTTCAAGCTGTCGTAATATCAATCCCCGTTTGAATTGGACGGGGCATCGATCGAAGGGAAAAACTCATACTTATAATTTATATAGAGAAATTATTATGCTAATATTTTTTTAATTATACATATAAATGAAGTAAACCAATAAAAAATTAATTTTATAATTTAATAATTATTAATAAAAAAACACTCCCATGTATCTGACACGCACACGTATCTTTGTTCATTGACTTGATAAAGTCTGTAGTCAAATTGAGAATAGATTATTATTGTCTATCTAAAGATATTTTCAGCCTTACCAAATGTAAAATATAATAATAATAAATTCACTATTTTCTGAGGTCAATATTTGCGATGCGTCGCCTTAATTACGGTCGAAATTCGACCACCTGGCGACCACTTTCTTTCTGTTCCTATCTGCTAATAGCTTTTGGCTATGACCAGATTTATTATGTTAGTTATTATCATCATCTGCTTCTTCCTTATCCCATTTATTTGTGGTCGTCGTAATATGTTTTTCTCTTCCATTCATCCCTGTTCGCAGTCATCGCGTTATTTACTCCCTTTCTTACCATATCATCTTTCACACAGTCCATCCATCTCTTTTTCGGCCTTCTTCTCTTATAACCATTCACATTCATATGTAACACCTTCCTTAAAATATTATCTTCATTCCTACGCATTACATGCACATACTAGTTATTATATTAGACTAGCTGGACCCGTCAAATGTTATTTTGCCGTGAATTAATTTAGTTAAGGGTCAAATATAGGGTTGTATGTATTCTTAATGCCACGTAATAAAATACAAAATATATATAACTTTGTCGAAAATTAAAAAAAAATTTGCCTTGAGCCACCCTTAAAACTAAGGTGTATAAAAATTCGTTATAAAACTACTGAATATACATATAATTAATTATACATATATTTAAATTGATCAAGACGTTTCGGAGGAGTATAATCACGAAATCTGTGACACGAGAATGTTATATACTAGAGTGTTGTGTGTGTGTGTGTGTGTGTGTGTGTGTGTGTGTGTGTGTGTGTGTGTGTGTGTGTGTGTGTGTGTGTGTGCGCGTGTGTGTGTGTATGTGCCTTTAACGCTAAAAGTTGTATCTGTCTATCTATATTATTAAATAAGGTTTTATAAATCAAGCTGTTTAGCGGCTGAACTAGGTGATACTAAGGTAGACATGCAGACGAGTTTTTATAGTGTGATTTTATTCTCAGTTCTTATCCGTTGTATCTAGTCTACTTGCGGTGCGGCTAAGGCAATTTGTTCACTGGTGAGGTAATGGAGTGATTGGTTTCCTAAATTTAAAAATAAAAAAAAATTCTAGTCTACTTCTAGAAGATTTTAGTTTACTTTAAACAAGGAGAGAAGAGAACATTTACTACATTATGCCAATATATTTCACAGATCCAGGTAATATGTACATAAAACATAAGTAAATTAGCATTACAAATGTTGTTTTCCATAAAAAACTCTCTTCCATAAGGCATAATGTCGAAATTTAAATAAATCTACGAAAAAAATATGGGATATGTAGAGGGATGGGTTTAGGCGAGAATGAAACAACTTTTATATATGGAATTTAAAATAAAATTAAATAAAATAAAAAAAATATTAATGTTAAAATATATTAATTAATTAATCCATAACAGACAATTATGACAAGTCTAATTATAATTAATCTCCGGTGTATATATGAGATAGTGTAAGAGAATATTATACTGTACTAGCTACTCGCCCTGGCTTCGCACATGTACATGTATTATACATATAAACCTCCCTCTTGAATCCTCTATCTATTAAAAAAGGCCGCTTCAAAATCCGCATCCCAACCTGCACCTTCTTAGGACTGTACGGCTTCATGTACTTGCACTGAGGGTGAAGGAGTCATAAAAACCCACCCTCTTAGGAAACCCCCCTTGTAAAATATGCCATATCGCCAACTGAAGTAGCTAGCCGAACTGGACGGTAGGGTGATAGTGGTAAAAAAGTGACCTGCAGAAGACGCCTAAAGGTTCTATGTGAATAAATGATTTTGGATTTTACTATTTTTTTTATAGCACAGGGACAAACGAGCATGCGTCTCACCTGATGGTAAGTGATCACCGCCGCTCATGAGCACCCGCAACACCAGGGGAATTGCAAGTACGTTTTAAAATAAGTTCTGTTCTTGAAGGTTTCAATATCGTATCGGTTTGAAAATACTATTGCTGGAAGGTGATTCCACAACGTGGTTGTACGTGGCAAAAAGTTTCTAGAAAACCGCACTGTGGAGGACTGCCATTCATCCAGATGATCGGGATGATATTTTAAATAGATTTTATATAAATATTTGTAACGAAATACGAAAGTTTAAATATTAAAATGTGATCAATTGTAATATGAAGGGAAGGAGAAGGGTAAAAGTTACTGAAATTGGTCGACCACTATTAAAACCGTCCACCCCGTCCAATTCAAACGGGGATCGAAATTACGACGGCCTGAACGGAGGTTTGAAACCCTAGCGGTGCCTAACCCTAGCAGGCTGGCGTCGTATCCGTCATACGGGAGTTGGTATCCAGCTGCTCCATCGCATCCTTCCTTTGGTTACTTCAAACCATTTGCACTCGCCCCCTATCGTCCGGTGAAGCTGTAAAGGACAGCTGCGGCCAACATTAGAGTAGTCCGGAAAAAAGAAGATGATTATAATAGCATACAAGCCGCCGGTCCACCTGCTAGTAAGTGGTAACAGTCACCTATAGGGGGAAAGGGGATTGTCAGTAATGTGAACTGATGATCTTGTTGCAGTGTACCATGTCAGGTTGACATCCACGCGGTTCCCCTGGAAACCATCGTGATACATTCTTGCTGAATTTGTCACGATTATAACTGACCTAAAAGATCCTCATCTTATCATCCTCCACTGGTGCCCCGTCAGCGTAAACCGTTACCGCAGGCGGGTGCACCATTCCATTATCATCCATTAAAAAAAAGGTCCACCCCAAAAACATATAGTTCCGAATACAAACTTTTATTTGCACTGTGCATGTAATTCATAAGTAGCAGAAATAAAAACAGCTAACACATCTTCCATCTTTTGCAATTTTTAAATAGGATTATACCACTATCGAAAATTAACATCTATTAATTACCCTTTTTTAAAAAAAAACCAACAGAGAAATATATATATTTACAAATAATATGTACTTATAAATAAGGTCAATTAACAATCAGTATTACAACACTAAAGGTACAGATAAATGTTTTTAAAGTATTAATATATTATTGTTCTACGTATGTATCCACAGTCTAATTTATACAATATAATAATCAAATTTTACTAGTAAAAGAACAATACTTCACAGCATCTCATAGTTCGTTACTACGAAGTAACAACTTCGCAGCAGTAGATTTAAATTTTTATAGGTTACTCAGAAATAATGCGTGGGTTTTTATTTAAAACGCATTATCGCAAAATAAAGTATTAATAAGTATAGGTTCATTATTTTTCACTAAAATACCTGCCTTTTTTATAAAACAAATGACCTTTGTATGGTGTCATATATCAAAATTGTATTTAAAATATTTAGCAGTTTGAAAAAATAATAATCGTAGCTTAATATTGTAAAAAAAAAGTATTTACCACGACAGTAATGCGAACACTAGTTTAAGTACGTAAATTTTGAAAATCTGTTGTGGAAAGGTCATATAAAGCTTTAAAACTATTGTGTTAAAATAAAATATCCGATTAAACAAATCAGTATCGCAGGTACACCACTACCCCGCTATAGGTGGTAACATTATTTGAAAATTTGACATTTACACCTGTCATTTTAGTCTTTAGGGATTAAAAAACAGACTATAAATTATACCATAGAGCATACATAATAAATGCGCGGGAAAATCATAACCTCAAATCGTATACTGTGAATAAAACCTTATGTCACACTCCTGCTGAATGTCGTTCTATATATAAAGCCAAGTGCACATTCAGGACACTCAGTGCAATCTGTTACGCGGCAAGCTTCGATTGTGTATTCCATTTTCAAAAAAACAAATGGAATGAAAGTTTCCGGTATGTTGTTTTTTTTTATTTATTTCAAAGTCAAGGACAAATAATTTGTAATTGACATTTGGTGTAGAAATTATAGCTGTGCATGCGTCTTTGAATAAAAAATTTTGTTTATTTAAAACTGTGTATCAACTTTTTAGCATTGTATTTTTGTAAACAATAGGTTGCAACAAAAATCATTTATTGATGTAGGACATTTTAGCCGCTTATGAACGTATTTTTTTTTTATTAATATTTTTCCTTACCGTCCAGTTCAATATCAGATTCAATTGAGAAGAACTGGCAAGAAACTCAACTGAATTTCTTTTTTTAACTAATTAATACATTAAATCAAATAATTTCAAGATACTAGGTTAATCCTATACCGCGATACAGTCAAAATATTGGTTTGTCATATCAAGTGTTGCATTGCATGCTACAGACCAGTGTTTCCCAACGGGGCCCATTCCCCGGAGGGGGTCAATACGATAATGGACTCGACGAATTCGTTTCGGACCATTTAATTGCAACGCTAGATATCTGTGCAAAATTTAAAGAAAAAAGCAAATTATTAAATAATTGCGTTAAATAATTATAAGGTATAATTTCGTTTCATGTGTAGTTGAATTGGATTTAGTGCTTGCTGTATTTTTTTTTTATTTATTTAACTTTAATGCACACTGTTGTATCTGGCTAATTATAAACTATGTTATTATGTCATAATCTAAAGAAATAATAATATTTTATAGTGAAATATCCACTATAAAATACCAAAAAGTAGCAATGTAATTCGTTACGCGCGAATCAGCTGTTATAAGGTCAAATATCGGTGCACAATACCCGCGTATTATATAAATAGTGCTTAAATATCTCTGGATGTCTTTAAGAGAAAATGGCAGTATGTACGTGTATATGTACAAGTCATTAAGTATTAAGTTTTTCAAATGTACAATAAAGAATAAATATATTTAAGTACAGTACTTACGTACATTAATATAATACCTACTTTTTACTTGTATCTATTGTTATCAAAATTAAATTATAAGTTCTTAACTTGACCACGACTATGTGACCCTCTCTTGGCGCCAAAACGAGTGAAAAAATAAACAGCATACGACGACGACGCAGTACCTATAGAGTGGAGCAACTGCTTATTCAGTTTTATGCAACTATTTAGTCCCTCGACCGTTACAATGAATGGAGGCGGATATTACAATGTATGTAGCATTGCGAATATAAAATATCTAGATTAGTAAATTAATAATTGATAGACCGTTACGGTATCTATATATATTCGGATCAAAATAAGTATCGCAGTAAGGACGAGTATATAAAGTGATCAACACAAGTAATTGATTTTTAAAATATATTCAGAGCCAAAAAGTCTTTGTGTATTCAAAAAATGTAGCCATTTGGAGCCAGTGTAAAAAATGTATCGAGTATATCGTACTATCGACGAATATATATGGCCACATCGCAAAATAGAATGGGACGTTGCCATACCGAAAGAGGTGTTATATAGGTTATATATATATATATATAAAATAATAATAAATATTGCCGTACTATAAGTACGAGCTCCAGCCGGTCCTCGAAAGTGACAGCGTCAAGCTCTGACAGGCTGGGACGATCCATTATCACGGACAGGACCGTTCTTGCGAACAAACCTAATATCGTGGTGATGGATCGGGCACTTTCGAGGGTGTTTTTGGTGGACATCACCATACCGCATGACGAGAACCTCGTGAAAGCCGAAACTGAGAAAAAGAGAAAATATCTCAACCTGGCTCACGAGGTGACCGAAATGTGGGGGGTGGTGTCCACCGAAATCATTCCAATCGTTATGTCGGTGAACGATCTTATCCCGACCAGTCTGGAACAACATCTCAGACGGTTGGGATTCCGGGGCGGCTCACTCCCGGGAAAAATGCAGAAATCGGTGCTGTTACATTCTGCCCACCGGTCATTCTTGTACGCCGGTTTCTCTCCCTGGGGCCCTGAACCCCGGCCGACTCCCGGCAGCGTAAACCGTTAGCGCAGGCGGGTGAACCATTCCATTATCATCCATAAAAAAAAAACCCCGGCCGACTGTGCTTCTGCCGGGGGTATGTTGCCATCTCCTCTCCTCTCTTAAGGAGAGGAGATGAGAATTTTTGAAAAAAAAAAAAAAAATAATGAATGATGAAATAATAATGAATTTAACACCCCATCAAAGGGAGATATAATATATGGATATATATATATATATATATATATATATATATAAACCGTAATAATAATATAACTCACATATGCACCACACGCGCACACACACACTGCACGTACTTGGTTTTGCCCCGTAAGTGTGGTATACGCCACAAAGCGTAAAACCCCAGCAAAAAGGCTGAGAAAGCGAAACACACAAATAATAATAATAATAATAATAAATCCATTTATTGCCAATATGAGTATAGTTATATAGTTACACATTTATACATATTTAATATGATTGGCAATAGGTACAAACTCAGCTAATAGAAATTCATTTATTCAAATAAACTTATATTGAAGCAGTTTTGAATAGTCATCACTTTTTTTCAATCTAAGAATTGTAAAAAGGCACAAAAAGGTTGGGAAACACTCCTATGAACTATGCACTATATTAGCACTATAGTTTTACGACGACCTCGGTGGTCTAGCGGTCTAGCACACCGCTTTACGTCCGATGGTCGCGGGTTCGATTCCTCGCACGGCACAAACATTTGTATTCATTAGTATGATTGTTTGTATCGGTCTGGGTGTTTTCTATGTATAATAAGTATGTATTTACGAAAAAAAATATCTATGTATCTGTATCTGTTATCTAGTACCCGTAACACAAGCTTTAGCTAGCTTAATTTGGGTCTAGATGGCGCTGTGTGATTTTTCCTGAGATTATTATTATATTATTATTTTTGTATTATTTATCTTTCTTTGTTATGGATGACTTTTTTACAATAATGTAACACAAGGTGTTATTATTAATAATATTCTCGTGTCACAATGTTAGTTACCATACTCCTCCCAAGCGGCTTGACCTAGCAATCCCTATTTTTTAATATGGATTTTAATTTATATGGCAAATCAACGTTTATAGGGTCATCTAGCATTATAAATGAAACTCTCTTTTGCCCGCGGCTTCGCTCGCGTTAGTTTATCCCCTTAGGGGTGGAATTTCTCAAAATCCTGTCTTAGGGGATGCCTATGTCATAGTAGCTTTATGCATGCAAAGTTTCAGCCCGATCGGTTTAAAATTGACAAAGTTTCATACAAACTTTCATCCCTTTGGGGATAGAATTAATCAAAATCCTTTCTTAGCGGATGCCTACGTCATAACATCTACCTGCATACCAAATTTCAGCCCGATCTGTCCAGTGGTTTGGGCTGTGCGTTGATAGATCACTATGTCAGTCACCTTTGAGTTATATATATATAGATACTTATCAATAAAAACGTAGATTTAATATTATGACGTTGTTTTCTTTTATTTGTCTACTATACAGTTGTGTTTGTATGTATATTACATACACGTGGGGAGTCAAATATCATAAATTAACTTCACTTCCTTATATTATATATTAATTACAATGTTATGTGTACATACATATACATACATATACATCTTAAATATCATTATTACATAGTATAAAACTAAAGTCACTGCCGCTGTCTGTCTGTCCCTATGTATGCTTAAATCTTTAAAACTACGCAACGGATTTTGATGCGGTTTCTTTTAATAGATTCGAGTGATTCAAGAGCAAGGTTTATATATATATATATATATACATCACAAGTTTCTTGCTCATTCTTCTTGTGATGAATCTGCATTCGGAATGAGTGGTAGAATCAAAATATGACTATTCAAAAGTGCTTGTAATGAGTTTATTTGAATAATGATTATTTTTCTATTTATTTCTATTCTATTTACATATACACCGGTGCGAAGCCGGGGCGAGTAGCAAGTTACTGTTACTTATAATATTTTTATATTTAATATTTATAGGAAGGTTTATATATGTAAATAGAATAGAAATAATATTTATTCAAATAAACTCATTACAAGCACTTTTGAATAGTCATATTTTGATTCTACCACTCATTCGGAATGCAGATTCAGGCGAGTAGCTAATATTATTATAAACGCGAAAGTTTGTGAGTATGGTTGTTTGTTACACAAAAACTACATAAAGGATCTTGATGAAACTTTACAGTAATATAGCTTACGCATCAGAATAACATTTAGGCTGTATTTTTTATTGAAATTTAACACAGGTGTAACCGCGGGCACAGATAATATATAATAAAACTAGCTGACCATCTAGCGGTGCATCCGATAATTTAAAAATAAGGTTTCAGTAATTATTTCATGCTACACATTATATAATTGACTTCTTCGCAAACGTGAAGCTGAATAAGTAAATATCTCATATATAAAATTCTCGTGTCACAGTTTTCGTTCCCATACTCCTCCGAAACGGCTTGACCGATTCTCATGAAATTTTGTGAGCGTATTGAGTAGGTCTGAGAATCGGCCAACATCTATTTTTCATTCCCCTAAATGTTAGGGGTGGTCCACCCCTAATTTTTTTTTTATTTTAAGGCAAAACAACGTTTGCCGGGACAGCTAGTATCATTATAATTTTTTAAATATGGGAAGAGGGAATTCTTACTAATGTGGTATATGACTCTATAGCTAGTACTATGTCATCTAGACCTCCACGCGGCCCCCCCCATGACACCAATGTGATAAGTTCCTGATGAATTTGCCACTATAGGCTCATTGAATTATTATTTTGACGGCCTCGGTGGTCCAGCGGTTAAATAGATCGCTTTACTTCCGATGGTCGCAGGTTCGATTCCTCGGTACAGATATTTGTATTCATGAGTATGACACTTTGTATCAATATGGATGTTTTCTATATATATTGTGTATATATGAATAAAAAAATATCTAATTATTTATATCATTTGTCTAGTACCCATAAAACAAGCTCGGCTTAGTTTGGGTCTAGATGGCGTTGTGTGAATTGTCCTGAGATGATAATATTATTATTATTATAGAATTACCCTTAAATAAATCATATACATCTGTTAAATCGTATATACTGAGCAAAGCCTATTACTCACTAAACGATTACTTGAATGACGAGCGTGCATGGCAATAGTTGTTCATGCACGAGATTTTCATTTAATGTTAGACATAGACACCTATATAAATATACATTGTAAATAAACTGGCTTTAAAAAAACGAATTTCAATTGAGTTTCTTGCCAGTTCTTCTCAATTGATTCTGTATACTGCACTGGACGGTAAGAAAAAATATTAATACAAAAACTTTGACATTCATAAACGGCTAAAATGTCCTACATGAATAAATGATTTTTGAATATAAATTTATGATTCTCCACTGGTGACCCGCCGTAAACTGTTAGCGTTACCATAGACGAGGGCACCATTACATTATCATGTAATAAAAAAATGTGTAATAATGACTGCGTATTAATGTGTGTAAGGTATAGAATGACATGGCGCCTATTGAAAGAATTACTGACGCGGCAATTGTTGTTTTGCGCGTCGACCTTGATGCGTGAAATTATGTAGGTCATAGACACATAGAAGGCACGACACGGCACTGACATTGACTTTGTCTATGCTACAGTTCCATAAACAAACATTTGTATACCTTACTAATCATAATTCTTACTAGTGAGCGTCATGATAGTGTGTACATAAATCATCATCATCATCATCTCAGCCCAGAAGACGTCCACTGCTGGACATAGGCCTCCCCCAAAGATCTCCACGACGATCGGTCCTGCGCTGCTCGCATCCATTGCCTTCCAGCGATCTTGACCAAATCGTCGGTCCACCGTGCTGGAGGCCTTCCCACGCTGCGTCTTCCGGTCCGCGGTCGCCACTCGAGGACTTTACTGCCCCAACGGCCATCTGTCCTACTATGAATAAATAAATTATATCCCATTATTTGGGGTCGGCGCAGTACTTACTAATAATAAAAAAAATAAAGATTATGGCCAATCACTACAAACAATGTCACCACGGTAGGAACAGGCCGACCAATCCGGTGCACTAGCGGCCGCTCGACCGCTCGCTATTTTATAAATATGTCAACTGTACCAATAGGATAGGACCCCTCCGATCGATTCCCCGTTCAATTCAAACGGGGATCGATATTACGACGGCCTGAGACGAGGTTCGAATCCCTAATGGTGCTCTCAGACTAAAGTCGTATCCGTCAGGCGGGAGTTGGCGGCTGAAGCGCTCCATAAGTTCTTCTTTTGGTTTGAAGTGCCATCTGCACTCGCCCCCTATCGTCCGGCGCAGCTGTAAAGGCCAGCTGCGGCCAACACAATTAGAGTTGTCCGAAATCACTTACTTTACTTACTTACTCCGGTAGTCACTTACCATCAGGTGAACCGCAGGCTCGTTTGTCCCCTATGCTATAAAAAAAACCATCAGATTAGTTGACATTCCAGTTACATAAAGATAATTAAAAAATAAAAATTTCTATTTTCAGATATAAAATAAGGAGACATGACTTGTACAATAACGATGGATTTAAAATTTCCGGAACGGTCAACGTTGTTGAAATGTCACGACGCCATCTTGAATTCGGAATTTAAAAATGACATTTTGTTTTTTTATTTCAACTTGACGCGCAGGGCGTTTGTCATGGTTCACGAGTTGTGTTGCCAATATGCATTATTTATTTTTTTAACTGTGATCTTGGTATTATTGTTGTATGTTATTTATAAATCATTTTGGAATCCAGTATTGTATACTAAGGTGAGTTTAAATCTATATCGTCTTAATATTATGAATGTAAGGCTTTGAGAGGTGGATATTTATTACATTTTCATGCAAAAAATACTGGACGAATTCTAATGAAATTTGTATATTTAATTTAATTAAGTTATTTCGGTAACTTAAGTTAAAGTATCACCGCTTGATTACTTAGGCAGTGCCACTACTTTTAATGTAGGAATTACTTTATGTAGATCCATTCTTCTTGTATTCAAACGCATATTTCCCTAACAGATTCTTATAGGTGTCTGTTTGTTAAGTCTGTCAAAAGAACCTAATTATAAAGATTGATTGAAGACAAAATTTTCTGTTGCCCCGCTAAGCAGATTTCAGTGATTACAACGCCATCTAGTTTGAGTGAGATAACCACCACAATATATATTGAGTTAATAAATATTATTTATGCCTATAAACTTGAAATAAATATATAAATAGTAAAGATTAAATGTAATTATAATTATGATATAAAATGTATGTTCTAGAAGTTTGATAAAATCATGTTTATTTTTGAATACAAGATATAAGTTCTCATTTGATCATAACAGTCTTAAGTTGACCTACTGACTTTAAACATAACACCAGTATATTGTGTGGACAGTCCAGTTTGTTTTAAACATTCAAAGTGAAAAGTACATAGAACAGAATAGAATAGAAAATCATTAATTAAAATAAACTTACATTGAAGCACTTTTGAATAGTCATCAAATTTTTTTTATTTACCACTCATTCGGAAAGCTTTCTCATCACAAGAAGAACGAGCAAAAAACTTGTGTGTTACTGTTTATATAAGTGAAATAAGAAATTAATATGCGTATCGTTGCTGCTGCCGCCCCGTAATATTTCTCTTACCGTCGTCTTAATTGACATTCTAATATAAATGAAATATTTAAAAAAAATTCAGGAACTGACGGAAATAGGCTTCGAATACATAAAGCATGGTCCTGATAGAGCGCTCCGAATTTCCCGAGCGCAGAGCGCCAGGCGTCTAGGATCTAAAATACCACCCCCATACCCCAACGGGTGGTTTGCCATCGCAGAGAGTTCCGCGCTACAGATCGGTGGGGTCATCCCTGTCGATGCTCTTGGTAAGTAACATTTTTAAACTAAACGTGCCAACGAGGGAACCTACCGCCATCTCTCGGATTGCTTACTTTATTGTCAGTGTTTCTATCACAGCAGCATAAATTTCATCTCTCAAAATACCACTGATCATCTGGATGATTGGCGGTCCTCCACAGTGCGGTTTTCTAGAAACTTTTTGCCACGCACAACCACATTTTGGAATCACCTTCCAGCAATGGTATTTCCGAACCGATACGATATTGAAACCTTCAAGAAAAGAGCTTATTCCTTTTTAAAAGACAACATACTTCTAATTCCCCTGGTGTTTCTTCACTTACCATCATGTGAGCCGCATGCTCGTTTGTCCCGTGTGATAAAAAAAAATCCCCTGGTGTTGCTAGTGCTTATGGGCGACAGTAATCACTTACCATCAGATAAGCCGTAAGCTCGATTGTCCCCTGTACTATAAAAAAAATTAAATAAAAAGGACACAAATTATTTGTCGACTACATTTGAACTTACAATCTTTAAGTCGCCGGAATGGGGATTAATAACTCCATTGCTTGTTATGGTATTGTAATGTACCATGTCAAGTTGACCTCCACGCGGTTCCCCCTGGAAACCATCAATATAAATTCCTGCTAAAATTGCCACAATGTGCTAACGAACCTGACCTCATGCTCATCGTATCCTCCACTGGTGCCCCGCCAGCGTCATTATACCCTTTCTAAGTCCGAAGCTAAAACCTGTTACGACTACTACTCTCGTTCTGTTCTACATACCTTAAAGTTCCATCTGCTTGAATTCCAGGTCAGAACCTATGCGTCTACCGGGGAGAAGATGGTACAGCCAGATGCGTCGACGCGTACTGTCCTCATTTGGGCGCAAATCTAGCAGTTGGCGGGAATGTCTGCGGGAACTGCATTGAATGCCCTTTCCATAAATGGAGGTTTGGAGAAGATGGAGCCTGTGTCAGTGTACCTGGTTTAGAACATGGTGAGTGGACAAAGAAATAAAAAAGAAAAAAAAAGAAAAACAATTAACAGTCCGAACTGGACGGTAGGGAAAAAGTTCATAAATATCAAAAATCTCTTTTAGGAACAATTGATTTTACCATGTATTTGAAATACAGTGTTCGGGCCACGAAAAAACGAAGTATAATCACAGTATTAAGATTACCTAACTCAAAAACTATCAGTCTCATCCACCGTATTCATATGGGACCACGCGAGAAGCAAAATCAATTAAAAAAAACATCCAAATCGAACGTAACTATATATAACTTGAAGTGATGGTCATTGGGACTACTTAGATCAGACATCCGCCCCCCTGTTAAAATATTGTCGCCTTATAAATAATAATAATAATAAGTGCACGTGATGGCTTATGAACAAATATCATCCGTCATACTCGTGAACGAGTGCTGCTTGTAGGGACTGGACTGCTCTTATCACTACGAAAACTGATTTAATCTTATTGAATACTATATATATATTTGACCCTAAAAAAAATTAGTGCTGGTTGGTAGTTTGTATTCACACGACTGATTTTCTTATTGAATATTTATATTTGTAGTGCTGGTTGAAAACTTACAAGGATTATTTAAAAGAGCAACACACAAATTTCTTGCTCGTTCTTCTTATGATGAGACAGCTTTCCGAACGAGTGGTAGATAAAAAACTAATTGTTATGACTATTCAAAAGTGCTTAAATTAAGTTTATTTGAATAAATGATTTTCTATTCTATTCTATTCTATCCTTTTATCACAGCTCCTCGAGGAGTCTCCATCAAAACCTGGCCAACAGTAGAAGCCGATGGTGCGGTGTGGATCTGGCACGACGCCGAGGGTCGGGATCCCCTGTGGGAACTTAAGGATGCACCAGAATTGAAGAGTTGGGGATATAGGGGAAGGAATGAGTTTGTTATCAGCGCTCATATTCAGGTTTGATCATCCTCTTTTATTTAGATAGAGTAGTATCCGGAGGAGATAAAAACCATCACTCCTAAGAATATCCTTCAATTCTTGTTCCTCACGGGTCTAGGTAGCGAACTTTGAAAAAGGGCGAGCACAATAGATCTATGTAGGTCGCAGTGCTACAGGTCATGCACCTGAAATTGCCCAAACACCCCCAATAAAAAAAAATATAATTACATAGAGTAGTTCCCGCACTGTTTATTAGTATACTAGTGTACATCACCCGGATGTTCCTCATTCGCAGTTCGCAAGTATCAATAACACAAGCTTTGCTTAGCTTGGTACTAGATGGCGCTGTATGAATTGTTCAAGGATATTATTGTAAAACTTTAGGGAAGAAATTCTCGAAAACACTGACAACCGTATTAAAATCTATTATGTGGTTTAGAAGAAATAAATAGTAAATCATACATACCGAACAGCGACACTGCTTTAACGTATTTAAAAATTAGATTATTTACATATTTTCAGGAGATACCGGAAAATGGAGCTGACGTAGCTCATCTGAATGCTGTGCATTCACCATCGCTCCTGACGCAGTTGGGTGAGAAGTACCCCATACTTCTGAATTTTATAGGTAACTACCTCACCATTTACCACTTTTTAGGATAATTGCACGAACGAAGGAGTATGAAATTTCGCACACATAGTTGAAGCTCTTTAATCTATCATTATACTACCTATTTGCCCCGGCTTCGCACGGATATACATGTGTAAATAGCCGTCAACAATTTGGGGTTTACTTCATATGTACCTAGCAATTAGGTACGCGTATGTCTCATGGATATACCTACTAATTATAACTCCTCAAAGGTTCTTCAATAGAACCAAAGGCCACTGTGAAAAACGTAATGCAAAACACCACTGACCTTGAGCCTGACGCGGCACTTCACACGCTGTACAGGTGCCGGGGCACGAGCCGCCAGCAACAATTACTTGAGTTTAGATCACTAGAGCTTGACGTGATTGTCCACAACACCAGCTCACGTAAACACTAGGCTAAATACAGCTTTTTAGGGTACATTTTCAGTATATCACGAATGAATATTGATTTATAATGCAAATATGCGTCAGAGACTTCTTTCGTGCAAGTTAATGCGCCATATTTTGACGAAATGGCGGGAACCAATCACAGCGCCGACAGTAGCGCTTCATTAGTTCACGCATTGAACTATTCCCGCAGGTAATTCTGTTGTAGAAATATGTAGTAAAACTATTTATGACTGGAAAAATGTATTTAACGGTAAGATGGTAGAGAGTGAGGTGATAATTATATAATTTTGTTTTTATAATTTTGATTAGAGAATACATGAAAACTTAAAATATATCAAAAGAGTTTCTCAACAAATTCAAAGCAGAAAGTGTTAACACTACGCCAACACAGATGGCGCTAGTGGTATTTTGAATTGCCTTTGGGGCATCAAATTAGTAGATATATTTTGTAATGAAACAAGTCTTACGCGCTCGACTAACATGTATTATATATATAAACCTGCCTCTTGAATCACTCTATCTGTTTAAATAACCGCTTCAAAATCCGTTGCGTAGTTTTAAAGATTTAAGCATACATAGGGACAGACAGCGACAGCGACTTTGTTTTATACTATGTAATGATGATTTCGCCTAATTTATATAATATATAAAATTCTCGTGTCACAGTTTTCGTTCCCATACTCCTCCGAAACGGCTTGACCGATTCTCATGAAATTTTGTGAGCGTATTGAGTAGGTCTGAGAATCAGCCAACATCTATTTTTCACCCCCTAAATGTTAAGGGTAGTAGCCACCCCTATTTTTTATTTTATTTTAAGGCAAAACAACGTTTGCCTGGACAGCTAGTATAATATATTTTTGTAATATAACCTATATGTTTTCTGTTCTGGTGTACAAGATATGTTACTGTAAAGTTTCATCAAAATCCATTTAGTAGTTTTTACGTGAAAGAGTAACAAACATCCATACATCTATCCATACATACTTACAAACTTTCGCATTTATTATTAGTAAGGTTTTGTTTTAAAAAGCAGACAACCCTAGAAATATCTATTATGGATGGATGTTTAATAATGAAAGAATCTCGAAATCATTCCGAAGATATGTTTCATTCGGTAGATTTGACATATCATAAGAGTCTGTAATAGACCTACATGAATAAAGATATTTTGTATTTGTATTTTGTATTTGTAAGTATTGTGCGTACGTATGGATGGATGGTCCATCCAACATTTTATCATTTTGACTTCGGCTTTGAATTTCAATATACATGTGGGTATCTAGTTACGCCAGTGTCTGTAAATCTAGGACAGCACGTTTGGGCAGCAGACTGGTCGAAAAATGAGGACCATACGGCCTCAATGCAGTTGACGCATGATTATAAGATCATGAAACTGAATCTCTTCCACGTGGATGTATCCATTACTCAGGTATTTATATAATAATCTATATCTATACATATAAATAAAATTGGAGTGTCTGTTTGTAATATTGAAATTACCGTTTTTTACTACATGCACATGAATATAAATACGTACATACACCAAAAATTTTTTTTTTACAATTTTTGTCTGTCTGTCTGTTTGTTCCGGCTAAACTGTGAAATGACTGGACCGATTTTGACGAGACTTTTTTTGGCAGGTAGCTGATGTAATAAGGAGTAACTTAAGCTACTTTTATTTTAGAAAAATAAAGTAGGTCCGCGGACGAAGTCGCGGGTACAGCTAGTAATTTATATAAATGACGGCCTCGGTGGTCTAGCGATTCAGCACACCGCTTTACTTCCGATGGTAGCGGGTACGATCCTCATACAAACTTTTGTATTCATGAGTGTAATTGTTTGTATCGGTATATTTACAAAAAATGTATCTATTTATTTATATCAGTTGTATAGTACCCATAACACAAGTTCTGCTTAACTTAACACTCTAATTTACAGATACAAACAATCATACTCATGAATACAAATGTTTGTATCATGCGAGAAATCGAACCCGCGACCATCGGAAGTAACGCGATGTGCCAAATCGCTAGACCATCGAGGCCGTCAAAATCGTTATATTCATCACAACATTGTCCATGTTGACAATGTCTCTAACAATCTCATTTAGGATAATTGTCGGTTTGACGGTATGTTTGTTTGTTTATTCAGATTGGACCGGGCCACGTACGACTCTACGTTCAGACCCCAGTGGGACCTATTCTTGTATCGCAGTCAGTTACACCAATAGGTCCATTACTTCAAAAAGTAGTGCATAGATTGTACTCACCGATTTACAACGCACCCGTCGGCGCCATCTTTGTGAAAATAGAAAGTTATATGGTGAGTAGAGTCATCTGTTGTCGAATAAAAACTGACATTGTTAGTTGCGCCATCTATTGTCCAATTAAAAAAATTACATAGTAGCGCCATCTATTATCAAATAAAAGATTACATTGCTTGTAGGACCACATACGTCCGATCGGCGGTAGGTGCCTCCGATAAGTTCAGTGTGGCGGTAGGCTTACACCAGGGTTCGGCTCTAAGCCCTTACCTCTTCCTCATTGTAATGGATGCTCTGACATCGGACATTCAGGACGAGGTACCCTGGTGTATGCTGTTTGCCGACGATATTGTGCTTGTTGGTGAGGATGGAATCGAGGTCCAGAGTAGACTAGATAGATGGCAAGAAAAACTGGAGAGTGTTGGCTTGAATATCAGCAGAACTAAAACTGAATACCTATTCTGCGATTTCGGCGGTCTCTCCAGTTTCAAGCCTATCTATCTAAACGGTGTAATGCTTCCGGTCTGCTCCGATTTTCGGTACCTCGGTTCAGTTATTCAGAACAACGCCGACATAGACCGCGATGTAAGGCACAGAATTACTGCGGGATGGATGAAATGGCGACAGGTCTCGGGAACGATATGCGACCCCCGAATGCCCTTGAAACTAAAGGGTAAAGTTTATAAATCTATCATAAGACCTGTCATTTTGTATGGATCTGAATGTTGGGCCGTAAAGGGGATGGACGAAAGGCGTGTGCATGTGGCAGAAATGCGAATGTTAAGATGGATGTGTGGGGTTACCAGGAATGACAGAATAAGGAATGAGTATATACGAGGAAGTTTGAAAGTTGCGCCGGTTATAGAAAAGTTGCGAGGTAACAGATTGAGCTGGTATGGGCATGTTATGCGGAGGAATGAGGACCATGTCTTATGGAAAGTGTATAATATGAATGTGGATGGATGTAAAGGGAGGGGACGCCCTAAGAAAAGATGGATGGATTGTGTGAAAGATGATATGAATAAAAGAAGAGTATGTTTAGATATGACGACTGATAGAGAGCAGTGGAAGAGAATGACATACTGCGCCGACCCCAAATAATGGGATAAAGGCAAGGCAATGATGATTGCTTGTAGAACCATATATTGTCGAATAAAAATTTTCTTGGTGAGTAGTGCCATCTATTGTCGAATAACAAAGTTACATTGTTAGTAAATAGCGCCATCTATTGTCCAATTAAAAAAATTACATAGTTAGTAGCGCCATCTATTATCAAATAAAAGATTACATTGCTTGTAGGACCATCTATTGTCGAATAAAAATTTACTTGGTGAATAGTGCCATCTATTGTCGAATAACGAAGTTAGATTATTAGTAAACAGCGCCATCTATTAACGAATAAAACAGGTATATGGTTAGTGGCGCCATCTATTGGCAAATATACGCAACCTTGATATCAATAAAGTTGTCTTTGATCTCGTCCGTCGTATTCCTGAACGGTGTTGATGGTAGATTTGACTTATTATAAGAGTCTGAAACTACACGTAGGTATAAAGATATTTTGATTTGCATTACAAACTAAATTCGAAAAAGTGTTTTTAAGAAATAATCATTTTCTTTTTTTTTACAGTTCGAACGCGATGTAGCCATATGGAATAATAAACGATTTGTCAGCGCGCCGTCTTATGTACGGACTGACAAACAGATAAAAGCGTTTCGCACTTGGTTCTCGCAGTTTTACAGCGAACGTAGTTTGTCATTTAAAGATGTGATGCAAAATCCTTTGGACTGGTGAAGTGATTTTTAGAATTATAGTGGAATAGTGCCTGCTCCAATCTGATCTCAGCATTGGAAGATAATAGCATGAAGTCAGGTCAGTGAGCACAACGTGGGGAATTCACTAAGAATTAATTATGATTTCCAAAGAGTTCATGTAGTCTGTTGTTGGCAATACAATTTAAGAAATAGTTTTTAGTTACATTTCTAAGTTATCTGTGACACACTATTATCTCTGGTAATTATATATATTTTAAGGTAAATTTTTTTTATTATTAAAATTATATTACGTTTGTAAAAAAATAGGAATAATATTTAATACACTATTATTACTAAAATAATAAAATATATATATGTATATATATAAGGGACGATAGAGAAAAAATATAATATAAAAATTAGACGTTCATAAAATGTCCTAAATTAATAAATATTTTTTTAATTTTAATTCTCAAATTAGTAAAATTCCAACTACACCATGATTTCATGATGATTTCACCATGGCTACAGCATGGAGACGTTGATATACTATTTTGTTTATTGTTAAGATACATATATTTGTTATTGTTGTATATAAAGATGTTCTTGTACTTTTTATTATGGTCGAATTTCGACCACTAATCGGGTCTTAAAAAGCCAGATTTGTGGTTAAACGTTGTTATCATTGGGACTGCTAGACCCCAGGGGCGGATCGTGAATTTGTGGGGCCCTGGGTTAAATCTACTTAGGGGCCTACCTAATTATATTACTCGACTATAAAAATACACTGACCAAAAACAAGCGACCAAAAAATCCCCCGTTCCTTTCAATACGCACACTTGCATGAGTTGATTGATCTCAGGGTTGCCAACCTTATGATAGGTTTTTAAGCATTCTAGATATTTTTTTATATTCTAAATATAGTTTCAGTGTGGACTGGGGAACCTTTGTATCCTCGGGCTGCAGCCCAAAAAGCCCTTAGGTAGATCCGCCCCTGCTAGACCCCATTACCTGTTGTAGATATATATACAGTAAAACAATTTATTTAATGGTAGACACTAAAGTGACATGTATGGAATTATGTTTTATAGTTTTGATTACAGGATACAAAAAAAAAATAAACTTTAAATATATTCAAAATTCAAAAATCATTTATTCATGTAGGACATTTTAGCCGCTTATGAACGTCAAGTTTTTACATTATAATTTTTTTTCCCTACCGTCCAGTTCGGTATATAGATCCAATTGAGAAGAACTGGCAAGAAACTCAATTGAATTACTTTTTTTTTAAATCCAGTTTATTTACAATGTATATAGGTGTCTATGTCTGACATTAAATGAAAATCCCGAACATGAAAACTATTGCCATGCACGCTCGTCATTCAAGTAATCGTTTAGTGAGTAATAGGCCTTGCTCAGTAAATTTGTTTAACAGATATTCATCAATATATCCTGTATCTTAGACGATTTTAATTATTATTTTATTCATCTCACTGTAAGACGATCTTTAAATATTTTATTTAAACTTATCGTGGTTATTAACTACTTTCAAATACAAGACAGTCTACCCTTGTCATCTACTTCCACGTCAAATATGTCTCCGGTTGACCCTGGAAACCACGGCAATAAATTCCTGGTGAATTTGTTAATATTAAAAGAGTGAGAGATGTAAATACTGTGTGAATTTTATTGTTAGACTAATACATTTTAGAGATATAAACAGAATTATGTACCTCAGTAGTGTATATACTGTATATATAATTTTTTATGGATTATGACATGGATTCTGGTAATGGTATGGTACACCTGCCTGCGTTAACGGTATACGCTGGCGGGGCACCAGTAACGCCGCCACGGAGGATATAAAATAGGTCGCGCAGGTGCGCTTCGCGCCCGCTGTCCGCGCGCGAGAACATCGCGCGCGTGAGATCAGGTCGCGGGCGATCACGGACGTTGCACAGACGGAGTATATCGTGACAATTAACAATTTATCACAATGGTTTCCAGATGGTCTATAACAATGTACCATGTCAGGTAACCCTCCACGTAACTACGTATGATCTTAACGTATATTATGTTTTCCAAATGGCAATTTATCACGATGGTTTCCAGTAAATAAAGCGAGGACGACATCCCTCTCTCCCTCTCGGGTCATCCCTCAAGGTGGGGATGGAGATCAACCTGACATGAGTCACAGTTCTCGACCGAAACGTAAAAGCTCCGGCCCGAGAGGAAAGCGTCCACTACTCGCACGTATGCTGACGGCGTGTTGGTGTAGTCCACATTGCCACACACTCGAACTATAATCCCTATTGTCTCAAACATAAAACAATTTGAAACTTACCTAGAAGTTAGTGATTTTCAATGTACCAAACGATAGTTATTCGAAATGTGTGTTGGTGACAATAAAACAAATATTTTTTTATGCATTTTCTTTTATTTTGCAACATTACTTCGTTTCCTGACTAGAACATTTTGATTTCGGTGTTATAGAAAACAAGTGGAATTGTATAATTTATGATTGTAGATTGTGGTAAGATATTATTATTTTATAAGGTATACTATATAAGTATGAGTCAATATTGTCATAAAAATAATAATAAATTGCCTGAATCAAACAAATATTTTTTTACTATACAGCGCCATCTATGAATCGATAGGCATATTATTGAAATATTTATTGAAATTTTGTTTATACCAAATGTTATCAAATGTGTGGGTGACAATTAAAACAAATATTTTTTTATCTTTCTTTTATTTTTATTCTTAATTGTATATAGAAAACAAGTGGAATTGTATAATTGATTGTAGATAGATATTATTATTTTTAACTATATAAGTATGAGTCAATATTGTCATAAAAAAAATAATAAATTGCCTGAATCAAACAAATATTTTATTACTGAACAGCGCCATCTATGAATCGATAGGCATATTAATATTTATTGAAATTTTGTTTATAATGATCAATACAAATTATTAACTATATCTCTATTATTCTTAATTATATATCGTAGAAGTTTAAATTATTGATAGTTTGACTGACTTTCATATTACATCTGTATCACCTGTCACAAATAATTCCCGCCAAATTTAATTTTCAAGCGCAGTCGCCGCTGCTGTCTGTTCGCTTATATCTTTTAAATTACTGAACGGATTTTAATGCAGTATTCAGCAATAGATAGAGTGATTCAAGAGGAAGGTTTATATGTATAATACATGCGTGTTATAGTATAGAACAAGCCGTGAAATTCAAAGATTTGTAACGCATCCGTGTCAAGCTGGGATGAGTTGATAATTACTATACAAATAAATAAAGAAAAAACAGAATTGAGAGGCTTCTGCTTTACGATATCGGTTGATATTCTTCAAAACTAGTACATACAATGTACAACATAGTTTATAAGATGTTTACTAACATAATATGAATGGATATCCGAAATAAAATAACTAATAAATAAAATATGTAATTTAAATTCCAGCAGATTTGAATTCATAATAATCAATAAACCCATCGTTGTTTCTGTCGGCCTGTTTCATCGCACCCTCGATGATTTCTTCTAGATCCGCCTCTCTGTACAACACAGCAGAATCCAATTCTTTGCCATCAGAATCTAGATAATATTAAAAATAAAGATTAAAATGATCCTTCTTATTTAAAAATATATTTTATATTAAATTTATCATTCTTATTTAAAAAACTAGATAAAATAATATATATATATATATTTCATTCGTATTTAAAAAAAAACAAATATAAAAATTCAGAGCAAATCTAGTCTGTACTTAATTATATTTTTTTGCACAGAGTAATTAACGTTTTATAAAAATTGGGAATGTTACGTTTAGAATCGTTGTGGGAATTGAACTAAAATTTTATCTATGTAACAATCTATAATAATAATTCAAAAAGGAAAAGTGCGCACAGATTCACAATAAATTTTGGTTTGTGGTTTGTAAGACGGGCTTCATATTGCCACAGATAAAATAATATTACGGATAGAATCTAAGTAATGCAATTCCATTCTGATAAAAAAATTATTTCACAAATTCAAGAAAAAATATGTTTTGACCCTAGTGCCTAGCTTAGATTCGACTTTATTCATTGTTTTAGCGCTTGCTTTTTCTCTCTTTCTCGCACATCTCTCTACTATACTTAGGAATACATCTGACAGGAAAGAGAAGGAGAAGGAAGGAGATATTGACAAATACTTTGACAAAATTCCCTTTAGAACTACACTTAATCTCTAATTTAAATGTCTATATTTATATATAAAATAGAGATGTACTAACTCGTAATAAACATGACTCGAGTTAACTCGAGTTACCTGGAATAAAAAGTTTTATTTTATTTTTTCGAACAATTCTAATGTTTTTGGGCGCAGCTAGCCTTGAAAGCGTCACCGAACTATAGGGGGCGAGTAGAAATGGCAGTTTAAAGCCGCGGAAGGACTTATGGAACGCATAGTCATTTTATTGATAAGATAATCGGAAGAATCTGCAAAAAAAATGGTAACAACCTCAAATCAATATTGAAATATTTGTGACGAGTGAAAATTGTATGATATGAAATGATCGGAAAATTTCATGTCATTGTCAGTTCGATAACAGAATCATGGTCTCGCTCTTTCACTTGATTCATTCATTTACCAGTTGAATTCCAACTCGAGTTGGCAGAATACAACTCGAGTTAACTCGAATTATGCGCAACTCGAGTTGACACATGTCTAATATAAAATAGTTTTTAAATATATGTTACTTACCAATCACTACAATTTTCCTGAAACTGATTAATAAAACGAACAGAAATGTTTTTATTATTTTATTTTAAAATAGATATTTAATATTATACTAAAATGTTTGTACCTACAATAAATTCGAATATATAAAAGTTTGTATTGCGAATTTATGTTAATAATGATTCAAGTAAAATTAAAATTTATTTACTTACTCTATAATGGCTAAAAAAAAAAGATATTCAGTTGAGTATCTTGGCATATCTTCTCAATAGAATCTATAAACTGAACTGGATGGTAGGGAAAAAATATTAATAAAAAAAAGTTGACGTTATAAGTTAAAATTTCCTAATTGAATAATTTGTTTTTAATTTGATTTAATTACATACTGAAATTTACAAAATAGATAAATAGATATACATGTAGTACCTACATAGATATCTACTATAAACACATTTTATATTAAAGAGATCTACCTGTCCCTTTCATATGAATGATGAAAATGGCTTGAAAGAAAAGGAAAGCAAAACAGCTACTACCTAAACTATATATATTATAAATTGTACAAAAAAAAATGGAAGTTGTTGTTGTTACATATATTGATAAGCTCGCTCGGAAAAGCTCCGTGAGAATATTGCTGAAAGTAATCCTATTTTTAAACTTTCGCGTTCAGTACACACTATTAATATAGTTAACCGAATAATTTTATCTAAACATATAAATAAAATTGGAGTGTCTGTTTGCAATATTGAAATAACCGTTTTTTACTACATTCGTATCAATATAAATACAGCACATATACCAAAATAATATTTTTTTACAAATTTCGTCTGTCTGTCTGTTTGTTCCAGTTAATCTCTGAAATTGGTGGACCAATTTAGACGGGAGTTTGACAGGTAGCTGATGTAATAAGCTACTTTTATTTTAGAAAAATAAAGTTATATTCCACGCGGATGAAGTCGCGGGTGCAGCTAGTGGTAAATAAAGGTATTTACCACTCTCGAAGTTTCGACTAGATTGCACTAGCTGTGGACGCCAGCTCTATTGTCTTGAATAATTTTATATTCGTGTTAAAATCCGATTAACTATATTAACAATGAAAGCAATCTTTTCAAGTACTTGTAGTATTGTTTAGCTATCTACCTAACGGCTTTTTGGGCTGCAGCCTTGGGCCCCGAGGATACAAAGGGCCTCCAGTCCCCACCGAAACGATGTTTAGAATATAAAAAAATATGTAGAATATTAAAAAACTTATCATAAGGTTGGCAACCCTGAGATCAATCAACTCATGCAGAGGGGAAAGAGGACTGTTAGTAATGTGGACTGATGATCTCATTGCTAGCAATGTACCATGTCAGATCGACCTCCACACGGTAACCCCTGGAAACCATCGTGATAAATTCTTGATGAATTTGTCACGATGGGCTAACTGACCTGACCTCATGCTCATCTTATCATCCTCCACTGGTGCCCCGCCAGCGTAAACCGTTAGCGCAGGCGGGTGCACCATTACATTATCAAAAAAAAAATCAACTCATGCAAGTGCGCGTCAATCGAAAGGAACGGGGAATTTCTTGTAATTGAGTAATATAATCAGGTAGGGCCCTAGGTAGTTTAGTCCAGGGCCCCACAAATTCACGATCCGCCCCTGGTGCTGTGTGTTGGTAATCGATGAACAACATTTATCTGTTTATGTATAAGCCCGCCTTATTGCATTTATACATGTGTTCTTTAATATTAAACAATATCTTTATTGATTTTCTTTATTGTATGTTATTGTTGGAAGTATACTGCTGGCCATCGTAGAATTAGTTGTTTGTACATTTTTATAGAATATGTCACTTAGAATATCTCAGGAATGTTTGTAATGTAAACATATAAATTTTATCATTTTAATATAATTTAATATTTAATCTGTATTTCCAAAAGTTATATATGAAGTATGTATATTCTATTATTTACCGAAGAATTGCGACTTTGAAGTGGCAATGGGCAGGGCACATAGCTCGTAGGACAGATGGCCGTTGGGGCAGTAAAGTCCTCGAGTGGCGACCACGGACCGGAAGACGCAGCGTGGAAAGGCCTCCAGCAAGGTGGACCGACGACCTGGTTCAAGATCGCTGGAAGGCATTGGATGCGAGCAGCGCAGGAGCGATCGTCGTGGAGATCTTTGGGGGAGGCCTATGTCCAGCAGTGGACGTCTTCCGGGCTGCGATGATGATGATGATGATGATGATTATTATTTACTGCCCTTATCCTTTCCCTTCTTGGCCTTATAGTCGCTAACCCTATACTCCATGTAGTCAACATATCCGTCCTTATTTATGTCTGTATGGTTGAACACGTGCTCCAGAAGTTGTTCCAACTCCAAATCCGTGTAGGCCTGGTGGTTCTTATCCACTTGTCCTGAAAATATTAATTTAATATATTTAGTATGTTCATGGACTATTGAACATAATAATAATAATCTCAGGACAATTCACACAGCGCCATCTAGACCCAAGTTAAGCTAGCTAAAGCTTGTGTTATGGGTACTAGACAACTGATACAAATACGTAGATATTTTTTTTCGTAAATACATATATATTATGCATAGAAAACCCAGACCGATAGAAACAATCATACTTATGAATACAAATGTTTGTGCCGTGCGAGGAATCGAACCCGCGACCATCGGACGTAAAGCGGTGTGCTAGACCGCTAGACCACCGAGGTCGTCGTAACAATAAACAACTAACAAGCTTATTAACACATTACTTCTCAAGCATCGATGTAATAGGATTAAGGTCTTAATACATAAAAAAAAAAGTTATAATATCTATTAAAATGACGTAAATATGTATTATAGAAAAAATATTTTAAAATACAAATTTCATTAGTAGCTATAGTAAAAATACATAGTTTGTTGAAAAAAAAAATGTAGTGTCCTAAATATAGGACAGCGAATAGGAATGGGTTAAAATTAAACAGTAAAACAGGAAATATTATCCTACAGTAGTAACTACTAGTCTAGATTAAATAGACACAGAAATGCCCTGACAGAGGGGAGTCCTAGGTCCGATTTCACCAAGGAAACTGATCGCGTTTAGTTCGAACTAAACACAGTTAAATCGTTTAAACGAGTTTAAAGCTTCATTTTGCATTTCACCGCTACAATCTGAACCAAGTAAAGCTGGTGAATTCCATTTAAAGTAGAACGAGATAAATGTATATCTTTCGAGTTTAAGCTGAACTCAGTTTCCTTTAACTTGTTTATATTTCGATTGGTGAAATCTTGACTTGGCTTGAAAGATGTGCCATCCAGTAGCGGTAGATAGTGTCTACGAGCTGATTTGTTGGACCACATTCATCAGCTGGGATTCAACTCCTTAAGAAAAATAATATATAGGTAGGTATACCTACAGATTTCTCCCAAATGTTTGTATATAGGTATATATTTACTAGCTGTTCCCGCGACTTCTTCCGCGTGGAATTTAACTTTAGTTTTCTAAAATAAAAGTCTAAGTTACTCCTTATTACATTAGCTACCTACCAAAAAAAGTCCCGTCAATATCGGTCCAGCCATTTCAGAGATTAGCCGGAATGAATAGAGTAGATATACAGACAGACAAAAATTGTAAAAAATGTTATTTTGGTGTATGTACCGTATTTATATTCATATGCATAAAAATTAAAAGACGGTTATTTCAATATTACAAACAGACATATACAATTTTATTTATATGTATAGATTTGCGAGAAATCTTCGTTAAATAAACTGAATTTTATATGGTCAAACGGAACGTTGTTGTAGTATTGTCGTTTTATTCTGTGCACTTCTGAAGAATACACAAATCACTTGTGTGTGTACCAATATTGTGTTTTATTGAACCAATTTTTAGTCCAACTGTGAAATACAGATGTTATTGTATATAAACATATATAGGCGTCTTTCATTGTTAGCATTTTTAGTTAAATTTCTGAAATAGGTACTCCATTTTATTTTCTTAATTCGCAATCGGTAAAAGGCGGGAAATGTGTCGATCTCTTATTACGAAAATTTTTCACATTGTTTTTCTGACAATACTATTACTATATATACCTATAATATAATATTTATTCACTAAAAACAAATATAAATAAACATAATAAAAAACACTACTTACCCCGACATAATTAGGGAGTTCATGTTGGCACAAACAAAACAAAATGGCGCGGCCTCGTCAAAATGGCCGGTTTATATGAACAGTATTGTATTAAAAAGACGTGAAATTCACTTCAATAACTAAGTAGTAAGAATCGCCGTCTTAAAACAACAAATATTACTTTATTCGTGTATTATTGTATGTGGAAAGGATGAAAGAAAGCAGATACACCCTTACCAGTTCGTCTCAAATAAAGTAGATAAGTAGATGAAACGAACGACGATTATAAAAAAATGGAGCTATTACTAAAGTGTTTTTTTTTTGTATGTGATAATGGAATGGTGCATCCGCCTGCGCTAACGGTTTACGCTGGCGGGGCACCAGTGGAGGGTGATAATATGAGCATGAGGTCAGGTCAGTTAGCCCATCGTGACAAATTCACCAGGAATTTAACACGATGGTTTCCAGGGGGAACCGCGTGGAGGTCAACCTGACATGGTACATTGCTAGTAATGGGTTCATTAGTCCACATTACTAACAATCCCATTTCCCCCCCTTACTAAAGTGTTTAGACCTGTAGCACTGCGACCTACATATGTAGATCTATTGTGCTCGCCCTTTTTTATAGTTCGCTACCTAGATCCGTCAGAGACAAGAATTGAAGGATATTCTTAGGAGCGATGGTTTTTATCACCTCAGGATAGGGTGTATACATTCCAAAGGAGATATTTCGTTTATAGCTGAGTGGGCTACAACAACATTGAATGTGTAGTGGCGTTTCCACTTCAGCTTGGCAAAATCTACAGATTGTTATCTACAAAATCTGCAAATCTTTGTTAGGCATAAGCCTAAGTTTGTCGTGTGTTTATATAATTTGTGTCCAGTGAAGGCTCTAGTCAAGATATATTTATTAATTGGTTTTACTAAATAGCATCAACTTCCAGTAAGTTACATTTTTATATACATATACATTAGAAAAAACTGATGTTATTTAGTAGGTATGTTTAATTATTTTTTATTTTAATTCCATAATCATAACCATAGACATTATTTAATTTTTTATACAAACAAAATACTGATGGAGATGTTTAGAGAATGCAGTAAATACTTTTTGCAGTATTTACTGCATTGCAGAATGCAGTATTTACTTACCAACACACTAATTTTGTATGCCCTGGATTATACCTTTTATTCCACAACCATAGTGCATAATAAATACAAATTTATATGAATCGGTCGACTATACTAATGACGTAACAAACCACGAAAAGCAAACGAAACAAAACACTTATCTATAGCTCTCTAGAAATAGGTTAGTTTATGGTTTTGTATGAAATTATTTTAGGTTATATTTATTATATTTATCCGCTCCATTTTTACTTTAATATAGGTGTTGTACGTTATTTATTCTTTGAAAAAGAAAATGTTTATAAATTATAAATTGGGTATATTAAATCAAATAATAGAATTGATTGAATCAATCAATAATTTTTTATTTTTATTTTTTAGACAAAATTTTCTATTTTTTTATGATGTAACATACAAAAATACATACAATCCTAAATTTTCACCCTTCTATCATCAACCCCTATTTTTTTATAGCGTTATTAATTTATATGGCAAAACAACGTTTGCCGGGACAGCTAGTACTATGTAAAATTAAAAATTTACCACGGCATCTTACGTGATCATCTCATCTTTTCATGATCATGGCGGTTGAAACTACTGCAATATCGGTAAATAAATAAAAAAATAAATAAAACTTGGTACATACGCAGACGAGTTTCTCCATAATAGTATCTCATGTGTGATATCACGCGTATCACATGATAAAGTGATATCCGTATTACTGTTCATGTATACAAGCGACAGTTACCACTTACCATCAGGTGGTCAACATCTTGTATGCCAATCTAAGAAGATTTACAGTTAAATATTTAAGTACAATAAAAGAAATTTCTCTTTGTAGAAATTTATTAACCTCCAAAAGTCAATCTTATATTGTAACTTTACAACTTACACAACCGTAGAACAAACATAATTCAAAGACAAGTAGACGCTTCGTGTCTTAAAAAATAAAAGTTGAACATAGACAATAGTTGGCCATTGGCGGTAAAAAAGATATGGCATATATAATGACTTATAATTATTGCACTAAAATTGTACAACAATATATTTATTCAACTAAAATTCGTGTTTTATTCGAGTATTCACCTATTTCTATTTATCTCATTAAACCACCAATGGGAAAGACTAAATTAAAATAAAACAATATGAAATTATAGGAATATATGCAATTCAGTGTCATCTTTGACATTAAGTAGATAGTAAATGTGTTATGTGGTATTAATTCGAATTGCAGAACAATAACAGCAAACATGTCAGTTTTTGGCGGGTAAATATTTTTTTAAAAGCATAGGACCTAATCATATACAGCCATATTGCGTTAGAAATCTGTTGAAGACTTCCAAATTAGTACCGACTCTATTCTCATTCAGCTATTTTTTTTAACAAATTCGTATAGTCCGCTGTTATTGTCTAAATAACTCCCAATAGATAAATAATTGACCCAACACTCATAAAACTAATATACAAAATATACAGATACAATCTTCAGAATAATATTTCTCCTAAAAGAAATATGTACAAAATACTTTTTTTTTATTATTTATATAATGGCATACACATGTATGCCATTAAATCATAAAAAAAAGTATTTATTAAGTATTATAAAAAAAAATGTTAGAAACTTATTAGGAAATAAATAATATATATTTCTAAATAGGGGTCTTAAATATCATATTCTTTTAAATTAGTAATTAAAAGGGATGTACTTTAAGGATTGTCCAGGCATACTCATGAAAGTTATGTGCCAGTATAAAGAAATGTTAGTGATTTTTGTCCCAAATATATATTGATAAACACGATCACTAAAACAATTCTTATACAAGTTATTCTCCCTAATTAAATTCAAAAATTAATCTGTATTTCTCTGATAATGTACACGGTGATTTAAAAAAAAATATTTTGTAATCATGTACAAGTACATTATGTTTAATTTCGCTACAAGAGCTTTAAAAATTGTAGCAGAATGTAAGAAAATAATATAAATCAAAGTAGTGTAAGATATTTTTTTTTATAGCCAAAAGAAACAATCTCACATATGTGTTTAAAAAAATGTGAAATTGTGACCAAAATATAAATAGATTATGAATGAAATAATAATGACAATTATTAAATATTTTAGATGAATAAATAAATAATAATTATAATAGAATAAAAGTACGGAAAATAATGGAATGAATATTAATATTAATAAGAACAATTCACACAGCGCCATCTAGTCCCAAGCTGAGTAGAACATGTGTTGTGGGTACTAGACAACTGATATAAATATTTATTATACATTTTTTGTAAGTACATACATAATATACACAATAAACACCAACATTACAATTATACTTATAAATAGAAATGCTTGCATTGTGCGAGGAATCGAACCCGCGATCATAGAACGTAAGGCGATGAGCTAAGCCACTAGACCACCGAGGCCGTCGAATATAACAATAACAACATTATGTTTGGAACAGAACATTGTTAACTCTTTCTTAAAAATTTAAAATGCACGTTAAACAGTTAGCAATAAAGTAGGTTTAGTAATGATTCGTCAATCCACAGATTAGCGGCTACTTCTTTGCTATCAAATTTAAAAATCGACTTGTGTT
Source organism: Achroia grisella (assembly GCF_030625045.1). Classification (NCBI taxonomy): domain Eukaryota; kingdom Metazoa; phylum Arthropoda; class Insecta; order Lepidoptera; family Pyralidae; genus Achroia; species Achroia grisella. Next base: position 1,027,367 of record NW_026712968.1, read on the forward strand.
AGCACCCCTTACCCCGTTGGTTACACCATGTCACACTTCGCCAACCCCTATTTCTATCAATTTGTGACACAATGTCACGCTTTACCAACCCCTATCTCTCTCAATTTGTGACATAGCACAATGTCACATCTTGCTAACCCCTATCTCTCTCAATTTGTGACAGCAAAATGTCACAATTTGCCAACCCCTATATCTCTCAATTTGTGACATAGCACAATGTCACACTTTGCCAACCCCATCTCTCAATTTGTGACAGAACAATGTCACACTTCGCCAACTCCTCTCTCAATGTGTGACATAGTCTATTGATGGCCTATAACGTAATGATTACTTACTCAGTGAACTACAATAGACAAATAAAAATGCAAAAAAATACAAGAAAATAGTGGAGATAAATTATACGCCTAATATCAGATGGCTTTTAGTCAACAAATATAAATTTTGGAAATTCGACCCTGAAATATACAGCAATAAAGTCTATTTTCCAAAAACATGTAATGTATTTTATTAAGTTTGAGTGGAAATTCATCTCTAAAATGTTAGCATTAAAGTAGATTTTCCAAAACTTGTAATTTATTTTAATAAACCTGCGAAATTGTAAAATATACTTAACAAAATATAATTATTATTCGATAAATTAATAAAAAAAAAAAAATACTATGTATATGGAAGCACGATTTTGAGCACATGACAATAAATAATAATACATAATACATAGATAATATTAAACATATTAAAAATATACATAATGATGTGCTTAGCACTTTAATTTTTTTTAATAGAATAGGATACAAACTCGCTTGCGGCTCACCTGATGGTAAGTGATTACCGCAGCCGATTAACACCCGCAACAACAGCGGAATGGCAAGTGCGTTGCTGGTCTTTAAGAAGGAATAAGCTCTTGAAGGTTTCAATATCGTATCGGTTCGGTAATACCATTGCTGGAAGTGATTCCACAATGTGGTTGTGCGTGGTAAAAAGATTATAGAAAAACGCACTGTGGAGGACCGCCATTCATCCAGATCAGGATGGTATTTCAGTTTCTGGTGATGATGAAAGTGATGATGGTGAAAGTGGGACAAATAGAACACAACAAGTAGTAAATAAATTGAGAGTAGCGTAAATTAAAATAATTTATGTGTGTATTGTCACATTTTCTCAAATTGTGACAATAGCTCGAATAAATAATAAATACTCTGGGCAATTAAGACAGCGCCATCTAGTCCCACGGTAAGCAGAGCTTGTGTTATAGGTACTAGACAACTGATACAAATATTTAAATAGTTTTTGTTTTTAAATACACACATAATATATATAGAATACAACCAGACTGAAAAATAATGATACTCATGAATACAAATGTTTGCACCGTTCGAGGAATCGAACCCGCGACCATTAGAAGTAAAGCGGTGTGCTTACCCGCTAGACCACCAAGGCCGTGGAAACAAGAGACAAAGTATTTCAATATCCAAAATAGATTTATTACACTTTGACGTTTCTTTGAATAAAATTGAAGCTATTATTATATTGAGTACAGCTGATTACACAATAAAATGTTTCCAACAAGGATGATACTTAAGTTCCTTAAGTTTCTTGTCAGAAATCACTCTGAACTGACTGACGTAGATTTAACATATCATAAAAGTCTGTAACAGACCTACATGAATGAAGATATTTTGATTTTAATTTTGAATCCAATAAAGGAACATATGAAAATTATATTACAAGATTTTTGAGCCCTATTTTATGGAATTTAAATACTTACTCTATATCTATGAATAAAAGATTTATTTTTTAATGTAAACATTTTTAACTATTTCTTAACGTGAAATCAACTCTTATCATGCTTGTAACAGTAAAATTGGCACTTATTTTTTATAAATTTTCGAAAATATATTTCATTTATGGTATTTAAAATACTACATAGATGTAATAGACCGAACTATCTCATATATTATCTGTATTTATAAAATCTATATCAAACATACTGTACCGCATAAGACAGAACGAGATAGCATGTCGGCCGTCCCGTTCTTTCCCATGAATGCATGAAATGTCGTTGTAAATGATTTTATTCTTTTGTTACAAGGCCTGTTAACGAATTTAAAAGACAAAGAACCCAATATAAAGTGAATTTATTTTGTTATTTTCTCGTATACTGGTCACTATATTCTCCCTAATATAAACCGTATTTTTTAATTAGGTAATCTAGACTGATTTGAAAAGAGTAAATGCTCATTTTCTTGTCAGTTGACATACAATTACTTTGAAATACATTAACAATTGACGGTAGATTTGTATAACATATATACGTTTATTATATGTAAGTTATAGATCTATATGAATACAGATATTCAATTGAACAATAGGAAAATAATAATATAGCGGCTTATGAACGTCAAGTTTTTTGTAATTAATATATGTCCTGCAAGTATAAATGATTTTTTAATTTGAATTTGATGTGTTTATTCTGTTGAAAATTGTCCATTGTTTTTCTCAAAAACCGCATAGGTAGGTTCACTTTATTGAAATTTATTTTTGTCTGTTTGTGTCTGTATAACACGAAAACTGGACGGATTTGAATGTAACTTGGTATAACTACATCATATAAAGAAATATTATTTAAGATGAGAATATTATTTTTTATATGCGTGTTACATGTTACTATATATACATATATACAGTTTAAATATATATATATTATATGCTACCAAATATATACATATCTTTATATAAGAAAACATTTAGTTCAGATATAGTACATCAGTATTGAAATACTATTCCAGTTGAGGTAACGCATTGCGAAATATTACACTTCAAGAATATAAAAAATTTTCGCGCCATTTTTCAAACAGAAAATATTGATGGCGCGAAAAAGTTTAACGTCCAAAATTCGCAATGCGACCGAGCTTTATAACGTTGCGTATAATTGTCATAGTTTAAAATTAGAACAGTGTTATTAAACAATAGTTTAATCATACTGCATATGTCTAAAACCAATGACATTTAAAAAGTATAAGACCATAAAAAAATAAACTTCTTATAATAACAACGAAAATTTGCCAAAGAAAAAAAGAAAAAGAACGTAAATAATCCTTTTTTAAAATATTACTATTAGTGAAATTTTGAATTAAGAATACTTATTTTGTTTTCATAAAATTATTTCTTTCGTGAACCGCACTTTATTCCAACAACACTGTTCTATTTTCAAATCGTCAATAAAAAAGTTCATATCAAAAACTAAGGCTACGGAATGTCCTACGTTCTGCCATCTTTGTTCTGACTCTTTTGTTGTGCCCTAATAAATTCTGGATAGTCTATGTAACCATCTTTGTTGTGATCATCCATATTCAATATGGGATCTATTAGGTTTATTAGTTCGTCGTCGCCGAATATCTTCTCTCCGACTGGGGGGTTGGGGGCTTGGGGGGCTTGCTTGTGGCCTTGCTCTGTATACCGTTCCCATGGTAACCGCACATATAGGGAAAGACAAACACACATATGAATGATATACCAGCTTAAATTAATTATTGACATATTTCATATTTAGAAAAACAAAAATATATTTAAAACTTTAGTCATGTCAAATATAGTCAAATGTACTCGTTAATAATGTAAGTGAAGAATTAATCAAAATCAGTACAGTATTTTGTAAGTTTATGCATTACAAACAAATTACCAAATCTTTACACTTTATGAAGTTAGTTTAAAGAAAAAAATTTAATATTTAATACAAAGTATTAAAATAAATCATATTCAAAATATGTCAATAATTAATTAATAATTTATAATAATGCAATCTGTCATTACAATATGATTTATAGAAAATAACACACGGAAATCTTTAAATAACGAAAAATATATTAATTATACACTTATCATTTCAAGGAAATTGTCTTCTTATATTGCTTACATACTGTTTAAAAAAATACCTTAGCCTGCTTATATAAAAAAAAAAAGTATAATGACAGAAGACATCAAACAAAAGCATTTCCCGCCAAAAGTTGTCAATACTTTTGTTCATAGACACATGTACATAATAAAAAAAACAAAACAATATTTACGAAGCATAACACAAACCCTGCATAAATGTATAACAATTGTAAACACTAGCGTAGAACATTAGAGTAATCCGAAAAAAAAACTGCCCAGTCATAAATTCTAAAATGAAACATACAAAATTATAACATATAAAATTCTCGCGTCACAATGTTAGTTACCATACTCCTCCCAAACGGCTTGATCGATTTTTATGAAATTTTATGCATATTCATATATATTATTTATGCATATTCAGTAGGTCTGAGAATCGGCTACTATCTATTTTTCATACCCCTAAGTGGTATTCGTATCGACATAATATTTTATTTTAATTTTATTATTATTTAGGATTGAAAAATATATAAATATATGTAACCCCTATTATTTAATAGCGATTTTAATGTATATAGCAAAACAAAGTTTGCCGAGACAGCTAGTTTATATATAATTATAGAAGAAATTAAACTCACCGTGCCAATGTATGAGTGATTTGATCAGCTCGCACCCGTCCAGTTTGTTGTTGTTGTCGGCGTCGTGCATCTTGAAGTAGTGGAACTGGAGCTCCTGTTCTGACATCTTAGATGTGTCTATAGGCACGTCCATGTGCTCCTGAATATGTCTGTGGAATTATTAGATGAGATATAATTTTTTTATAGAGGACTAGCAATACCCACAGTTCAATCCGCATGAAATTTATAACCTATATGTTATTCTGAAGTATAAGCTATATTACTGTAAAGTTTCATCGATATCCATTCAGTAGTTTTTGCGTGAAAGAGTAACAAACATCCATCCATACTCACAAAATTTCGCTTTTCTAATATTAATAAGATATATAAAATGTATTACAATATTCAACGCTCATAAAAAACCAAAATTAGTTACAGTAACAGTATCAAAAAGAGTAAATACCCAAGAGAAAGAAATGACAGTCCGTGTAACCGCTCATAATTATAGTCATATGTATGAGTTCAAGCCCATAATATGTATGAGTACAAGCCCATAATATGTATGAGTTCAAGGCCATAATATGTGTGAGTACAAGCCCATAATATGTATCAGTTCAAGGCCATAATATGTATGAGTTCAAGCCCATAATATGTATGAGTTCAAGGCCATAATATGTGTGAGTACAAGCCCATAATATGTATCAGTTCAAGGCCATAATATGTATGAGTTCAAGCCCATAATATGTATGAGTTCAAGGCCATAATATGTGTGAGTACAAGCCCATAATATGTATCAGTTCAAGGCCATAATATGTATGAGTTCAAGCCCATAATATGTATGAGTTCAAGCCTATAATATGTATAAGTACAAGCCCATAGGCACTATTATCACTAACCCTTCAATCACCATTAGATTTTTTACAGAATTAGTATTTCTGAACGATACAGTAATCATTATTGAAAATAATAGATTATGCTTGTAGAGACGTTTATTATAGCAGAGCGCAGTGACAGAAGTGTATAAAACAAAAAGTATATACAGAACGTCATATTTTGAATATGGATAAAATAATATATAAAAACTGCCAGTGTTTCTCATTGTAGGTCTAACAGATAAGCGCTTATTGACACAGGGGACAAACGAGCATGCGGCTCACCTGATGGTAAGTGATTACCGCCGCCCATGAGCACGCAACACCAGTAGAATTGCAAGTACGTTGTCGGCCTTTTAAAAACGAATAAGCTCTTTTCTTGAAGGTTTCAATATCGTATCAGTTCGGAAATACTATTGCTGGAAGGTGATTCCACAATGTGGTTGTGCGAGGCAAAAAGTTTCTATAAAACCGCACTGTGGAGGACCGCCATTCATCCAGATGATCAGGATGGTATTTTAGTTTCTGGCGGGTTGGTATGGTGGTCAAATTTAGCAGCTTGTATTAATCCGAACTACTCTTCAGAACACTCTTCACAGTAGATCATGCAGTCGTATATGCGTAACGGTTACCACTTACCATCAGATGGGCCGTATGCTTGTTTTTATTTAGTGATATAAGAATAAAACAAACTTACTCTCGTTCTTGAGCAATGTTCGCCGTATTCAACAGTTGAGGATCTGCGAAAGAGATAGAAAGATAAATAAATATGATAGAAATTCTATTCTATTCTATTAAACCAATAGACACATTGCTAGCAATGTACCACGACAGATTGACTTCCACACAGTTTCTCGTATTATTTTATTTATTTATTAATTTAATTCAGGCTACATGGCCCATTTTATAAATACCTTATAGACTAACATACATGAGAAATAATAATAAAATATGTAAATAAAATTGTCTCTATGGTCACGGCACTGTCGACGGCAATCTGCCACGGTAGCGCCGATAGACCACCCCCCTCGGCTAGTAGTCCTCCTTCATGAAGGTGGGCAGCATGTTGGTGGGGACCAGGGCCACGAACGCTTTGAAGCTCGCGTTGTGGCTCGATTCCAACTGCATCACCCTCAGTTATTATTATAACTGATTGACATTATTATAACTGACTACCTATCACCCAAGACTTTCGTACAGAATGAAACATTTATTTATTAAAATAAATAAGCACATGAATAACAATCAGTATGACAAAAAAATATATTACTTTATTTATTTGTTAGTTTTTTATATAAATTCTTTATTGCACCAAACATCTAATACAAGAATTACACTTTTAGTATATGTGGGAAAGAGAAGGATTATGTCGTCTCTATCGCACACTACTGGCGTCATGCGGGCGTTAAGCTGTAAACAGAATACGAGCGGAGTTTCTTGTCAGTTGTTGTCATCTCGAAATCATTCCGAACTGACGATCGATGTATATATCAAATATCATAAGAGTGTAATAGACCTGCATGAATAAAGATATTTTGAATTTGAATTAGGAACAGCATGTTGGGACAGTTGTGTCTCATAGTCGATAATTAAGAAGTCAAACAGTACAATACTGACAAGAGATCTTAAGGCACAGAAAATATATACATAGAGTTACCTCCATGATGAGCATGTCCATGCTGTTGTACAGGTACTTGTTGTACAGGCACTTGTTGTACGGGCACCTGTTGTTGTGGCGGCGGCTGGTACTGTTGTGGTGGGGGCTGGTACTGTTGTTGTTGGTATTGTTGTTGTTGTTGTGGTGGCTGTTGTAATTCAGAATTATTAATTACAGTTATATAATGATAGTTGTGCAAATATATAAACTAAATAATATTGGCGGGGCTAGTACTGTTGTTGTTATTGGAACAGATTGTACTGTTGGAACTCAGAATTATTAATTAATTAATTATTTAGTGGGGGGAGGGATGTTGTTAGTAATGGGAACTAGTAATCCCCATTGCTAGCAATGTACCTGGAAACCACCGTAATAAATTCCTAGTGAATTTTTCACAATGTCCTGAGCTCATGTTCATCTTATCATCCTCTACTAATGGCCCGCCAGCGTAAACCGTAACGCAGGAGCTTGCTGCATGTGGTCGTGGCTGATGCACCATTTCATTATCAAACAAAAATAAATATATTTATAAGTTATTTAGTTGTGGCCCTGGTGATCAACCACTTTACTTCCCAATACTTCCATGATCGTGGGTTTGATTCCTTGCAAGATGTCATCATTGGTATTTATGAATATGATTATTTGTATCTGTCTGGGTGTTTTCTATGTATGTTATAAATGTGTCTAAGTATTTATATAAGTTGTCTAGTACCCATAACTTAGCTTGGGTCTAGATGGCACTGCGTAAATTGTCCTGAGATATTATTATTATTAATGGGAACACATGAGGCATATCCCTACAGGCCTGATGATAGAAACAGTATAAATACTTACTGGTTGGTGCTGCGGTGGTGGCGGAGGAGGTGGCTGTTGATAATTCTGTAACAAAAGAATAAAACACATTACCATTCCAGTTATATAAATGAATAAAAGAATATAGACACAGCTGAGTTTTAAATAAAACATATTTATCTCTCTCATTTCAACTACTAGTGCTCATCTCATTGCCTTCCCTTTATCACTTTATTTGTAGTCGGTGCAGTATGTCATTCTCTTCCACTGCTCTCTACCGGTCGTCATATCTGAACATACTCTTCTTTTATTCATATCATCTTTCACACAATCCATCCATCTTTTCTTAGGGCGTCCCCTCCCTTTACATCCATCCATATTCATATTATACACTTTCCATAAGACATGATCCTCATTCCTCCACATAACACCAGCTCAATCTGTTACCTCGCAACTTGTCTATAACCGGCGCAACTTTCAAACTTCCTCGTATATACACATTCCTTATTCTATCATTCCTGGTAACCCCACACATCCATCTCAACATTCGCATTTCTGCCACATGGACACACCTTTCATCCATCCCCTTTACAGCCATTCAGATCCATACAAAATGGCAGGTCTTATGATAGATTTATAAACTTTATCCTTTAGTTTCAAGAGCATTCGGGGGTTGCATATTGTTCCCGAGAACTGTCGCCATTTTATCCATCCTGCACTGATTCTGTGTCTTTCAACTACTAGTACATGGTGTTAAAACCCATTTTAGTACATTAATAATGTGTAAACATGAAATGTTTATAAGTTACAAATTATTAGAAGTAGAAATAGTGGTCTAATATACTGTCTTGTCTAGTTTGTGAGTGAGTTTGAATCTATACTCACAACCATTTTTTAAAACATGATAGTGGCAAACAATACTATAGACCATCTGATGGTAAATAGTTACCATGAATGCCTATATTGGGCAGAGCATTGCCAGTGGATAATATAAATTAAATTAAACTTGGATTCAACTGCAATCGTTTTATTATTTTATAAGAGAAATTATTCTTAGTAAATATACTTTTAGACAAATTTAAGTTAAGGTAAATTAATTATATACAAATAACTTTAATTTCTTAATAAATATACTCTTAGATAAACTAAAATTAGGGTGAATTATAATTTTTCATTCATTATAATTTTTTTTCTTTTACATATTGCTTTTTCAATTTGCCATGTAGGCAGGCAAAAGTATCTACATTATAAAGCCAGTTCATACTTGAATTTTCTTATTTATTTATATTATAACACTTTCAAGTCTACTGATTCGTATTTCCCTTTCATATTAATATTATTTAACTTACCTGATAATTCTGCGGTGGTACACCTGGCGCTACTTTCTGCTGGTACTGCTGTGATATCGTGCACTGCAGTATAGCAGCGAAAAATAATACGCGTAGCATTTTTAATCTGTAAAAAAATAATAAATCTATATTTTTTAATTAGTAACTTTTTAAGCTAAAACAGCGTTAAAAAGTAATTAGAGAATGTTGAATACTTGTTCTATGAAGTACGATTTATTGCTAAGTTTTAGAAGCGTGAAAGAACTGTTTAAACTTTAATTTCACCTGTTTATGTAGACACGCTACGTGGACATATGCGATAATGGCTTATCGAATCGATGTATTGATAAAACAAACGCAGCAATAATTGTTTTGCAAACGTTTTCAAAAGTATTGGGAAATTAGAAAATTAAACACGTCAGACGATTTTTGACTTTGACGGATTGCGTTTCGTTACATTACAGGAATGACACAAATGACATGACGTGCCACGTACGGAAAGCAGGAAATAAAAAAAAACAGTTAGAAAAAAGTAATATATTATTATTTTATATCAACTACTAATGAATTCAGTTACTAATTTATTAATATATAGATTAATTCCGTTTTTCTTCTATCGTTGACTTCTTAAAACAGAGAAACATAATTTTCGTAAACAAAACGCAATTGGAAACGTTCATGAACCTGTATTTTTACTAATGATTTATATTTATCCACTTCCTAAAATTACTGAATATTAAAAAAGATATATTTAATATTTATTATATTAATTCTAGCCTAAGTTTACTAACATACCCCAAAAAATATTTACAAATGTTGGAATCGCTGTCTTCATCTATCAGATAATTGTTACTGAATTGTTTTTAAACTTTATTTGTTATTATTATTAGTACCACGATTATTGTCCTTAGTATTAAATAATTATAATTTATATTTGATTCTTCTATTACTGGCGTCTGAAGTTTCATCATTTAGTAATACTACTGTCCGCTAGATGGCAGCGAAAACTCTTTTTAACAAGTGCTATAAATATTAAATAAATATAAAAAGTAATAAACTTTTCTTTTAAAATATTAAATTAATTGCAAGTTATAACTTGATACTCAATTAGATTTTTTTATTATAATAAATCAGATCAATTTATTTATTTCATTATCTACACATGTATACATCGCGACAACCAGTTGCGAGGGCTCTTGACTTTCTTGTTTTGCGTTTTTATTTTCTATCTGCTATATAATCTGTGGATGTCATAATCTGACGTCATTCAAAGTTCACTAACACAATAAGCTGTATGTGAGAGATCTAAGCCTAGCATTGGTATGGAAAAAATTAAAAAGTATATTATTATAAATACATTTATTAAAAGGTACATTTCTTAGAATCAATCATCACAACATGAACTAACAATCGTCTACTGGGGCAACAGAGACCCATTGGCAAAAATAATAGTAATGTCAATATTTTACATATAAGAACCCCTACCGGTGCCCTCAGATTAAGTCGTATGCGTCAGGCAGGAGTTGGTCTTCAGCCGCTCCATAAGTCCTTTCTTTGGTATGGAGTGCCATCTGCACCTGCCCCCTATCGTTCGGTGAAGTTGAAAAGGCCAGCAGCGTTAGAGTAGTCCGAAAAAAATACATATAGGAATATATATATTTAGTACTAGATGTTCCCGCGACTTCGTCGGCGTGGAATTTAATTATATACGTTTTCTTGTTTTAAAATAAAATAATATCCAAAATAAAAGTAGCCTAAGTTACTCCTTATTACATCAGCTACTTGCCAAAAAAGTCCCGTCAAAATCGGTCTAGCCATTACAGAGATCAGCCGGAACAAACAGACCGACAGACAGACAGACAAAAATTATAAAAAATGTTATTTTAAAAACGGTTATTTCAATATTACAAACATACACTCCAATTTTATTTATATGTATAGATGTATATATAGAAATCCATCAAAAAAAATATATTGACACTTTATTTTTTAAAGTATTGTAAAGTTTAATTTTTATGTGGTCTTAGGCAAAGATATATAACACGTAATTCCACTTACCTAAAAACCAAACATATTAAATCATTTGCTGTACACTTACTGACATGTTACATTAACTTATAACAATATATCCTATAATTCGAATTATCAGTTCCATCTTAATTTATCTCACGTAATGAACGTTCATACTCCGTCTTTGGCGAAAGCACTTTGTGCCAAGTCAGAATAACAAAAAAAAACAATTCGAAAAAAATTTTTTTAATCAATCTTGCTTACTGGTTTATCAAGATTGATTAAAACATAATTACCATTTGGTAGTGTGTATATTAAAAAATTACATCAATTTAAAAGTTTAAGTACTATTAAGCAATCACATTAATATTTGAATAAAGATTATTTCTATTCTAATAAATGTCAATTAAGAAATCATTTTCTTCACTATGCTAACTTTTTTCCTTTTGCCTTCTCCATCTTCTAAAACAGTCAGTCCCTGAAAACTATTAACTAATGACTTTAGACATTCGACCTCGTCTTTCGTCATGCCGGTTGGCAAATCGAACTTACTAAACTCGTTCCTTCCCGCCAAATCTTGACACATGTCGCGGACGCCATTTTGGAAATCCTCATCCACGTTGTAGGTTACTTCTTTTTTATCTACAGGCACAGACTTTAGTGCATTCTGCCACATTACTTTTTCATTTTTAGCTGACCTTTTTATATAACTGTCTAGTTCTGCTAATGGCTTGCCTATTTCTTTGTTTTTTGGCTCTAGTCTTAATGCTTTTTTATAATATATTAATGCTTCTTCATTATTACCTAACATTTGGTGGGCTTTACCACAATAATACAACGCTTTGCAATGTTTATCTAAATCGCTAATTCTATCTAAATTCTCGCACATAATTAATGTATACTTTGGTTTTTTTATTTTATAATAACAAATAGCTAAGTTGACATAGACAATCATTTTTAACTTTTTAATTTCTTCCGCCTCCACCTCGTTTTTGGGTTGGGACAGACCGAGCACAGACATAGACTGTTGATAATTCTTTATGGCTTTTATGTATTTTTTCTTCGCGTAGATTTCTTTAGCTTGGGAATGTAGAGCGTCGACAGTTTTAACGGTGACCTCGAATTTTCTTTGTTCCTCCATGGGTAAATCATTGAATCTGAAATAAAGTTATAAATATATAAAACTTCACGACTGTTATTGCAGATGAGACACTCAGAGGCATTGTCAAATGTCAGCACTATCATTATTTTAGTGAAATAAAAAAAACTATTTTGATACAATAACCATATATTCATGAATACCTATACTTTATTAATATTGATAATGCGTTTTAAACACCAATACATTATTTCTAAATAACCTATAAAAGTGGGTAATTAATATTAATTTCCGATGGTGCTACAACCCTATTTAAAAAATATAAAAACCTGGCAACATCTATAATATTAAATTCGTCTCCAGGATTAAAAAACAGACAACTGGATATAAAGACGTGGATACGTTTTCCCACTAACCTGGCCGTGGCGTACATGTCCCTGACCGCATACAGCGATATGACGAACAGGGCGGTCTCGGGGCGCACCCGGGGCGGCGCCCCGCGCGGGCCCCAGGCGGCGGCGGGGCGCAGCAGCAGCAACACGCGCGCAGCCGGGCCCCGCACCGACGTCAGCCCCACCTCCAGCCCCGGGAGGATGCGGCCCGCGCCTAGACGGATCTTCTGGAAATGGCATATTTATACTTATAATAAATCTGTAGAGAGGTCAATTCTGTACATGAAATATTTTTCCAAAATAACTATCACTATCATATTTTTGTATATTTTTGGCATCAGTATCGATCACTATGATTAGTGATCGATACTGATGCCAAAAATATACATCAGTAAAATTTTTGTCTGTATGTTCGTTATAGAAACAAAAACTACTCGACGAATTCTAACGAAACTTGGTACAATTATTCTTCATACTCTCGGGCAGGTATAGTACTTCATACTATAGTATACTTTTCATCACGCCACGATTAATAGGAGCAGAGCAATAAAGGAAAATGTTAAGAAAACACATCAAAACCACTGAACCGTGAGGAAGGACATAGGATACTTATTTTACGAAAAACGACGGAAACACAGACGAAGTCGCAATCAACAGCTAGTATATAAATAAATAAATAAACAACTCTAGACAATAAACACAGCGCCATCTAGTCCCACGATAAGCAGAACTTAGCGACTGATATATTTACATAGATACTTCGTTTTGTAAATACATAATATACACAGAAAACAATCAGTCCGATACAAACAATGATACTCATGAATTCAAATGCTTACACCGTGCGATGGAATCGAACCCGCGACTATTGGAAATAAAGCGGTGTACGCAACCACAAGACCTCCGAGGCCTTCAAAATGAAATTGAAATTTTAATTCTATTTTGGTAATCAATATTTTATAATTATTTCAATCTGGTGATGATTAATGCGTGAAATGTCCCCAACATTTCACGCATTAATCATCACCAGGGGATTATCAGTAATGTGGACTTATTGCTAGCAATGTACCATATCAGGTTGACTCCATGCGGTGTCCCCTGGAAACCATCGTGATAATATATAAGTTCCTGGTGAACTTCCTCGATGGGCTAACTGGCCTGACCTCAGGCTCATCTTATCCTCCACTGGTGGCTCGCCAGCGTAAACCGTTAGTGGAGACGGATACTCCATTTCATTATAATCCATAACAAAATACGCCCGCACCTTCCACATACGCTCTATGTGTAAGGTAAGGCAAGCTGTAAGAGTAAGGTAAGGCAGGTATTGAAGTCACTATACCAGGGGTGCGCCAGAGTTCATGGTGAGTGTAGAATCGAAGGGTATCTTTGTTTTCTCCCAATATGCAGCGTAGTGTAGGGTCACTTCAGCATCAACCGGCACCAGAGGACCGTCACCTGGTAAAAGACTATAATTAAAGAATTTGTATAAACCCATGACGGCCTCGTGGTCTAGCGGTCTAGCACACCGATTTACGTCCGATGGTCGCGGGTTCGATTCCTCGCACGGCACAAACATTTGTATTCATGTGTATGATTGTTTGTATCGGTCTGGGTATTTTCTATGTATAATATGTATGTATTTACGAAAAAAAAAATTATCTATGTAGTTGTATCAGTTATCTAGTACCCATAACACAAGCTTTAGCTAGCTTAACTTGGGACTAGATGGCGCTGTGTGAATTGTCTTGAGATAATTATTATTATTATTACATGTTTGGATTCAGGTAGGAGTTGGCCTTCAGCCGCTCCGTAAGTCCTTTCTCGTTGTTGAGGATGTAGAAGAAAATATAGATTTTAAGGTTATTTTTCATTTATTACCAGACAATAGTAGTACAATAAAAAAAAAACCGCGAGAGGCGCTGCAGTTGCGCTCGCTCGCATCTACATTCATCGCGCGTTTTTTTAACATTGAGTGTATCACATTTTAAACATTATAGAACATTCAGTGTCGCCTACACTCGTGTTTGGAGTGCCATCTGCACTCACCCCCTATCGTCCGGTGAAGCTGTAAAGGCTAGCTGCGGCCAACAGCATTGGAGTAGTTAAAAAAAACATAAATGAAACAGCTTGAGAGCAAGACGCATAGCGGATGAAAATAAAATGTATATATGTATGCGGCAAAAAAAAACAAACTCATTACCCTCTTCAATAATTAGTATCTTGACATCCCCACTGGGTATGCAGTCCACCATCTTTGCGGACAGTTCGCTGAACGACATGTATTCCGGGGAGGCAAGCATTAGCTTATCAGTTGATTCTTCTACATTTTTTAGTGCATCTTCTATGTCACTGTGAAAGAATAGAATAGAAAATCATTTATTCAAATAAACTTACATTGAAGCACTTTTGAATAGTCATTACATTTTTTTAATCTAGCGTTCATTCGGAAAGCTGTCTCATCGCAAGAAGAACGAGCAAGAAACTTCCGTGTTGCTCGTTTAAATAATTTTATTATTACTTTACATTTTTAAGTTTAAGTGTGTGAATACAAACCACGAATTAGCACTAATTCAATTAAATACTCAAATAGAAAAAAATATTGAATATATAACCAACTGGTTAAACAATTAATAAGAGGAAATCAGTCATAGTGATTAGAGCAGACCAGTCCCTACAAGCAGCACCCGTTCACGAGTATGACGGATGACCCAGCCATCACAGCGCTCGACCATATTTTAGGGAGCCCAATAACCCGGCCCACCACGCCGCCACAAGTCTGGACATTTTAGTGAGCATGACTACTCAAAACACTAGACTACGTCAAAGCTACTTACAATTGCCATCTGATAGTTATAGTATTCACATTTTACATAAGAATGCATGCGGCAATCAATACAAAAACCGCTACGCTTTCATATTTCTAAAATAATTAAATCAAGAAAGCAATGAGAAAAGTAAATTATAACGTTGTATGCTATTAAACTAATTATTTACTTGATATGTTGTCATCTATGAATTCGTCTATCTTAAAGATGGACCATTACACATAAAATTGCAGAAGATCCCATGATTGAAGTGTTTCATCATCCAGAGCAAATATTCAATCAAAAATATATAATTAAAAGTTTAAGAAATAAAAGAATTATTAGTTATATATGTAAGATCGGGTTTATAAGTGACGATTGTAAAATCCACAAATAATGATGACGACTTAGACTTTGAAGCCGGCTACCGCAAGGGAAACCCCAAGTAAGACCGGGATAAACCCATTTCTAATACAATTCATTTTAGTATCCAAAACACAACCGGCACGTCCTACGCTCGTCGACTGAATGCCGCGGCTCACCCAACGAAAGAGGATTATTCAATTTTTTTTTCCGACTACTCTAATGCTGTTGGCCGTAGCTGGCCTGTACAGCTTCACCGGACGTTATGGGGCGAGTGCAGATGGCACTCCAAACCCGCGGAAGGACTTATGGAGCGGCTGAAGGCCAACTCCTGCCCGACGGATACGACTGTAGTCTGAGGGCACCACTAGGGGTTCGAACCTCGGCTCAGGCCGTCGGAATTTCGATCCCCGTTTGAATTGGATTATATATATAAGGGGGGCACATCATTGGGTATTTCATAGTAGACACGGGCGCGCGCAGGCGCCCGGTTGAATGCGCGATATTGTTCGACTACCGACCTCAGTATTTATAGATCGAAGTCGGTGTAGTAGGAAGAGAAGCGGGGGTAATGGATATCATATGACAAATAACTTAATTCGGTCTATAAATACTAGATGGCGCTATTTACAATATTTGTAATAATCTTTACATTGGGTACTTCATTAATACTAAATACAAACTACCTTCTTTTAATATCATTTTAAAATATCGGATATTTCTACAATATTGATGTGAACTCTAACATATATAAACTGTAGAGTTGATATATAGACCTACATGAATAAAGATATTTTGATTATATATATAAGGAGGATCACATCATTGGATGTATTTCATAGTAGACACCTAGCAAGTATTACGACACATCCTCAACGGCGATCAGATCAGACCACCTAGTATAACTATAATAATATGTTATATATGTAATAATTAAATTTAGTTTTACTTATAAAAATTTTAATTGATTTTTCTTTTAGTTTTCCGCCAGCGACTTCACTAACTAGAGTGTAAACACACAAATACATAACAAAAGCAATCAAATCTATCTAATTAACTGATCAGATAAACAAATAATAAAATATGTATTTTGGCAGTGAACTAACCTATCCTCTCCATCATCTAAGTCCGGGTACAGGTCTTCGTCCATGTTCAGGCACATCCCACTCTGTTTCTTCTTGAAGTCCATGTCTATGTGAAACTCTGTGGCTGAAGTCATCAGCTCTCTGAAGGAATACCAAAAAATATTTTTTTTCATATTTATTTCCATATTATAACACCATAACATAAGTAATTAAAATGACAAACAAGTTGAGGATCAATAAAATGGTAAGTGGCCCTTCTCTTTTTTTTTATTGAGAATAATAATATCTACCATCCCCTGGATAATCTACCATCTACTCCCAAGGTAAGTAGAGCTTGTGTTATGGGTACTAGACGACTGATATAAATATACAGATACTTTTTTTTGTAAATACATAATATACACAGAAATCACCCAGACTGATACAAAGAATCATTCTTGAGAATACAAATGTTGTATGATGCAAGGAATTGAACCCGCAACCATCGGACGTAAAGTGGTTGTGCTATGTGTACCGCTACACCAATAGATAGACAAATATTTTATTTTAATTAATAATAGAATGGTGTTTTTACAGTTTATTCATCTTGATAAATTTATCAAGAATTTGTTATGATGGCATGGCAATGCGAGCAATTGGGATAAGTCCACATTACTAACAATCCTCTTCCCTGTGAACTGATGTTTTTATTGCTAGCAATGTACCATGTCAGGTTGAACTCCACGCGGTTCCCACTGTAAACCATTGTGATAAATAATAAATATTATAAATAAGTTACATAAATTCTTACTGAATTTATCACGATGTGCTAACTGAGCTGATCTCATGCTCATCTTATCATCCACTGGTGCCCTGCCAGCATAGCCGGGTGCACCATTCAATAATCTTTTATAGACAATAAAAAAACATTCTGTCTTAATTGTTTACTACCTGTTAGTTAATTATATGTATATAAATTACTCACCTAAGATTTATACCTTTGGAAAGCTGAACAGGGTCTTGAAATACTTTGTCCATTTTAGTTTATTTATTGACTATTTAACAAATAAAATTTTTACATTAAAATAAAGACCTTTTTTTTATTGATATTTACAAATAAAATTATTTTATACCTCCACTTATATTGAAGAAAACATTAGTAATTATTTTTTACAATTAAAATATAATGATATAAATATATATTTTTTAAATACAAACTGTTAAATGTAAATTTCAATTTTCCATTAAAGTGGAATTGAGCTGTGCCGGGCAATTCTATCAATCAACTCCTTGTCAATCAAAATTTTAAAAATAATATGTAACAACCATAGAATAAAAAATAATTGTAAGCCTTTATAAAAGGTTTTTTTTTATAGATATTAGGGTCGATTATTTTTTTATAATTGCAAAATTTTTAGGATTTAATTTGTTTAAAATCAGAATTGTTAATAAATACAAACTAATTATTCATCTATATTATATATTATTGACTTGAATGAGATTGACCACGTAATTTAAATTATACTGCTTAAGTAAAATTTCTCTCTGCTTTTTCTTTATTTTAACTGGCAGCCACCAATTGTGATCGGTAGTTTTGGGGGTTTAAGAATTTTGAGAGTCGAAGAATTTCGTAGCTATGCCTTATTTCGCCAACTCCGCCTTCACTTTTTTTGGTTATCATATTATAGGAAAGGTCTCTCATTTGATTTGTCAGCTGTCATTTTTGACAGTAAGTACTCGTGTTGTTTTGTAGTCGTATTGTTTATTCAGTTCAATAATCATTGCACTATAATATTTGAACATAAAAACGTATTATTTATTTTTTGGAAACAGTCTTACCAAAGTCTTACTTAATACAAGTTGTGACTCTATATAGTGACCTTAATACAATACTTCCACTGTAAAAAAATACTTCAAATGTAAGTTATTTTAAATATTTTATTATTTTTAAAATAGTAAGTTGGAAACATATATTTTTTAAATCAATATTAACTGTTAGCATATTCCTTTGTCGCTGCACAGTCTTGTTTTGAAAAAAAAAAGTTCTTAAAACTGTTGCATTTGCGCATATGCACTGCAGAAGTGCATCAATAGTACCAATAAAGTGAAAAATCAATACTAATTGCAGATGTCGCTGCTACATCAGTTTGTAGTTCGCATATCAGTTTAAATTACCCACTTATTACGTTATCATAAAACAAAATACTTAAGAAACAACTAATAAGTGAATTTGAAGTGAAGACTATTGACACGTGTATGTCCTCTTTTTTCTTGGAAAATAAACTGCAGGGAGTTGAAATAGGGGTGAAAGTTTGATAAAGTCATGGGTAACAGAAAGACCCTTAAAATTATCACTTATCTATATATCTGTCTGAGGTCCACAAATTCATGATATGAAGTCCCTATACAAACTTTCGTCCTATATTTCACACCCCCTCGTTTATTTCTTTTAATAAAAATAGTGATATGTTTCGCCTTTATAATATTGATTAAAGCGGTGGGGGGGGGGGGGGAAAGGGATTGTTAGGAATGTGGACTAGATCTTGTCGCTAGCAATGTACCAAGTCAGGTCAGGGAAACCATCGTGATAAATTCTTGGTGAATATGTCATCATGTGCTAACTGACCTGACCTCATGCTCATCTTATCGTCATCCACTGGTGCCCCGCCAGCGTAAACCGTTAGGTGCACCATTCTATTTTAAAACAAGAAAAAAAAATTATGACTGCTACTTGATATTTGTTTGTTTGTTTTTATTTGAAACACTTATTGTCAAGTACTCATAACACAAATTGGACTTGGCTTGCAAATGAATGGTGCTGTGTGAATTGCCCTGCGTTATTATTATTAAATTTACAATAATATTTGTATTTTTATTAGTTGTTTTACACCTAATTACCTTCTAATGGTCTGTGATAGGTTTTTTAAAAGCAAAGAAAATTAATTTAATTCTAACTTACAATTTAGGAAAGAATTTTATTGCGATTGATTCGTCTTATATTAAATTAACCTATTCGCGTTCACGACTAAAACTAGAGTGCTTGTCCACCTGCCTTCCTTTGTTCTCGTACCTCTTGGATGCCGCTCATTTGAGTCAGCAACTGGAATGTGTTATTGCCAATTGTGTAATTACAGGTAGATAGTTATTTTTTTTAAATTTTATTTAGGAAGATTAACGGTGTAATTTTACATGTTACTTGTCATATAAAATTGTTCCGTGGGGGTTTGTACTCATAACAACCTATTGCTGGCAGCTTGTCTACCATCCTTTTATAAACGTTGTATTTTTGATTTTTTTTTTTCTATGTCACTTTTGACTTGTTACTTCTTAGCTGTGAACTCTTTTGGCAATTTTTTTTTTCTTAATACATTTGCGATCAGTCCCAGGATTATAAGTGAATATGTTCTGTGATGCTGTCATGTAGAGCGGCTTCCCATTGGAAACCTTACTCATCTGCATCCCAGAGCTACTGCCGATCTTCTGTGATACTGTCATGTAGAGCGGCTTCCCATTGGAAACCTTACTCATCTGCATCCCAGAGCTACTGCCGATCTTCTAGCTCCAGGATATGATAGCGTTTTAGTCGGCGCACATGCTTTTTGGGAAATATAAACATTGATTACAATCATTAAAGATTTTTTGTAGTTGTTATGTTCCCGCTCCAGTTACAGTATCTATAACACATGCTCTGCTTAGCTTTGAACTAGGTGGCGCTGTGTGAATTGTCCAGAATTATTATTCCAAGCAATAGTAACAGTTATTCAATAAAAAACCACAACACAAGCTTTGCTTACCTTGGGACTAGGTGGCGCTGTGTGAATTGTCCTAAGATACTATTATCCCATCAAAAACATAAATGTGAAATGATAGCCGTGTTTAATATTATGATATATGCCTTGATTGTTGACTTTTACGACAAAAGAGGTGAGATCTGAATGGGTGCCAAGTTCAATGGTCTGTCCTGAAATGTATTTATAACAATATAAAATATCATTTCTTCTTAAACTTAGGATAATATACTGTAGCCTAAGGTCTAACCGTTCAAGTATTACGTAAGCAGATTTATTACAATTATTTACCCCCCATCCCCCTTGTCAGCAAAAGTAACAAAGCTCTTACCACCTCCCCTCATGCTTACGTAAACATTTTTCAATTAATTAATTGTTTTTTTTAGCAAAGACATTGTGAGGGTTGCCATTGTGTAAAAAAGTAAATAACTAGCGATGACGTAATCGTCATCTAGACTCCCCTACCCCCATGTCATCCAAAATACGCAAAGTAAAGAATCCCCCCGGCCCCCGCACCCGCACAGTGCTTACGTAATACTTGAACGGTCCCTTTACAAAAATACTTGTATGTACCATGCCTTGTTTAGTTTCTATAACACAAGATCTACTTAGCTTCGAGCTAGATGGCGCTGTGCGATTTGTTCTTACATATTATTATTCTTTCAGAACTATGGCAGAACCCGAGCCCAATCAATTAATGTCGTGCCCGTACAACATGGCACACCAGGTCGAACATTATCGTATGCACATCCACCTCCAGAAATGCAGGAAACAGTACCCCAATTGTAAGAAAGTAACCTGCCCATTTGATGCTACTCACATTGTCAATGATGTAGAACTGGATGTAAGTATGTTTTTTTTGTCTCCTCTTATTTATTTACTAGCGTTTACCCGCGGCTTCGCTCGCATAACTTCATTACTGGCTGCTAGATGGCGCTGATTTATAAATTCATTATGCACTGCTAGATGGCGCTGAAGTAGCAAATTGTTGATTTTTTGCCTTTTATAAACAATACTTGGTTTAATTTAAGTAAAAAGTATCTTATGTTCATTCTAATACCTCTAAGAACATGTGTACAAAATTTCATGATGATCAGTTCAGTAGTTTTTGCGTGAAAGCGTAACAAACATTCCTACTTTCACATCATTATCATTATATAGTATAAAACAAAGTCGCTGTCGCTGTCTGTCCGTCCCTATGTATACTTTAATCTTTAAAACTACGCTATGGATTTTGAAGCGGTTTTTTTTAGTAGATACGAGAGATTCAAGAGGAAGGTTTATATGTATAATACCCGTGCGAAGCCGGAGCGCGTAGCTAGTATAATATAAAGACCATGCAATAAAAACAAATAAATATTAGGAACCAAGGAGGGAAAGAGGCATGACGGCAGTTCGTTGAAGATTCACTTCCATTTTCTTTTCAGTACCACGTGACCTACTGTCGCAAGCGCGTCATGCTTGACTCTCAGATATACGTGATGGATGATGACTACCGACCTGTCGTGGAGGTGCAGCCGCCGCCGGCCGTGATACCCTGCGACGAGAACTGGGATGATGTAATTTTTTTAATTTTTTATATACATACTCAATGATGAATAGATAGAAAATTTATTCAAATAAACTTACAGCACTTTTGAATAGTCATTACATTTTTTTATCTACCGCTGATCCGATGTTCGGGAAACGTTGTTTTGTAATATAAATTTATATCATTATTATGAAATAATGGTTGTTGATAGAAGGTAGAAATATTTAACATACATAATATATATAGAAAACACCCAGACCAATACAAACAATCATACTTGTGAATACAAATATTTGGACCGTGCGAGGAACCGAACCCGCGACCATCGGAAGTAAAGCGGTTTGCTAAACCGCTAGACCATCGACGCCGTCATATATTAAGATTTCATTATCATCCACAAAAAAGAACTGCTGACAATCAGGTGTGGTACCTAAGTGGTTTCGGAAGCTTCCTTCCTCCCACTTACATTGTGGAATGCACTACCTGCCGAGGTTTTCTCACGACACTACAACATGGGGTTGTTCAAGAAGGGTATATTAAGGTTTCTTAAGCGTTGGCAACACCCATGTAACACCCCTGCGTCCATAGGCTACGCTAACCGTTTACCATCAGATGGGCCGTATACTTGTTTGCCACGAACGTAGTATAAAAAAAAGGTGTACCATTTCTTTCATTACTTAAAATTAACATTTCCTTATTCCAGGAAGTAACAACGTCGTACAAGCCCGATATGTCCAAGAAGGGTGCTCATATAATTACTAAGATTAAGGGTGCTACGCCCTCCGAGAGACGAAAGGCTCGCATGGACGGCATCAAGAATTATAGACCATTGGAGAACTAATTCAGTGTACCTCTAAATGTTACTACAAAACTCGTGACTTCATCTGCCAAAAATAAGAAGGATTGAAGGGGTGAATCCCCTTCTAAATTAGTTATTAAGATTACAGGTGGCATATATCCCTATTGACTACCACTAATTGTTGCTAAAGTATCAGCAATTTCATCTGCACAAACAAGAAGGGGTGAAATGGGGGATGAATCTCTGTTAAGATCAAAAATGGCATATATGTCTATAGACCACCACTAATTCTTATTTTACTACCAGTGATTTCATCTGCACAAACACGAAGGGGTGAAATAGGGGATGAAACTCTTCTAGATTATTTATTAAGATCAAAGGTAGCTTATATCCCTGTAGACTACTACTGACTATTATTAAAGTACCCATGAATTTATCTGCATAAAAAAAAAAGGATGAAATAGGGATGAATATCTTCTAGATTATTAAGATCAAAGGTTGCATTGCCCCAATAGATCACTGGAGAAATAATATAATTAATGATAGCTCTAATAGTCAACGAACAACCTGTGACTCACAAACAAGAAGGGATGAAATCTCCTATTTCATCCCTTCATGAATCTCCTTCTAGATTATTTATAAGCCGCTTGAGATTAATGTAATTCATTATGACAGTAACTATTATAACTCCCTTGGACTTCTCAAATGGCCTATGTCCCTTCTCATAATTCTATATTAAATAATAAAAAATACAAATTTTCACAAAATAAATATATTTTTTATCTATATTCTAAATTACCACACAAACCGAGCTTAAATATTATTGTAAAATTCATACTGATGTTGTATTTATGATGTGTATTTATTTATTGACCGGCTGCTAATGGCCATTATAATATATAACTTAAATAAGTCTTATAGTTATAAGGTCGTAACTAGTGTTGTAATTTAACTTATGTATTTTACATAATTACGGTACATTATAAATAAATAAATAATAAATAACCCTGTACAATTAACACAGCGCCATCTACTCCTAAGATAAACAGAGCTTGTGTTATGAGAGATAACTGATTTAAATATATTTTTCTTTGTAAATACTAACATAACATGCAAACAAACAAACAAACACCCAGACCGATACAAATAATCAGGGATGTTATGGATGTGAAATATCGGATATGGATAGATTTCGGATATAGGAATGATTATCATACCGGATACGGATATGAAATTATTTCGGTTTAACCGTTAGTTTCGGACAATTTCATTTGCGGATATTAAAGTAAAATACAAATAGCTAATAAAAATGGTTACATAACATATCTCATTAGGCTCCGTCACGTATATTATATACCGTATCGGATAGTGATCCGATATCATCCGAAACTATTATTTCGGATTCGGTTACGGTTACGAATATTTTTTTATATCGGATATCCGATAGTTTCGGTTACGGTTACGGACCTCCCTAACATCCCTGCAAATTATCGTATCTGTATTGATTTGGTGATATGAGTATGATCAATGAATAATGTTTGAATCGAACCCCCGACCAGCGGAAATAAAGCGGTGTTTTAAACCGGTAAACCACAGAAATCGTAAAGTTATAAATGTACACTTGTAATTTATGGTAATTTTTCAAACGAATTTATCGTTAATGGATAATTGAGTATAACTCGGTATGTATTTAAACGTTTGGCGCCAAAATGGTAGATTTCCCTAATATTGATGTGATAATTTTGTTACCGTAGTAAATGTTTAAAATAATCATATTGTGTTTTATTTACATCGCCAAATATACTAATTCAACTAGCTGTTCCCGTGACTCCGTCCGCGTGGTAGTTAATTTTATTTTTCTAAAATAAAAGATTATTTCTAAACCAAAAGTAGCCTAATTTACTTCTTATTACATCAGCTACAGACCTATTCAGTGGATGCTTCGACAGACATACACATGCACACACACGCGCACATACGTAATCTGTGTACTGTTATTTGTTTGTAATTGTTCGCACTATTTGTTAATCTATTTTTTGTTAGTTTAATGTGTGTTTTAGTTTTCTACTGAATAAATATCATTTCATCATTTCAGCTACCTGCCAAAAAAAGTCCCGTTAATATCGGTCCAGCCATTTCAGAGATTAGCCGGAACAAACAAACCGACAGACAGACAGACAAAAATTGTAAAAAAATATTTTTTAGTGTATGTACCGTATTTATATTCATATGCATGTAGTAAAAAACGGTTATTTCAATATTACAAACAGACACTCCAATTTTATTTATATGTATAGATAACAAAACCATTTTATAATATTAATATGCCTAGACAAATCAAATTAAAAGAATATTTGTTCATGTAAGACTTTTTTTCGGACTACTTCAATGTTGTTGTCCGCAGCTGACTTACAGCTTGCAGGACTTATAGAGCGGCTGAAGGCCAACTCCCGCCTGACGGATACGACTTTAGTTTGAGTGCACCGCTATGGGTTCGAACCTCGGCTTAGGCTGTCGTTATTTCGATCCCCGTTCGAATTGGACGGAAGATCGAAGGATATTGTAGTGGCCTATGAACGTAAATTTATGTTTTAATTTTTAGTTTACCATTCAGTTTGATATACAGATTCAATTAAGAACTAACAATAAACTCGACTGATTTTTTTAAAGGCACTTTATTTACAATATAGTAGTATATTTAATGGCTGCATGGACTTAGACTCTGTTCTATAAGGATAAACAAAACTAAAGAGTGTTAAAAAGAGAATTTTGGCATACTCTAGTATTGTTATGAGTGTTGGACATAAAACTCCTTTGTTATATACATATATTATCTTATATATAAAATTCTCGTGTCAGTTTTCGTTCCCATACTCCTTCGAAACGGCTTGACTGATTCTCATGAAATTTTGTGATCGTATTGAGTAGGTCTGAAAATCGGTCAACATCTATTTTTCATAAATGTTAGGGGTAGTACTAACTACCCCTTTTAAGGCAAAACGTTTGCCGGGACAGCTAGTTGCATATAAAAAAGAAAAAACATTAATTAAAAAGACCACTGTGAATAAAATGGTGTTTCTTTATTTGCCCTCTGCAAAAAAAAACCCAATGAGTACAGTACTTTATTTTAGAGTGTGATTAGGAACAACCTATATGTATATTTTACTATTGTTATTTTTTTTATCTGACCTTCACAGAATATCAGGTCTGTGCCAGTAAGCTATCACAGTATATGCTGAATAGGGGCCATATGGCGAACTAGAAATATAGAAGTGTAATTCTATTGTAATTTTATAAATATATAGTCATTACATAGTATAAAACAAAGTCGTTGTCGCTGTCGGTCCATTACTATGTATGCTTAATATGTATCTTTAAAATTATGCAATAGATTTTGAAGCGGTTTCTTTTAATAGATAGAGTGATTCAAAAGGAAGGTTTATATGTATAATACATGTACACCCGCGCGAAGCCGGGTGGGTAGCTAGTTGACAATAATTTACTTTATTTCATTTACTTTAGTTGACAATAATTTACTTTATTTAATTTCATTAATTTAATAAAACAATGAATGAATGTAACAAGATTTATTCAACATTTTTCAAATAATCTTCATCCATCTTTTGGAATTTGTCTATCATATCATCAGGTACGTCCACTGTAGACAAATCTTCTGCGCCTACTTCTTCCTCCTTCTGTATCAATATATCTACTACATTTTCACACGTTAATAGAGCTTTAGGGTCTTTCTCCCACTTATGGTACTCTCTTAAGACGTAATAAACTCCATTCTCCCGTAACACCTCCCTACCGTTCTGTTTAGTGCATAATTTGTTTAATGTCTCCAAAACTATTTTGCGTATATCCACATCTGGATCCCGAGTCTTCTCTTTCGGTAGGTATTGCAACGCTATTGGTAATTTATCCATTTCCTCATCAGGATAGTCTTCATTACCCATTAAAGGGCTTAATAAGTATGTCAATAAATCCAGTTCGTTGCTTAATAAGAATGTGTGATACTCGGTATCAAACGATAGATTCCGTACGGTACCCAAAGCACCTCCTCTCCTTATTACGGACTTCTCAAAGTTACAAAACGGTAATAGTTTAATTAACGGCACATGTGGATGTTCCTCTGTCAGCCACTTCCTTATTCTATTACTGCAACTTAGGTTACTAAACATTGGCGCTAAATAATTCAGATTAGATCCGGTTTTATTAAAATCTATGTTCACAAATGCATTTAATATATCATTTAGTTGAGGTAGGAATGTGTCTATGCATATTTCCAGTTGATCCTCGAGTCTGGTGACGTTGGAAAGGATCATACATGCGGCGTCTGCATATCTTTTCTGAGGATTCAGAACATAACCTATAAGCAAGTTTAGTATGTTTCTATGAGTGCTAGGCTTGTATTTTAACAGTTCTGTAGCCCCCTTAGCGTTTGCCGTGACGTTAACGAGAAGTAGTAGAGCATTCTTAGCGATTTCTTCGATTCTATCGTCGCACAGTTCAATTACGTTTTGAATAATTTGTTCATTCTGTAATAATGTATTTATACCATCTTCACTGCCAGATAATCCTACCAAATGGTCGAGAGATATATGTTTTAAGTCTATCCTAGATTCTGGCTTTAAGAATTGTAATATTTCGTTGAGGGGGTCATTGGACATTTTGTAAATTTATCAATATAAACAGTACACGGGCAAAACTTCTATTAATGGGATGGAAAACATGAGATTTTTAATGTTGTGACGTCCATTTTGACAGTCACAATACTGACATTGACAGTAGAATGATGTTTTTTATTCGGTTTTTCCCATCTCAGGTAAAGGCAAAAGAACTCCGTCATTACAGCCATTTTCTTCGATAGCAATAAAGTAATATAAAAACAATAATTAATGTCAATTATGAGACTTAATCGTCATGAATGATTACCCGTTGAGTTTGATAAAACCATAAAATATTTACTATATGAACAATTTTGCTCACTACAAATGTTTAATATAGTCAGCCTAATTTTTTGCCTTTTTTTATTGTTATTATTTCAGTTACTGTTGTTGTTGAAATGTCAATATGATAATTATAAATATATCTTAAGTGTGTTTATACAAAGAAAATAATTTAAGTCTAATGTATATTTAATACGGTAACGCCATCTTGTATCTATTTGCAATACATCACTATTTCTAGCAATTTGACAACAGATGTCGCTACTTGTCTTCACGAGACACGCATTCTTAGTCTTGGAGTTTTCATCACAAAAATATTGAACTTTCATTGGTCGCGGGTTCGATTCCTTGAACGGTACAAACATTAGTATTCATAAGCACGATTGCTTGTATAGGTGTGAGTATTTTGTATGTATTTACAAAAAAAAATATCTATGCATTTATACAAGTTGTCTAATCTAATACTCATAATACAAGCTATTCAACAAAAACTATTTCATATAGTGTTACATAATTCGCCCACTGTTTAGCCTAAGAAGTCGCTGTTTGAATTCATTGAATTGTCCTCAGATATATATTATTATTATTCTTTCTACCCCAGAATATTTTTTTTGTGCTAATGTTTAAGATCGGGGGTTAAAAGAAACAATGTTAAGCGTTTTAATATTTATTCTGTAAACTGTGCACTTAGTACAATTGATTTAAAAAAAATATTTACAATTATTACATAGTTGTAGTGTACTTGTTATTACAAATTATGGACAGAATGTGACTACTAACTATAGTTAACAGAGTTTTTTTATTTCCAGTGCTGGATTAATTCTAGTTAATTCTTTTACGATGCTGTTGTTTTCGGTTCGTAAGTTTAGTTTTGCGACTGCACAACCTTTCTCCATATAAAACGTGCTATTCTATAAATTTACTATAAACTCTAATTAAAGTAGATGAAATTTTATCCATAGACTAAGATAATAATATCAATGTTTCGCACTAGTCAGAATTTCTTTAAACAAGTTTCTTTTAGAATTATCGGTAACTGAAAACACGAATTTCACCAAATCACCTATCTTTTGGTCATTCGTATGAACAATGTGTCTTGCATTGTTGTATATAAACAAATTAAAAAATATCTATTGTAATTACTTCTTTATTGTATAGTCTTCAGACAGACGGGCGGTAGACCACAATAGCATTTCCTATTCCTGCTACTAACTTAATCCAGCACTGTTTATTTATGTAAAATAGTTAATAGCTGCCTTTATACGACAAATTCATTCACGCCCATTCAGGAGAGCACGAATTACCGCGGGAAAAACAGCGGACGCAATCGTGAGCGTCTATCATCGAAATCATTCTGAACTGACGTTAGATTTGACATATCATAAGAGTCTGTAATAGACCTACATGAATAAAGATATTTTGAATTTAGTTTCTTTTTTATTTATTTCGTTCACTCTTTCGCGCGTTTTTGCGCATATGACTTTGTTTTAAATTTTATTCCACAGATTATTATCCAGAGACACGTTAAAGATGTATAAAATATCAATAACTCTACAATTAAGTCTTTTCTCTATAATCAGATGTCCGCCATTTTGCAATGATAATTAATTAAAACAAAATGGCGCTAAAGCGCGCGCGAATATTGTACGCGGGAATGCGCTCGCTGTTTGCGCGCGCGGGCACTCTCGTTCGCTTTGTCTAGTCTACATTTGCGCACTGTCTTTCCTCTGTGAAAGAGCGTACGTGTAAAGACAACTAATATTTTATTTCAACTATCTATTCCGTCAGATAACTTTCTAGAAGATATAGATAGTGAAATTCTAGAAGTAATAAGTGATATTCAAAGTACTTGAAGCGTTATCTAGATGGGTTTCAATGTATTTCTATCGAATGCTACTATTAATACTTATATTATAAAGAGAGAGAGAGAGAGAGAGAGAGAGAGAGAGAGAGAGAGAGAGAGCAGATTTTGAAGTTTAAAAATGAATATTAAAAGTTTGAAGTACGGAGTTTTGAAAGTAAACTCCGAATCGTTGCACCGAATTGAGAAATTCTTTCATTGTTTGAAAGTACAGTACTGTTTCTATGGGGCCGTTCAAGTATTACGGAAGCACTATAGGGGAGCGGGGGGTCCTTTCTTTGCTTATTTTGGATGACATGGGGGTGGGGGAGTCTGTATGATGATTACGTCATCGGTCGTAATTTACTTTTTTACACGAATGGCAACCCTCACATTGTCTTTGCTAAAAAAACAATACATTAATTGAGAGATGTTTACGTAAGCATGGGTGGAGGGGGTAAGAGCTTTGCTTACTTTTGCTGACAACGGGGGATGGGGGGTAAATAATTGTGATAAATCTGCTTACGTAATACTTGAACAACCCCTATCAAGTAATAATAATAATAATTTTTATTTGTCTCAAACAAAAACTTTTCACACAATACAACTGTTGCCCATACAATAATATAATTTAAAACTAAAGAATGAGACAAAACGGTCTATAACTCAGTGTGGGCAGTGAGTCCACCCTCTCTGCTATTCTGTTATAGCCTTTATCAGTAAAATAATACAATATGAGATCGACGACGACGATAGCATATTCTCTTCATATTATAAACAAACAAACAGTTTTCCTCTTTATTATATTTGTATTCATAGTTTAGAATTAAATGCAGACTAAATCACTAAATAACTGCAATATTATGCATTATTAATTTTATTTTAAAATTATAATGTGATTAACACGACTTGATCATGACATCCTTTCCTATGGATTCGATTTTTTATTTTTAATTTCAATTACAGGATTAGAAATATGGCGTCGCATTATTAAAATTGTGTGGAGTAGCTAATGTCAACCTGTTGTAATTATTTTCGCATTACATATGACGGAGGGTCAGCAATAGATGGCGCTAATAGGATGTTTTCATGACTTAACAAATACCTAACTACTACCTAATACATAATTATAAATTGAACACTGATTAGTTCAATTTATAATTATTATTCATCGGAATATATTCATTTTGAAGAATATATCTTTAATACGAAATACTCTATGGATAGAAAAATAAATGCATAATGTATTCTGTGCTATTTTCTAGAATAATTAATGTTTTTTTTTTGGGTAATTTTAAATCACAGAGTGGGCTTCTGTTAATGGAAACTATATATTTTTTGTATCGAACCGTGATGACTGTAAATGTAGATTAATTTTGAAAGATTGGTCCGTATATGAACTCTCTTTAGAACAAAACAATTTGAATGGGAAACTGCGAGTTCTTTTTTAAAAACAATACATATTGTTATTTAGATTCAATTCTTATAAAGCCAATAAACATATTTTAATAACGACTAACTGCCACTTTGTCCTAAAACTAATAACGCGCTTTCTTTAAAAAAAAAAAGCTTAATATAAAACTGAAGAGTTTATAAGTAATAATGTTTTTATAGAAAACCTAACTTATTGTTTCCATGTTTATTTTTGCATGCCTGAACCTTGTTAATATTTACTTAAAACAACATTTATTTAAAAGAGCAACACGCAAGTTTCGTTCTTCTTGTGATAAGTCTGCATTCCGAATGAGTGGTAGAATAAAAAAAACATGACTATTCAAAAGTGCTTATATTAAGTTTATTGAATGAACATTATTTCTATTTCTATAAAAAGTGTGGGTCTAATCTATATTAATCCAATATGGCGTACACTAAAGTTTGTTTTTTTTATATTATGCATTTAACAGGGAGTAAAAAAGGAAGAACATATTGGAACAGTTAAATAGAATTTGTAGACATTTTCGTTTTTATTACCTACGTTAACAATATTCGTGTATTAATTTAAAATTACCCAATAAAATAATGTTCCGGATAATTCGATTGCCGTTCGGAGAAAAATATGATATAATAGGTAAGCTTCTCTGACAGCGATTATATTGGAATTAAAATTAAAAACATAAATAATTTGGCGCCTAAATTGAAACAACACTTATTAGTTATTTACTTTTGCTTTAGTTATCTTTTATCTTTTAGTTATGCTTAATTCGAATATGAGCTTTAAAAAATATTTCTTTTTTTTCTCTTTCTGGCTCTGGCGAAATATTTAATCTGGACTAAATATCGAACATAACTTTTAAAAATGTTTAGACCCAGGTAACACGTTATACAGTTATTTTAAGTGGTAGTTTTTTTTACTATTATAGGATATTGTATTAAATATGATTTTCTTTTAGAATTGATAATAATAATATGCCTAAATAATGTCGTAATTTTCTCCGAACGGTAGCAACGTTACCCGGTACTTTGGTAAGAGGTGTTCATAACTGGTTTGTTATCTAGTTCTAATATGAATGATGTAAATTTACATAATTAAATGATTTTAATACGCTAAGAATCTTAAGCTTGTCACGATAACAATAGCGAACAGAGAAGTCTTCAGTATAACAGCATCTGTAATAGATAATAAATTAATTAGAAACTATTAGAAGGTTATTTAATCTGTAGACTGACGAGAAAGTGAGAGGTAGAGGGGATTGTTAGTAATGGGTACCAACTTTGTTATCTGTGGTAATGGGGACCAGAGCCCCTGTATACAACACATTGATGAAGAGGAAGTAATTAAAAATGTCAATCATTCGCTTAATATTAAAAAAAAGGTTATTGAAAAAAAGTTATGTTAAACATAACCAATTAAAAAAAAATTGTCACCATGTATGACACTACTACTTAATTTAGGTTAAGTTTAGTTTAATTGTATAAGTTATGTCGCTAGCTTAAGTTATATTTTTAAGTAGGTTACTTAAGAAATAATAATAAAAAAATTACGTAATACAATTTTCAAGATCAGAAAATTTGTAAGTTGAGTGATACTGGTCATCTGCACCCTAAGGTCATGAAGGTTGGCCTCGGGGCGAACCCCTCTGTCCCGGCATCAGCTCCGGAGAGAACAAACCTGGGTAGTTTTTTATTTTTTGAGCAAAACAACAGCAGATAAAGAAAAAATGAAGAGGACCTGTTTTGTACAGAATTTTTTTCTCTACAACTTTCATTTAAAACATTTTTTCAGATTTCTTACCGTCATCGAGTTATTTTGAAAAATAGCGGTGTTGTCCGTCACAATGTTTATTCGATATTAAAATGTTCTGTATACAAAAATATATAATAAAATTCTTTAGAAAAATACAATATATGAACTATAAAAGTATGTGGCCAGTACCTCAGCAACAAGCTGTTTTCAACCATTTTTTTTTATTTTCCGTCAACTTAAATATATATATTTTTAAATATTATATTCACGTATTGCCGACTTATTTTTATGTATATATTGCGCTAAATCTGGTCACAATGTTTTAATTTAATAATTTATTGTACTAAAATTTCCGGTTCAAGATAAGCACTGGAGTTTCTTAAATATACAACTGGCCACTAATAAAGAGAACATTCTTTTGAATAAAAAAGCATAAGAGGCCGTATGAAATTGGATTTTAATAAAAATGTCATAATATTTAGACATTGTGCTCCATTTATTCTACATTAAATAATTATTAATATCTACACGCGTTATAGAACAGTCTGGAAGAATATTCCTAGACGACGATACCGCTTGTGTTTACTGTTAATATAAACTATTTCGCGAGCGTCGTTCGTTATATTCCACAAGAGACATGTCTTCGTTTTCCTGCCATCCGGACGTGTTCTGCCTGGACCCGATGTGATTGTTCATTAACAGTGCTCTGGATTGGATTGCAGGTAAGCGAGTACTGTTATTTTATGGGTATTTGTTGTCGCGCAGTCAGGGACTCTAAAGTTTCTGGAAGGACGCCCTGTTGTTCCGGTTAAGTTCCCGCGTGCATCTTTATTTTTGGATTACTCTAATGCTATTGGCCGTAGCTGGCTACAGCTTCACCGGACGATAGGAAGCGAGTGCAGATGACACTCCAAACCAAAGGAAGGACTTTTGGAGCGGCTGAAGGCCAACTCCCGCCTCACGGGTACGACGTCAGTCTGAGGGCACCGCTAGATTCGAACCTCGGCTCAGATAGTTGTAATTTCGATCTCCGTTTGATCGATAGGAGGGGCGATCGGGGCTGCCGGTGTGAAGCGCCCCAATGATTGCGCGGTATGGTGTGTTTGAGGTCGTCGCCTTCGCCGGGGAGGACGGTGTCGCGTCTGTGTGTGATAGCGTGGTAGGGAGGCAAGTAGGGTGAGTCCATAGGGAGCTTATCTGCCGTTATGGGGTCGTCGGGATCAATAAGAACGTGCCTCGAGCGGCGTTGTCACTTAAGGGTATATCTCCTCAGTGCATTGCCGACCATACTGAATATAAGTTCTTCAGTGGGTTTTGGTGTGGACACGGGCGCTCCACACCGGCGCCCCCAGGCGCCCCTCCGGTCGATCCCCAGTCCAATTCAAACGTGGATCGAAATTACGACGGCCTGAGCCGAAATTCGAACCCCTAGTGGTGCCCTCAGACTAAAGTTGTATCCGTCAGGCAGGAGTTGACCTTCAGCCGCTCCATAAGTCCATCCTTTGGTTTGGAGTGCCATCTGCACTCGCCACCTAACGTCCGGTGAAGCTGAAAAGGCCAGCTGCGGCCAACAGCATTAGAGTAGTCCGAATAAAAAAAAGTGGCTACCAGTAGTTACCCTGTGAAGCCCAGAAGTTCGCAGGTAACTTCCCCCACAGATTTGCCGTCATAAATGTAAATACATACCGCTACAAGTGTGTTCCCTCTCCAGGAATCCGTTCTCCTTGTCGCAGAGGCAGATTTTGTCTTGTGGCGTGTAGACCCGGAAGTGAGGTGGGGACGAGCTGGTGATGTTCGGGCTGGCGCAGATGAGGCCGTCGTTACACTCATCGCTGGTGGTGCAGACATGGTACAGAGCTGCCGGGGAGATGTCATAAACATTAGGTAAATGTAATATTTGAAAATGAAACTAGATGTTGTTGTAAACGTAAAACGCGCTATAGTTTCATTTTGCCAAAATTATATAAGGTGAATAAACCTTAATGTCAAACATCATCTGCTACTTCCTTATCCCATTTATTTGTGGTCGGCGTAATGTTTTTCTCTTCCATTCATCCCTGTTCGCAGTCATCTCGTTATTCACTCCCTTTCTTGCTATATCATCTTCCACAAATATTTTCTACGTATTTGCATCAGCAAAGTTGCAAGTTGCAAAGTATTTGTATCAGCTGTTACCCATAAGACAACCAGGGCTGTCTTTTATCTATTATAGGCCCTGGGCACATTAGGATAATGGAGCCCTTATGACCATAGTAATAAAGCACCATTTTGTTAGAATAAACAAAGTCATTTTTGAACATGGCTCTTTAGAGCTATATGGGGATGCCCTACCTTCAAAACAAATCAGGCAAAAATAATTCTAAAAAGTCGTTATGTGATCAGGGTTCAAGTACTTGATAGACATTTATAAAAAAATTAACAAAAACGAATTGACAATAGTCAGTTAGCAATTGTTAAGAGTGATTTTCAGGCAAGAGTAGAGTAGCTACCGGCTGTCGTTTGGTAATGGAGTAGGGACTAGACTTAGACCAGGGGGTCCCAATCCATCAAGGGCTCTGGGCACGTGCTCAGTGTGCCCAGTGGGGAAGAGAGGCGAAGACAAGGTCTGTTTAACTTGTGCCTAGATGGCGCTGTGTGGATTGTTCAGGGTTATTATTAATAAGCAAGTAAAATTATATATCCAATTAACCGCCGCAATACCAGCATTTGAGTGGCCACTTTTAATTATCGTATACATCTTGATAAAACATAAATATTTCATAGAAAAGGCCACGGAACCGATTATTATTTCGTGTTAAACTATTCCCGCACGCAAAACCCGAAACATGTACAACCCTAGCTTTAAGGTCAACGGCTGTCTCGCTCTAACACGCGTTAATTAGACATCCGTCTCTGTCTACGAGCGGAAATTCGATAGCGCTCGGTAGAGAAACTAGGGGTGAACGTTTATATATCTGATTAGATTTATATCTTGATATTTATAACTTAAATACTTGTAGAGGAAGAAAAATACGGCCAGATTTCGATTGTGGATTAGTGGTTAGCCACTCTGACGTGAGGTCATAAAGGTCTGAAGTTTATTTTTTCTTATTTTAGTTTTTACCTATCAAATTTTTATCATCATCATCATCATTATATAGTATAAAACAAAGTCGCTGTCTGTCCGTCCCTATGTATGCTTAAATCTTTAAAATTTAATTTTAATTATTATTTTCACGTTCCCTCAAATGGGTTAAAGCTGAAAATCAGTGTTTTGTTCCTTGTACAATGTTCCACGCTGAGCTTCTACCTTTTTGTACTGCTACAGATCACACATAATAACACAATTTTATAAATCTTATGTTGTATTATGTATTGTCTATTCTTAAGAACATGTTGTGTGTGATTAGTAACAAACAAATAAACGATATATCTATCTATCTATATATAAAACTACGCAACGGATTTTGAAGCGTTATTTTTAATAAAAAGAGTGATTCAAGAGGAACGTGCCGTGAAAAGCCGGGGTGTGTAGCTAGTTATTTCAATAAAATTAACATTTCTTTAATAAAAGATAATTTGAGAAATTGTTTATATAATAATGACGACCTCGGTGGTCTAGTGGTTTAACACACCGCTTTACCTCCAATAGTCGCGGGTTCTATTCCTCGCACGGTACAATCATTTGTATTCATGAGTATGTTTGTTTGTATCGGTCTGGGTGTTTTCTATGTACAATATGTATGTACTTACGAAGAAAAAAGTCAATGTATTTTTATCAGTTATCTAGTACCCATAACACAAGTTTCAGCTAGTTTAACTTGGGACTTGATGACAATGTGTGAATGGTACTGAGATTATTATTATTATTACTAGCCGTTTCTACGGTTTCACGCGATTGAAATTTATAGCCTATATGTTATTCTGATGTATAAGCTATATTGTTGTAAAGTTTCATCAAAATCCGTTCAGTAGTTTTTGCATGAAAGAGTTACAAACATTCATCCATACTCACAAACTTTCGTGTTTATAATATTACTATAATAAGACGAGACAGCTTCCCGAATGAGCCGTAGATTAAAAGGATAACTGTGACTATTCAATAGTGCTTAAATTAAGTTTATTTGAATAAATGTTTTTCTGTTCTATTCTATTCTTACTTTTAGACTGCGCTTCGCACTGGCCGTTGACTGGCGAGGAGTTGTCACCGCAGAGACATCTCGTCACAGAGTCGTAATGGGTCCTCACACAGGAGCTGCTGCTGATACCAGCGCAGTCGGGCTGCCGAGAACAGATCCTGGCTGGAAGAATAGAATACTCATGTAATTTGACTACCTCGGTGGTTTAGAGGTGTAGCACCGGTTTACTTGATGGTCGCAGGTTAAATTCTCAGTACGACGTGAATGTTTGTATTCATGAGTATGTTTGTTTGTATCGGTCTGGGTGTTTTCTATATATATATTATGTATGATTTACAAAAAGAACTTGAATTTTAGAAAGGCTAATGTGGGAGAAACTGGTCTAGTGGTTTAGTAAACAGCTTTGCTTTCAATAGTCGCAGGTTTAATTTCTGACACGACGCAACATATGAATTCATGAATACAAATATTTGCATCCTTCTCGGAATCGAAACCGCTACCATCGGAAGCAAGAGCTGTGCTAAATCCTTATAATCAATTATTTTATCGAGGTACTTTGTAGCAACTGGTCCGCGTGTGTACCCCAGTCTCACATATGTCAGCCACCAAGCAGCTTGCTTTGTAAGATGGTTCGGTTGCAGATTAAGCAGAGAAATTACAAGGTTTAGGCATGATACCTTAATCCTTAAGAATGGAAGTATATGATATACAAGGCATCATACGATACGACTAAAATTGGTTACCTAATCAACCATACTC
This sequence comes from Achroia grisella, assembly GCF_030625045.1. Taxonomy (NCBI): domain Eukaryota; kingdom Metazoa; phylum Arthropoda; class Insecta; order Lepidoptera; family Pyralidae; genus Achroia; species Achroia grisella. The sequence continues at coordinate 1,065,209 of NW_026712968.1, forward strand.
TAAATTTTTTAATGGATGTTAATGGTGCACCCGCTTGTGTTAACGGTATACGCTGGCGGGGTACCAGTGGAGGATGATAAGATGAGATTGAACTCAGGTCAGTAAGAGGGCACCAGTGGAAGATGATAACATATAGTCAGGTCAGTAAGGGGCACTAGTGGAGGATGTTAACATGAGCTTGAAGTCAGGTCAGTAAAGGAGCACTAGTGGAGAATGATAATATAATCTTGAAGTCAGGTCAGTAAAGGAGCACTAGTGGACAATGATAACATAATCTTGAAGTCAGGTCAGTAAAGGAGCACTAGTGGAGGATGATAACATGGGCTTGAAGTCAGGTCAGTAAGGGGCACTAGTGGAGGATGATAACATGAGCTTGTATTCAGGTCAGTAAAGGAGCACTAGTGGAGAATGATAACATGAGCTTGAAGTCAGGTCAGTAAAGGAGCACTAGTGGACAATGATAATATAATCTTGAAGTCAGGTCAGTAAAGGAGCACTAGTGGACAATGATAATATAATCTTGAAGTCAGGTCAGTAAAGGAGCACTAGTGGACAATGATAATATAATCTTGAAGTCAGGTCAGTAAAGGAGCACTAGTGGACAATGATAATATAATCTTGAAGTCAGGTCAGTAAAGGAGCACTAGTGGACAATGATAATATAATCTTGAAAAGTCAGGTCAGTAAAGGAGCACTAGTGGAGAATGATAACATAAACTTGAAGTCAGGTCAGTAAAGGAGCACTAGTGGAGGATGATAACATAAACTTGAAGTCAGGTCAGTAAAGGAGCACTAGTGGACAATGATAACATAATCTTGAAGTCAGGTCAGTAAAGGAGCACTAGTGGAGGATGATAACATGAGCTTGAAGTCAGGTCAGTAAAGGAGCACTAGTGGACAATGATAACATAATCTTGAAGTCAGGTCAGTAAAGGAGCACTAGTGGAGAATGATAATATAATCTTGAAGTCAGGTCAGTAAAGGAGCACTAGTGGACAATGATAACATAATCTTGAAGTCAGGTCAGTAAAGGAGCACTAGTGGACAATGATAATATAATCTTGAAGTCAGGTCAGTAAAGGAGCACTAGTGGACAATGATAACATAATCTTGAAGTCAGGTCAGTAAAGGAGCACTAGTGGACAATGATAACATAATCTTGAAGTCAGGTCAGTAAAGGAGCACTAGTGGAGAATGATAATATAATCTTGAAGTCAGGTCAGTAAAGGAGCACTAGTGGAGGATGATAAGATGAGATTGAAGTCAGGTCAGTAAGGGGGCACCGGTCAAACATAACATAAAGTCAAGTCAGTAAGGGTAAGGGGGCACTAGTGGAGGATGATAACTTGAAGTCAGGTCAGTAAGGGGCACATGTTAGTAAGAAACACAAGTGGAGGATGATACGATGAGATTTAAGTCAGGTCAGTAAGGGGGCACCGGTAGAAGATAACATAGTCAGGTCAGTAAGGGGGCACTAGTGGAGGATGTTAGGATGAGCATGAGGTCAGGTCAGTTAGCACATCGTGGTTATTAAATTAAAAAAAAAACAAATCACTTAGAAATTAACAATGATGTTTTCAGGGCTGCCAATCTTTAGACAATTATTTCTTACCATCACTATAGCTGTGTGCATAATTTCCAATGCATATATTTAAAAAACAAGTGAATGATAAAGTGATATTGAATGAAGCATGTGCAAAGGATCTAATAAAAACTGCTGATCCAAATCTTGCACCTTACCCTGTAAGTAGAATAGTAGTTAATAGTAGTTTAGTAGAAATAAACAATCTGTGGTTAGCAAGCTACTAAAAGTAGTAGTATATATCTTATCTGTGGTAAAAATGTGTATATAATGAAAGAATGAGCACACAAATTAAATATTAAAATCAAAATATCTCTATTCATGTATTCAAACATTTGTATTCATGAGTATTATTGTTTGTCTGGTTGTTTGCTATGTATATTATGTATGTATTTACAAAAAAAATATATCTAAGTATTTGTTTTTTTTTCGGTCTACTCTAATGCTGTTGGCCGTAGCTGGCCTTTACAGCTTCACCGGACGTTAGGGGCGAGTGCAGATGGCACTCCAAACCAAAGGAAGGACTTATGGAGCGGCTGAAGGCCAACTCCCGCCTGACGGATACGACTTTAATCTGAGGGTACCACTAGGGCTCGAACCTCGGCTCAGGCCGTCGTAATATCGATCCCCGTTTGAATTGGACGGGGGATCGATCGGACGGGGTTAAGTATTTGTATCAGTTGTCAAGTACAAGTTTTGCCAACAATACTTTATAATACGTATCCTACTTTATTTTTTGGTAATTACACTTTATACTTTTACATAGAGTATGCAAAAATACTTTATTTTCAACCTCTACTGTGATGCGTAAAACAAAATACTCATTATGGGTACTTAACGATTTATAATTACTGAATGAAATGTTAGATGTCAATTGTGTGACATTTGTCACAGCTCTAGTGTTAAACGCACACAAAAATACTTTTTTAAAACAATAAAAGCTAAATTGGAAAATATATGTTTTTTAATACTTTATTTCCTACCCAAACCAGTTTATACGTTTTTTTTTGTCAAAATAAGATGACAACCCTATCTAGTACCCATAACACAAGCTCTGCTTACCGTGGAACTAGATGGCGCTGTGTTAATTGTCCAGAATTATTTATTTATTTATATCACTTGTCTAGTACTCATAACACAAGCTCTGCTTACCGTGGAACTAGATGGCGCTGTGTTAATTGTCCAGAATTATTTATTTATTTATATCAGTTGTCTAGTACCCATAACACAAGCTCTGCTTACCGTGGGGCTAGATGGCGCTGTGTTAATTGTCCAGGGTTATTTCTTTATTTATATCAGTTGTCTAGTACCCATAACACAAGCTCTGCTTATCGTGGGACTAGATGGCGCTGTGTTAATTGTCCAGTGTTATTTATATAATTTAATGTTTTGATGTTTAAATTCAAAACTATTTCTTACATTTAAGTACTTATTATGCCATGCCAGGATAAATATCCGTACCAGGAGTAACCTGACATTGAGGGTAACGCAGCTGGAGTCGAGTCACAACGCGAGTTTGAAACCTTTATGAAGAAGCACTACTGGCCGAAGGGTATGATGTGCTGGCGCTACCGTGGCAGATAGCCATAGTAAGTTTGCTGCATATATATGTTAGTCCTTAATGTGTATACAATATAATATGGGCCAATATCTTATATATAAAATTCTCGTGTCACAGTTTTCGTTCCCATACTCCTCCGAAAGGGATTGACCAATTCTCATGAAATTTTGTGAGCGTATTGAGTAGGTCTGAGAATCGGCCATCATCTATTTTTCATCCCCCTAAATGTTAGGGGTAGTCCACCCTTAAATTTTTTATTTTATTTTAAAGCAAAACAACGTTTGGCGGGACAGCTAGTTGTTGATAAATTCATGCTATAGGTACCTAACGTCAGTTGTATAACAAACGAGCATGCGGCTCACCTGATGGTAAGTGATTACCCGCACACCTCACCTGCAACACCAGGTGAATTGCAAGTACGTTGTCGGCCTTTTAAAAAGAAATAAGCTCTTTTCTTGAAGGTTTCAATATCGTATCGGTTCGGAAATACCATTGCTGGAACGTGATTCCACAATGTGGTTGTGCGAGGCAAAAAGTTTCTAGAAAACCGCACTGTGCAGGACCGCCATTCGTCCAGATGATCAGGATGGTATTTTAGTTTCTGGCGGGTGGTACAGTGGTGAAACTCAGCAGCTGGTATAATCCGAACAACTTCTTAGAACACTCTCCGTGATATATGCGGTAGAAAATGCACAGAGATATATCTCGCCGCAGAGCCAATGAGTTGAGTCTGCCACAAAGACTTTATAGAATAGAAGAGAATGAAATTTTATTTACTCGTCTTGACATAACAATAAAAACATACAAAGTACCAACAACAATTTACACACATTACAAAACGGAGTGTGGACCACAACTCAGTATATTGCTGCAAACATAGTTTCCAGCGCTGATTTTCAATTAAGCCCGCAGTACCTACTGACGCACACAAATTACAGTTTAAAGAAAAAAATGCTTTATTTATACAACCATAAGATTACAAAATTAAAAAGAAGCAGTACATAATAGTTGAGGTTAGTTAGCTAATCAAATGGCAGAAAGTTGCGCAATACAAAATGAGGAGCTATATATACCTATATATAAGGTATTACACGTGCGCTATAGGACAGTCCCTTTTTATAATTACGAGTCCCGGTGTCCCCGAAACGGACTCTGGGACGCAAAATTATCTATATATACCTATATACTTCTTAAAAAGTCAAATTTGTTCCTCCGATAAATATATATATAACTATGAATAAACAAAATGTTTAATTATATTTATCGGGTGACTGACATAGTGATCTATATATCAACGGTGACTGACATAGTGCCCAAACCACTGGACGGATCGGGCTGAAATTTGGCATGCAGGTAGATGTTATGACGTAGGCATCCGCTAAGAAAGGATTTTGATTAATTCACCACCCAATGGGATAAAATAGGGGATGAAATTTTGTATGAAACTTTGTCAATTTTAAACCGATCTAGCTGAGATTTTGCATGCATAAAGCTACTATAACATAGGCATCCCTATATAAAGTATTTTGATAAATTCCACCCCTCAGGGGATAAATTAACGCGAGCGAAGCCGCGGGCAAAAGCTAGTCGGTAAATAAAACAGGTATTGCACAAATATAAAATAACCAGCTTTGCCCGCGGTTTCACTCGTGTTAAATTTCAATATATAAATGCCTATGTGTTATTCTGATGTATAAGCTATATATTATTGTAAAGTTTCATCAAAATCCGTTGTTCTTGCGTGCAATAGTAACAAACATCCATACTCACAAACTTTCCCGTTTGTAATATCAGTAATATTAAGATTAAGATATGCATTACATAGTATAAAACAAAGTCGTTGTCGCTGTCTGTCCGTCCCTATGTATGCTTAATTCTTTTAAACTACGCAACGGATTTCGATGCGATTTTTTTTAATAGATAGAGTGGTTCAAGAGGAAGGTTTATATATATAAGTTTAATATATACTGTTTTAAATTTGACGCACTCATTATTTATTTAAACTGAGTTTACCCGTGATCATGGTGGTTGAAACACTGCCGAAATATCGGGAACTCAGCATATAAATATACCACGTGGTAAGATCTCGTAATTTTTACTAATTATACGACTATATAAGTTTGATGTTAATAAATAAATAAATAATACACCCGTGCGAAGCCGGGACGTGTAACTAGTAATATATAAGTAAAAACTGTGTATATATATAAAACATCTTGTTATTTATATTTTATTCTTATTTCATATATATGTCTATAAAGTATTTGTAATATGGGTTATATAGCATTAAGTAAATGAATTAATAATATAAATAAATATTTCATACTTCATAGCCATTTGTATAATTGCGGCAGCCTCTGTGGTCTAGTGGTTTAGCACACCGCTTTACTATCCGATGGTCGCGGGTTCGATTCCTCGCACGGTACAAACATTTGTATTCACGAGTATGATTGTTTGTATCGGTCTGGGTGTTTTCTATGTATAATATGTATTTATTTACATAAATGTATCGATGTATTTATATCAGTTGTCTAGTACCCATAACACAAGCTCTGCTCAGCTTGGGACTAGATGGCGCTGTGTAAATTGTCCGGAGATATTATCATTATTATTATTTTATATATCTCCCATTTTACAGGGGTGATACATTCAAACACGCGGGCCTTAGCCAAGCGTGGATGAGTTTAAAAGTTATACAATGGACCCGCGGTAATCCGGCCCCCCTTGTAATCCGACATTGTCTATTATTTGTTATTGAATATTACTTTGACAATATACTTCAGAGTGCATATACATACATACATATATAACATAGAATCTTATCACTGGATCTGTAATTTGTCGGATTACAATATACTCTTTTGTAAAAAATTCCGGACTATAAGCAGAGGACCCTTAAGCAGCACTCTATAATCCGACAAATACGATGGTCCGACACTGCCCTGCAAAACGTTTGTCGGATAACCGGGGGTCCACTGTATATGTACATATATAATATAAAGAATCATCATTGGATCTATAATTTGTCGGATTACAAGGTACTCTTTTGTAAAAAAATTCGGACTATAAGGGGTCTTAGGCAGTACTCTATAATCCGACAAATTCGATAGTCCGACACTGCCCTGCAAAATGATTGTCAGACTACCGGGGGTCCACTGTATGTGGATGATGAAAGTGAAGACGACAGAAACTTCCGTACAATACGGCATGTGTTGAGAATGACGACTTTTTGTAATAGGTCTATTGTAGAGGAGGGGATCTGCAACGTGTCTACGTGTTTGATAAGATATATAATAATAATAATAAAGGAATTATACCAAAAAGGTAAATTACGGTAAATACCAAAAAAGTAAATAATAATAATAATAATGGTGTGTTTAGATTTTGCCCGCACTGTTCGCCGGTTTCTCTCCCTGGGGCCCTGAACCCCGACTGTGATTCTGCCGGGGGTATGTTGCAGTCTCCTCTCCTTAAGAGGGGAGATGAGAATTTTTGGAAAAAAAAAAAATAAAGGAATTATACCAAAAAGGTATAATTCCTACGTGTCTAGGTGTTTGATAAGACTTTTTGGTATTATTATTGTAATTTCAATTCTAATTTATTAAAATTAAACAAAATACATTTCTCCATTCTTCGCATTTTTGTCAATATTTGAACCAACAACGTTGGCTCAAGTAATTACGCGGCCAATGTTTGCCAGCATCGCGTGCTGTAGTATGCAAATGCAATATCACGTGATCAAAATAAATGATACTTGCGAAGTAAAGACTGGCTGGAAGGTCTTGTAAAAATACCATGGAGTACAAGGTTTAGTTTCGCGTATACATAAATTTCACATGTTACAGCTACTTGCCTATTTTTGGTTGTATCACGTTGTTGGAGTCAAGTTGTTTTATATCAGTACGACCTTTTGCCCGCGGCTTCGCTCGCGTTAATTTATCCCCTTAGGGGTGGAATTTATCAAAATCCTTTCTTAGGGGATGCCTACGTCATAGTAGCTTTATGCATGCAAAGTCTCAGCCCGATCGGTTTAAAATTGACAAAGTTTCATACAAAATTTCATCCCTTATTTTAACCCCTCGGGGGTAGAATTAACCAAAATCCTTTCTTAGCGGATGTCTACGTTATAACATCTACCTGCATGCCAAATTTCAATCCGAGCCGTCCAGTGGTTTGGGCTGTGCGTTGATAAATCTCTCAGTCACCTTTGAGTTATATATATTTAGATAACTAGATGGCGCTGTATGAATTTATGTATTTTTCTACTACGCGCTGTTAAGATGTTTTTGTTAGAATTTATAATATGTTTCTTTTAAATCTCCGATCGATTCCCCGTCCAATAATCCGTGAAATTATTTCAGATATAACTAAATTAAATTTATTTCAATTTTATAGATTATTCATAAGTATAATCTAATATAGAGATGTGCTAATTTGTAATAAACATGACTCGAGTTGAAATTTAGGTTTAAGGTAATTCGAGTTACCTGGAATAAAAAGTTTTTTTTTATTATTTCGAACAATTCTAATGTTTTTGGGCTCAGCTAGCCTTGAAAGCTTCACCGAACTATAGGAGGCGAGTGGAAATGGCACTTTAAAGCCGCGGAAGGACATATGGAACGCATAGTCATTTTATTGATAACATAATCGGACGAATATGCCAAAAAAAATATAACAACCTCAAATCAATATTGAAATATTTGTGACGAGTGAAAATTGTATGATATGAAATGATCGGAAAATTTCATGTCATTGTCAGTTCGATGACAGAATCATGCTCTCGTTCTTTCACTTGATTCATTCATTTACCAGTTGAATTCTTCCAACTCGAGTTGGCAGAATACAACTCGAGTTAACTCGAATTATGCGCAACTCGAGTCGACACATCTCTGTTAGAAAGATGGAAAGCAATGAATTAAGAATATTTTGAATCAATGTCCAAATATATATAAAAAGTCTAAAACTTTTCCAGCCAATAGTATCAACAATCTCTATTGCAATTATCCATTAAAATTTGGACGACCTCGGTGGTCTAGCGGTCTAGCACACCGCTTTACGTCCGATGGTCGCGGGTTCGATTCCTCGCACGCACAAACATTTGTATTTATGAGTATGATTGGTTGTCGGTCTGGGTGTTTTATATGTATAATATGTATGTATTTACGAAAAAAAAATATTTATGTATTTGTATCAGTTATCTAGTACCCATAACACAAGCTTTAGCTAGCTTAACTTGGGTCTAGATGGCGCTGTGTGAATTGTCCTGAGATTATTATTATTATTAAAATATTTCAGGTTTAACTAAGTTAAATCTATTTTAATTTTATAGATTATTCATAAGTATAATCTAACATACAGTACAAATTAAAAAAGCTGTCAAAGTCTGTGGTTTTGAGAACAGTACCGTTTTGAATTTGAAAAAAATAGATTGTATATCTGTGGGGTACAAAATGAAAAAAGTAGATTGTATATCTGTGGAGAATTTCAAATATCTATGGAACAGACCTACTTACCTAGTTTCAAATTCAAAATTGGAACAAAGATAGAGTGCTCACATCCGGCGTGGCGGTGGCGGGAAATCGAGTGACCACTTACCGTAGAGCTGTTTTATCGCCTTACGTAAAGCTTTATATAAGGCCATTGTGTGGCGTAAAACTGTACCGGAGGTCAAGTTAAATTGGTACTCTATGGGTGTAAATCTAAACTTGCTTCCTACTGTTATCTGACAGCTGCATCTATTAGAAGTAGGTTAAAACGGCGGCAAGCGAGCAGCCATTTTATACGTCCGTTTAAGATAAAACGCCTTAAGAAATCTTAGCTATGGTGCAAATAACTTTATTAAGGTTAATTGGAATAGCGATCGATACGAACTGGAAAGCCATAGACTATAGAACTTTCCATAAATAATATAAGTACCAAATTTTTTTTTATGTATCTCCACACGTTAGAACCTACATGGTATCGGACAGTGCGGTTTCAGAGGACCTTCCTCCTGCATATACTTAGATTGTGGAATGATCTACCTGCTAGGGTTTTCTCACGAGACTACAGAATGGGTTTTTTCAAGAAGGGTATATTACACCCTTGTTGTTTCAGACGTCCATAGGTAACCATTTCACATCAGATGGTCACCATAGTATAAAAAAAAAGATAATAAAAGAATGATGCATACGCTTGATGTTAATGATAAACGCTAAGATCATAACGATGAAGCCAGGTCAGTTAACACTCTAGCGAAGCGGTACCTCTTTTTTCTACCACGATGGTAGCAATATCTAATGGTAATCTAATGGTAAACGGTTACAGTATCCTATGGACATTCAATATAAACTTTTATAATAGACTAGCTGTACCCGCGACTACGTCCGAGTGGAATTTAACTTTCTTTTTTTTAAATTAAAGTAGCCTAAGTTACTCTTTATTACATTAGGTACCTTCCAAAAAACGTCTCGTCAAAAACGGTCCAGCCATTTTAGAGTTTAGCCGGAACAATCAGACGGACAGACAAAAATTGTAAAAAATGTTATTTTGGTATTTATATTGATATGAATGTAGTAAAAAATGGTTATTTTCAATATTACAAACAGACACTCGCTATTTTATTTATATGTATAGATGTATAGATTGTTACTGAAGCCTGCAATAGCACCTGAACTGATTTGGATATAGCTTGGCACATAGCATATTGCCTGGATTGGGACTTTGGAAGCATAAAAAATTATACCACTTCAAGCTTAGTACATATTTCTATAATCCCAAAAGAACTAAAACCTAAAATCTATGTTAATCAGTCTGTTTGTTAAGTTTTAATGACTATATGGGCTGAAATAAGAGATTAATGTTTGCTTAGACAAAACTGCAGGAAAAACTAATATTTTCACATTAAAAAGTAGGTACTTAAAACTACGGCTATTTAAAAGTTATATTACACATAAACTTGACATTTAAAATCGTTAAAGAACAATCATGGCGGCGGTACTGACGTAATGCGCGGGAAAACACGAACCGAATTACCATAATTATATCTTTAACACATGAAAGAAACGTGAAAATGGCGCAGTAAGCTATGCATTTTTCATGATACCTCTGTCCTGTGCATGTTTCATATTAATTACTAGTTGAGCAGCGTTATTTGGTCGGTGTTGCAAACTATTTTTAGACCTTTTTTATTATTTATGTTTTTTTATAATATTATATTGTTTTTATATGACAATCCGGCTCGAAGGACCAAATGTGAAGGATGGAGACCAAGATGACGAGCAAAAGTAAAACGGCACCGTTGTAGTTGAAGAATATTTTTGTATTAAATTGACTTATGTCATATAAAAACAATATAATATTATAAAAAAACATAGATAATAAAAAAGGTATAAAAATTTTGCATGAACTTATTTGACATTTATCATTTATATTTCGAACAATTTATATAATTTATCACCTATTATCCAGATATTGGAATAATAGAATAGAAAATCATTTATTCAAATAAACTTACATTGAAGCACTTTTGAATAGTCAACATTTTTTTAAATCTACCGCTTATTCGGAAAGCTGTCTCATCACAAGAAGAATAAGCAAGAAACTTGTGTGTTGCTCTTTTAAATAATTTATTCTTACTTACAATTTAAGTTTAAGTGTGTGAATACAAACCACCGATTAGCACTAATTCAATGAAATAATAAAATAGAAAAAACTATTATTAGGTAGAAGGCATTATAATGATTGGCTTTGAATAGGAAGGTTTTAGTTTTTAATAAGATTTTGTAATTTACATTTATTATATATTGTGTAGGAGATATTTTTGACATTTAAATTATAATATTATGAGGTTCTGTTGTATATGAATATATATATATATAACTAGCTGTCCCGGCAATCGTTGTTTTGCCATATAAATTAATAACGCTATAAAAAAATAGGGGTTGGTGATAGAAGGGTGAAAATTTAGGATTGTATGTATTTTTTTATGTTGTATCATAGAAAAATAGAAACTAAAATTTTGTCTAAAAAATAAATTTAAAAAATTAGGGGTGGACTAAACATTTAGGGGGATGAGAAATAGATGTTGGCCGATTCGCAGCCCTACTTAATATACAAAATTTCATATCAAGCCGTTTGTATGGGAACGAAAACTGTGAAACGAGAATTTTATATATATAATATAGATATGTTGTGTCATATTGCCATGCCCTATATTTCAGGGCGTCGCAGAAAATTATAAAATCTCAACCACACTCTGTATGCATGTGCTTTATATTTTTGTGATACTGCAATAAATAAATAAATATTATTCTGATGTACACGCTATATTACTGTAAAGTTTAAAAAAATCAGTTCATAGGTTTTGCGTGAAATAATAACAAATATACATATCCAGCTAAACTCATAAACTTTAGCGTTTAAAATATTATATAAATATATATATGCAAATATATACTGTAAAGTTTCAATAAAAGTTTGCAAAAAATGCATGAACTAGTAACAAACATTTATCAATCCATAATAATAATAATCTCAGGATAATTCGCGCGCTTGTGTTATGAATTATACATATACATAGATATTTTTTTTTGTAATTATATACATATTTACATAGAAAACACCCAGACCGATACAAACAATCATGTTCATGAATAGAAATGTTTGTGCCGTGCGAGGAATTGAACCTGCGACGTAAAGCGGTGTTATATTCCATACTCACAAACTTTACTTATCTTACTAATATATATATATTAGTAAGATAAGAATTTAAAAAATTGCAAAATGGCGTCACTAAAATGCGCGCGAAAATTATTAACAAAATTATAGCCGAAAGAAAAAAAAATCTAAATTATATTTAGACTGTCATGTTTAAATTTCGAATGTACAGAGGTGCTGCTTTTTACCACTAAGCAAACAATCACTACGTTTAAGCATAGCTGTATCATGTGCATGTTTGATAACAATTATAAGTATTTGCAAAGTTGCAAAATGGCGTCAAGATATGCTTGCAGTCACGAAACGCGCGCGAAAATTGTTTTTAAGGATTTAACTAATTTATATTTAAATTGCGAATACAGTGAGGTGCTGTCCACGATTTTTATGAAATTTTATATGCATATTCAGTAGGTCTGAGAATCGGCTACTATCTATTTTTCATACCCCTAAGTGATAAGAGTTGTCCACCCCTAACATTTATTTTATGAATATTTTTTTGTAATGTGGGATGTGTTTATTTATGGACATTTTACTTTTATTACTTTACTAGCTGTTCCCGCGACTTCATCCGCGTTGAATTTAACTTTATTTTTCTAAAATAAAAGACGCCTAAGTTAATCCTTATTACATCAGCTACCTGCCAAAAAAAGTCCCATCAAAATCGGTCCACCCATTTCAGAGATTACCCGGAACAAACAGACAGACAGACAAAAATTGTAAAAAATGTTATTTAGGTGTATGTACCGTATTTATATTCATATGCATGTAGTAAAACAACGGTTATTTCAATATTACAAACAGACATACTAATTTTATTTATATGTATAGATAATGTAGCATTAAAAATACATACAACCCTAAATTTGCACCCTTCTACCAGCAACCCCTATTTTTTAATAGCAGTATTAGTACTGAAATTTATATGGCAAAACGTTCGCCGGGACAACTAGTTTCATATATATATAGCTTTATACATATCTGGTGCTCTGACCTAGCTCATGTGTATTCATTTAAAATATGCTTTAGAATAAATTATTTTTACGATCAATAAGACGCCATACGAAGTTTCTTTTGTTAGGCTAATGTTTTAATTAAAAATATTGCGTTAGCTTTACATCATTTGTCATAAAATAATAATAATCTCAGGACAATTCACACAGCGCCATCTAGACCCAAGTTAAGCTAGCTAAAGCTTGTGTTATGGGTACTAGACAACTGATACAAATACATAGATATTTTTTTTTGTAAATACATACTTATCATACATAGAAAACACCCAGGCCGATACAAACAATCATACTAATGAATACAAACGTTTGTGCCGTGCGAGAAATCGAACCCGCGACCATCGGTCGTAAAGCGGTGTGCTAAACCGCTAGACCACCGAAGTCGACGAGTACCCGAATGGTGAAATTAGTGTTACTATAGTCTTATATATCTATATAATGAAATGAAATTTACGTAATTACAAATTAACAGCCTTTCATTAGACGCGTTTGAAAGTACCTATGTATATGTAAATTTAAAATAATAAAAATAAATACATTATAATTTAAAATATATATACATATATTTAATCTATACAATAGTATTTTTATAATATAGAAAGAGTGGACTGGAGAAATATGCTTCGTTGTAGGTTATCAGATTTTATTTAATCATTACATAGTATAAAACAAAGTCGCTGTCGCTGTCTGTCCGTCCCTATGTATGCTTAAATGTTTAAAACTACGCAACGGATTTGAAACAGTTTTTTTTAATAGATAGAGTGATTCAAGAGGAAGGTTTATATATATAATACATGTACACCCGTGCGAAGCCGGGCGAGTAGCTAGTTCTTTATGTATAAATTAATTTACTGATATAAACTTTGTTTTTCAATTTCATATACATCTAAAATAATAAACATCTACATCTTTTTGTTTTATAATCATTATTCTTATAATGTTTGTAGAATAATAATTATTTAATTAAAAAAATTACACAGATGGAGCCCATAGTTAGCGACCACGTCTCTGTTCCGTAAGTCATCACTGGCAACACACATTGGTCGTAAATCACTGGCTATGGGAAACACACATGTGGTCAATGTATCATACTGTTGACTAAGAAACCATCGTAATAAATTCCTGGTGAATTTGTAACGATGTGCTAACAGACCTGACCTCATGCTCATGTTATCATCCTCCACTGGTGGCCCGCCAGCGTAAACCATTAGCGCAGGCGGGTGCATCATTCCATTATCATCCATCCTTGCTAGCAATGTATCATGCCAGGTTGACCTCCACGCGGTTCCCCCTGGAAACCATCGTGATAAATTCCTGGTGAATTTGTCACGTGCTAACTGACCTGACTTCATGCTCATTTATCATCCTCCACTGGTGCCCCGCCAGCGTAAACCGTTAGCGCAGGCGGGTGCATCATTCCATTATCATCCTTAAAAAAAAACTGTTACTTAGCAACGAGAACACTAATTTTAAATGTGATGGATTATATTTTTTATTCCGAAATCGATATGTCAAATAATTATTAGGTTTACCGACGGCTTGTTTATCATTTTAGTCCTATTATATATTAAATAACTGCGAATAAGAAAACGTACATTAAAAAACATGACTATTCAAAAGTGCTTACATAAAGTATATTTGTATAAGATTGTATCTATTTCTTTCTTTTTAAAAGTAATTTTTCGCAGCCAACTCACGACTAACAATAGTTTACATGTGTTCCGCGTTTCAGAAACATCATTAAAGTTTGGCCTCGCCATGTAATATCATTACTTATACAATGTCAGAAACGTAGTGAAAAGATTAGATTTACTATGTGAACTGTGGCCATAAATTTATTTCGCCGTCGAAGTCAAGGACGGGCATCGCGGGGAACAAAGCAGACTAAATAATTTGAGTATTTTGCGTTGAATAAAACATTTTCTCATATAACAATACTTTTCGTATATTGTTCAATACCATGTGAATATAATTTAGGGTTACCAACCCTTTCGTAAAAAAAACAAAACTTTTTGCAAACCTATTTTAGGTATATTCTTTTGTCTTGTTTCTCGAACTGTTTTTGTTTTACATTTGAAAGCATGTGAATCCTGACGATTGCAGGTAGAAAATCTGTAATTTCAGTACCATATCTCACTTCTTAACTAAACTATGTAACAAAGAAACATTAATTCAAAGGTGACAACTTGTCTATTCTTTTAGTAGGTTGAATAGTATCGCTTGCGTTTAGCTATTTATTACTAGCAGTTAATATAGACAATCTTGTTTTAGTTTCGACCTATTCTAATGCTATTGGCTGTAGCTGGCCTTTACAGCTTCACCGGATAATAGGGGGCGAGTGCAGATGGCACTCCAAACCAAAGGAAGGACTTGAAGGACTCCTGCCTGGCCGATGTGACTTTAGACTAGACAGTAGTGGTTAGAACCATGACTCTGGCCGTAATTTCAATCACTATTTTGTATTTTTTACATTGCACTGAATAAAATAATTTTCTTTCTTTCTTTCACTATATTTAGTGGACGGGGATCGATCGTAGGGGGCTTACGAAACGACACGAACACGGAAGGTTATAAAAGTCGTTGAGAAAACTTTGCAAATTTTTTAAATAAATTTCATAGTTTCTGTTCAGTTCTGTAAGAAACTTCTGTAAAGTAATAGAAATAATGAAGATGAATGAAATCGGTAAATCGTTCTCAAGTTACATTTAGAGTCTTTTGTTGCCCAATTTACATAGTTTTTTTAAATTATAGCCTACGTATTATTCTAATATATATTCATATTTTATAAACTTTGCCACTTTGATCTTCCATCATGCTCTTTAATTCTTGATACGACACGACTCCCTTTATATAAGCTATATTATTATAAACTTTAATGAAAATCCATTGAATAGTTGTTACATGGATAAGCAATAAACTTACGTCTATATTTCCATTCTAACCAAATAAATCGCGTATATAATATTAAAATTGGTTGATACTACAAATTAAAAAAAGTATTTAATCATTTGATTAATATTATACAGGTTACCTTGTGATTGGGGGTCACTAGTCCCCCGCTGGGATAGATGCAGCTCCTTCTCGAGATAGCTTACTTTTAGCACAGGGACCCGTATGTATTGCGGCTCCATTAAATATAGAGTCGGAGTGGATGTGGGGTAACCGTCAGAATCTACAAAATATAATAATCTGGAATTTTTTTATACGTGGCATATCTCTTACATAATATTGGCATGTTGTTTTATTGAAAACTAGTCAGTTTCAACATCATTAATTTAATAGCGAGTTATTCTGATGTATAAGTTATATTATCGGAAAGATTTAAACATTGCAACTATGTATCCACACTCACTAACTTCCACCCTCATAATGTTAATAAGATAAGCAGTTATTTCAATATGTAACAAAAAAATATAACTCGCTTTTTTTACTATTGAAATTTAGATTTTTTCCATTATAATATACTACTTAATTAATAAATAAAAAACGTTGGTTTCTTCTCTACCATCAGTTGAAATATTGCAAAATGTTGCAAAGTTCAAATATTGTTCAGTATCTGTGATTACCTTATTTGAGATTATAGTCGTAAAGTTATATTTATTTCAATAAAAAGACATGCCAAAGTTATTTATTAAATATGCCGAGTATAAATAACACAGACTATACTGTTATTCAGATAATTATCAGTGATTACACTACGATCAGTATCATTTGTTTTATTTTAGACGTCATTACTTATTATTTTTAGAACGATTATTAACTGTGCATTAGTTTTATAGTGATACAAGTATTTTAACCGACTTCAAGAAAGATTAAATTCACAATCCACTTGTACTTTCTTTTTTATTGAGAGAAAATTATGAAATATCATAATGGATCCATATAAGTTTTTAAGTTTTTTTTTATTAAAAAGGTATGACAAAATTAGGAAATATTATATATTAACGGATCTATATAAATTTTGTAACAATTGAAGTCGGTTTTGTATATAATAGTTTATTTAATATTAATTTATTAATAAGTGTAACCATGCACAGGTGTTTTTGCTTAATAATGGGAGCTTGCTTTTTTAAAAAGCACGCTGCTTGTGGCTGCACTGCAAATGCCTATGCTGTCGCCTTGATATTAAAAAAGTAAATTTAAAATGTTCTCTATGATAATTGCGTGAAAGCCCCTAATTCTTGAATCTATTTTTCATAGTCTATGGTTCTATTCTCTGCGATAGATACTGATTAAATGTGAGTATTCACTAACTAATTATAAATAACAGTATGATACTTACCGGATTCTGAGTGTTACCCCCATTTACGTTTATTTGAAATATATAAATTGCATAAAACAAAGTTGCTGTTTTTATCTATTATTCCACTTATTTCTTTTATACTAGGCTTTCGCAATCAATTCGAAAACTTTTTCGGAACGTTTGTATGCACACATATATGTAGATTCGTGAGAAACATGAGAGAGTAGATAGTTCCCTCCGATGTAATTGGAATAATTCTCAGTGTTACCCCCATTTAGTTTAATTTGAAATATATTCTGAGTGGTTAGATAATTATTCGACTTCCATCATATCATTGTAGACTCGTGCTAAGCAAGAACGGGTAGCTAGTTTCGTCTAATGTAATTAGAATGATTCTGAATGTAACATGAATCTGAATTCAAAATCCTATTTAAATTGAAATAATTCAAAGTAAGTGGAAACCCCATAAATATAGGTAATAATGCATACATTACGGAAATATTACGGGTAATCTAAATATTGTTTAAGGGTTAGAATTTTTAAAACTGATTTTAATTTCCAATACTATTAAAAACTTAAATAATATTAAAAACATTTAATGCAAAATGACGATAAATAACTGCTTTTTTAAGCTCTACAAATATTTAATAAAAAAATAGGCAGTTTTCGCCCTCCAGGTACCTAATAGTATCGTGGTTTGAAATAACATAAAAATTCTAAATGTTACCCCCCTTACCCCTATTTGGAATAACCCTGGACAGATTTTCACTGTGCTACAAAATTAGGAGAGTCGACCCCCCACATTTAGTGGGATAGTGCAACGAAGAGAGAGAGAGAGAGACGAATACAAATCGTACATAAGTACAAAAATATTACGGGAGTATATAAGTTTGTTATAAAAACCTTAAAAAAAGTAATTCTATCCATTTCTTTTATATCATTTCTTAGTCAATATTATACTGAGGAAAAATATAGAAAAAATATACCCTATAAATATATATATATATATATATATGTAAGTATAGTAAAAAAATATTACATTATATAAATTAATGTTTTAAAACAAAAAGAATAACAACATGTTTTCCCGCCATTTTACCAGCTATGTCATTTGTAATCGATGATTTTTAACTGGCCAGATACATTAAAAATCGACTTACAATCAATATACCTAGTCAATTAACTAAAGAAAGTAACCGGATGTATTACTATTCTAGTCTGTAATAATACTGTTACTAATGCCCTTATAGACTTTAACATAACTATAGTTTCTTGACGTATAATCAATCAATGGGTTATAGAAATAATAATTAAGATGTCACGCTTTATTCGTGGTCAACACAATAGTTCAGTACTGAATTAATAGTTGTTTTTTTTTTCAATACCTGTCAATTTTTCCATTCTCTATGGTGGTATAATGTTTTTTTTTTATTATTGTATTTAACGAGACTGATTGGAAACTGCGTAACACCAAAAAATAGCGTGGGTTTTTGTTTTTTAATATTAAATTAAAACCGTTTAGAAATATGATTAAAGCAATACGTATCTCGTTTTATCTATATTTGAACATAGTAGATAAGTTTAAATTGTATTGTTTATTTAAATTGTCATCAATGTTAAAATAATAATTTTAAGTATTATAGTAAATTATTAATTTGTGTGCACATTATCAAATGAATATAGTGTAGTGCAAAACTTACCTGGTGGAGTGGTGGGCTCGACTTCTTTAGGTGATTGTGAGTAGCTCTTGCCGAATGTGGTCAGTGCTTGGTGACTCTCTCCAGTCAGCCAACCGGCGAGTAAAAACGGCAAAATTGCCGCGGCAGCCTGCCTTCTGCACCACATCTCGACCCGCAAAACACGCATAGTGTATTACCAGCTTTATTTTCGACTCGTAACAATTTACATTCTATCATATGTTCGAATTTTGAAATGTCAATATCTGTTTTCATTGTTTTTATTTTTTCGCAGTTCTAAATATTTTTTTATTGGTTGTAGAGGTTTAGGCTAATACAATGAATATGAATGGATTTGTTATAGTTCTACTAAAAAAAGTATGGTTTAGTTTATGGTAAGTAAACACGAAACATTTATGAATATAGCTCTGTAAGTTATAAATCAACATCGAATCGCCAATCTGATTCGTAAATACTTCATTTTATTGGTCCGTTTCAAAGAAATATTTTTTTATTAGTCGTTTATTTCATATTTCAGTGAATTATAAATACAGTTGTAATAACCACACTTTGACATAAATGTACGTATTTAAAAATCTTGTATTTATTTTAAATGGATTCACACACAGATTCGTAAAGCCATAGAGAAATTGTATAATCAATAACTATGATTCTACAGTACTCCACTTTATTATCGTTTTAAAAAAATACTTCGCAATTAACAGATACTTGTCAACTGTGATGTTAACAAAAGAAAATAATATTCAGGGATTTTAAATGATTTTATTATAGTTATTTTTTAGTAAATTACAATAATTAGAGATCACAATAATATAAAACTCATACCTATATTCCTATACGATACTTCGGTAGGCAATAGACTAAATAATTTATTTTTTGTAAACTGAAATTCATAAATAATATAACCTATTTGCATTTTAGTTTATTATATAAATATATATATTTTAACATCGGATCCAGATGTGGTGTAGATATTTTCCTTATTAATCTAATTAGAAAAAAAAGTGGAATTATTTTTAAAATTATCTATGGTAGTGTGATTTCTAGTTTGTACAATTTTTGAAGTTGGAGAATTGAATCGAGACTTTATACTAGTGGAATTTTTATACAGTTTTTAGTATATATATACTTACGTTACCATAGTCAAATGACGATGGAATTGATGAATGTAATCTATACTACATAATATTATAAAGCTGAAGAGTTTGTTTGTTTGAACGCGCTAATCTCAGGAACGAATTGAAAAATTATTTCGTGTTGGATAGTCCATTTGTCGAGGAAGGCTTTAAGCTACATAACTTTACGCTACAACCAATAGGTGTGGAGCTGCAATGAAAATATTGCGAAAAGTAGGGAAATGAAACGCAGACGAAGAGCGCGCGTTAGCCAGTAATAGAAGTTTGAGTGAATGTACATTGATAAATAATGACCGTGAATTTTGGAAAAACTATGATATATAAATTAAAATAATTACAATATGTACATATTTATAATTATGATTGAAAACCTGAACTGATCAATTATCATTTTATATATATATCAAGGAAAGTCCACAATAAAGAAAGCAGAATATCAAATTGTTTCTATTTTCTAATATATTGTTTATCATCTTATATATAAAAGTCTCGTGTCACTATGTTAGTTACCATACTGCTCAGAAACAGCTTTTCGGACACGATTTTTATGAAATTTTATATGCATTTTCAGTAGGTCTGAGAATCGGCTACTATCTATTTTTCATACCCCTAAGGCATGTGGCATTCATAAAGACACCTACATTTTCACCACTCTATCACCAACCCCTATTTTTAATAGCGATTTTATTTTATGGTAAAATTATATTTGCGGGTTCAGCTAGTGATAAATAAATATTGTGAAGATCGGGTTGGATAAATGTCATGAATTTATATTTAACACATATAGTGTATTAGCAGGGAAAAGATCGATATCTAAATGGTCATAGCTGAAAACAATATCGTAAATATACACATTATACATATAATATTTACACCTATGAAAATAAGTGCTATCTAAATTTGACATATAATGTTATTATTGCATATAAATAATTAATTCTATTATATATTACTAAATTTTGCATGCCAAAACAATGGCGAAATATCTGGACTATTTTATTAATACTAACATTCTTTTAATAATTATATCATATTTCATGCAAATAAATTTCATGTCATTTCATATTTTACAAATGGATTAATATATATGAACATAATAACATAAGCTTAAAACATTATAAATTAATACTTTTGCGTATGCGGTTTTCTAAAAAAAAACAATTCAATTAATTTTCATCTATTAGTATATGATTGCAATTAAAGCTATAGATGTATAAAATTTTACCTGCTACACGTGGCCTTAAATATAAAAAAAAATAATAGCTCTATGACTGAATATTTTTATGCGGTCTATTCCTACATGCGGCATGATATCGCTATGAATGAAATGATCGTGTTAGTAAGTGATGAATGAGTAAATTTGTCCCATTAATTAGAAAAATCTTACCCGGTGGTGGGGTTGTCGTCGCAGGTTTTGGCGGATCTGTGTTCGCCTTTCCAAAGGACGAGATGCCAAACGCTTCGACGGACTGTACACTCATCCATCCAGTTATCAATAATGAGATCATGCTCATCTTTTTACAGTACCACCACATTTTTGTATAGTGTAATAATTGCACTGTTTCTTTATAATTCGAAACGTAAATGTTTACGTTCTATTGTTTTGTCTATGAGAGATTGTAACGGATTATTTTGGAATTCGATTTTTAAATTGCTGTCTTCTATAAGTTTGTAGTTTGTATTGGATAGGATTTTGCGAAGTAATTTGATTTCCTATTATGTGCTCGGTGAATAGATTAGCGAATACCTACTTCAGCTACTTGTTAGTGTGATCGAACGTAAAAATTTGTTATTTCTTATAATACAACTATTTGCCATGTACCTACAGTGTAAATCTACATATGGTTATGATTTAATTCTCTTGTCATTTTGTTAGTTTGTTGCATAAGTCGTTTTGTAATTGACCAACGCCAATTCGCAATTGGTTTCGTTTGCGTTTGCAGCCGCTGTAATTCTAAATTTCAGTATTCTAGTAATTAAACACTAAATTAGACACTGAAATAAAATTCAATTTCTGTGTCTTATAACTTTTTAAAGTTTCCTAATAATTTAAACTATTTATATTTTCTATAAATTTAAATAGCCATTACACTATAATTTTTTTGTAAATAGTATATGTTAAAAAACTTGCATAATAACGATATCAAATAAAACTATTTATAATACATATTGATGCCTATAAGATAATTTTAATATTATTATTACCTAGGCGTATTTACAGCAAGATAATAATAAAAATAAAAACAATTGAAATTATTGTCTATTACTAATAAAATTGGTTCCAGTTATGAATTTATAATAAAATTTGTATTTGGAATTTCCACCACGCTGTCTGGAGCGAGTTAATGGATTTTAAATCGAATGTCTTTTAAACATTATAGTGACAAATTCGTCATTTTACATTATAGGTCAGCCTGCTTTTGATCATATATATGTGCAAATAGTTAAAAAGTTCCTAAATCTGAATTCTTACCCGTCGGCGGTGTTGGCGTGGGCCTCAATGTAGGCGGTTCAGTTCTAGCCCCGCCGAAAGCTGGACTGAAACCTCCGTAACATTGACCAATTATGTAAAAACATAGCATCAAACGCATTAACATTTGTTTTCCCAACATTTTCCTTCAATTCGTTTTTTAATGGCCGAATTCTATTTCTAAAACATTAGGATATAATTATTATATTGTAATTTATCAATTATTTTTTATTTCGTGAAAATTTGATGAGAAAATTATTATAAATGTAAATAATATTTACATTCTTTGTGCTCATTATGTACAGTTTTATTTGTTAATATATTTACAACCTAAACAATAATACAGATTAAGTACAAATTAGGTTGGTTGTACGACAGAGAAATTATTTCAGTGCCTCTACGCCTTGGCATTTTTTTAAATAATGGGACAATAACAATTTGTTAGTATAATTTAAACGCTATAGAAACATGACCAATTCGTGTAATCTAATTTTGGAGCTAAATATCTTAAATATCATAAGATATTTAAAACATTCAGTGTAAAAAACTTGCAGTGACTGTCCATGTGTTCTATCAAAACGTGATTTCCAATTGTGTTTGTGAATTGTGCGTAGTGTAGCAAGTCCCATTATATAAAAAAAGTTACCGGGCGGTGTGGTTGGAGCGGCAGATGGCGGACGCGTATTCGAGACACCAAATGTGCTGAGGGCCTCGGAAGATTCGCCAATTAGCCACGCCAGTAGCATTGGCAGAATGACAGCGGCTGCTTGCTTTCGGCACATCTTGAAAATCCCAAATACGTACATTTATGTTACCTTACAGTTACGTTCTATGTCCTTGTCTTTGGTTTCAAAATGGCGTTTCGATGTTGGCGCGAAATATTGACGTTTTATAAACTAGGAATAAAGGCTTGTAATTGTTGACAAATCGAATATAGGCGACTAGAAATTTATTTCAATTAATAAGTTAAATATTTGTTTAAAACTTTTAAGCTAAAATGGCGGTAAATAAAATGTTTATTGACAGATATAAGCATAAAGTAGCTACTTATTTTAGAGTTGTGAATTCATATGGATTTAGATATCGATGAAATAAATACATATTTTAACTTTTGTTATATAGTAAACATTATTGTAAACGCGATGTCTTTATTATTATTAAAGAAAGGGGTTATTATTAAAAATAGAGGTACAGTTTAAATAAACATCAAAGTGAACTTATATGTAATGATTTAGGCCAGTATTTTCTACACTACGTTTATGAGAAACAATAAATGCTAAACATTCATTAACAAAGGAAATCATTTCCGATTTGTTACTTATTCGCTTATATATTATTTTATGGCTATTTTATTGTGAAATTGCAAGCATGTTAGGTTTTTAATTACTAGTAAGTCGTAAGCTAAACTAAGTACGGCATGTATATACATACATGTGTGTATGTATATGATTTTACATGACCCGGACACAAGCCACGTAGGTTTATATGAGAATATAAAATCTTTAAAATTTGTTTTATTTTGTATATTTTAAATTGATTAAATATTATTAAAATTCATTGATATTACTTTTTCATAAAAATATGTGTGTACACGTACACATATATATAAGTTATGTTGAAAAAAAGAAACCAGGGAATAGTGGTACATATGTACAAGGGTGGCCCACCGCAAATTTATTTTTTGGACAATCTGTTTATTTTATAACGTGGCATTAAAAAATAAGGAGTGTAGCCCTTATTTTTTTAATAGCGATATTAATTTATCTGTCAAAAGAACGTTTGCAAATCAGCTAGTAAAATTAAAAACTACGGCGCTGGAAGTGAATCCAAGTAGAAGAAGTGAAGTAATTTAGTATTATTTATTGTTAATTTAGTACTCTACTAATATGAGGTATATAAACAGAAGTTAATTTCTAAATATTTATACCTATATGAAATTGAGAATCTGTATTGGTATTCTGTAAGCGTTTTATAACCTTATTTCACTCGTCGCTTCATTCGAGGCACTCGTATCACCTGACAAATACTAAATTACTACTCGGCAATCGAGTTTGCTTATATTTCTAGAAAAATCACTAGTGCCTGTTATACCTCTATCCCGCTATCAAATCAAGTCACTGCAGTCGCTATCGAGTTTTACAGAAAACTAATGTATAATCTCAACGCGGAATCCGCTTTTAAATTCGTAAGTGATGCTGCAGAATGATATAGCTGTTGTTGATTAATTTCTTGTCGCCTATATAACAATACTTACACAACTATAATATTGATTTAAAAATTGTACCTACCTATTTTGTAACGGAAGTGAATTTTATAACATATGAAAGAAGTATGGTATTATTGTATTATTATGTATTTACCAGAAAAGTGCTGAAAACATGCGTTGAGATGGTTCTCTTAATACCGTAATAAATCATTAAATTTCTTATTTAAATAACTAAATTAAATAATTAACTATTATTTATATAATTTTATGGTATAAGAATAAAACATCTCAACGAAATATATAATGTAGTAGAATAAAATTGACGATTATAAAAAATCTACATTGATCCAATCGAAATTCTGTAATTCTAAATAAACAATCGATATTATAGTAGGTACCTCACTAGACTTTCAGCCATATTTGTCTAAACGAACAACGCGCCAAAATTTGAAAATCGAATACGGCATTTTCACGAAAAACTTTTTCGTTTTAAACTTGTTTTTACGCCGGAATCAAAAGAAGAGAAAAAAAAACTTGTCTCTAATTTTGTATAAATTTTAATGCAGTTTTTAGCAGTAGATGGAGTGATTCAAGAGGAAGATTTATGTATACCGTACGTATTAATAATAAATATTGCCATCTCTTTCGAATATGCTGTAATATATAGAGACAATATATAAAGAAGTTAAGCTAACATTAATGGCTGAATTACTAAGATTGCTGCCTAATTTTTGACAATATAAATTATGGTTAAAATTATCAAGAAATTTCGACTGTATCACACATATATACATCTAAAGAAAGTAAATGTAACAAATTTAGTATTTACATAATGTAATTTTATATAATTATTTAAATGTCCCAGATGTATTCCGTTGCTCTTTCATTTATTATTCGACGAAACAAATAAATATAAAGTTATTTTATGTCATGGCAAATTTTATTATTTACAAATACGAGACTGCATTATTTTTCCCGCGTAATTTGCTCTGATTCGCGCGCTTTATTCCTGTAGAATTGAAAATGCATTTATTGTTTATAGATTACCATTTTTTATTATATCTGTGTATTCAAAACATTGGTCACAAAATGGCTGACCAATGTTTTTAAATATGGAACACGAAAAGACCTGGGACACATTGTGGTCTGATATTAAAATTTTATAAGAATTCTGATGTATTTGTTTTTTATTATTATTTTTTTTACGTAATTGAATAGCAATCAAGCTGACGGTCCGCTTGATGGTAAGTGGTAACCGTCGCCTACATACATAAACACAATAGACGAGTGTTTTTATTCATACGAGTGTTTCATTCATGTACCTAGGCGACTATTATTGCTTACCATTAACTTGTAGGCCATTAAAGATATTTGAATGCTGTTCAGTGTGAAATATAGAGTTATATTATATTTATTACATGTTTCTTAGAATAAAAATCCATCAAAATTCTTATTTCTAATATATAAAAAGGCTCAAAGTGATTACCTTATTACACAAGATTTATTTTACAGCAAGAATATTCAATTATACATAGAAATAGACTTTTTATGAATGATAATGTGAGGGTACCCGCCTGCGTTAATAATTAATGACTGATTAACCTTTATGGTTTCCAGAGACTATATAGTCTTTGATTGGTTTTTCCGACATGTGACATTACTAGGAATAGACTCACAAGTCACTAATCCTTTCCCTTTCGAAAGGGAAATATTGGCCCCATTACTGCCAAGAACAAAAACCGATCAGGCCAACCCCCACACGGTTTCCCCTAGAAATCATCATGATAAATTGTTGTTGAATTTTGCCAAGATGATCTGACTTCAACCTGATCCTATCGTTCTCTACTGGTGCCCCGCCAGCGTATGTTGTTAGCGTAGACGGGTGAGCCTACATTATCATCCATTAGAAATATCCCCAATATTGATTTTATTTTGTTTTCCATAGTTAACTTATATATTTTTTCTGCATAATTTTGCGATGTAACAACGCTCGTGTGTATAAGGTTTAATACTACCAACGTCTCAATTTTTCAAATTTCGAACACTAGCAATAATGAATTAATTGAAATATGGCGATAAAATTTTGACAGGGCGGGAAATCGTTCTGTGCTTAGTTTTTTTTTTTTGGTTCTGTTTATCCTTTATCGGAAAGGCAAAGGGAACTCCGCCCATACAGCCATTCTGTGCTTTAGTTCTTATTCTAAATTTGACGTTTAAAACAATATATATATTTTAAATATGTGACTATTGGAACGGGCTCAAGTAGCGCCTTATACAGTTATTTTATTTCTTTTTTATATGATTACAGAATATTGTTTTTAAATATGACTTTATTTTGGTATTAACATATTGAAAGAATAATAATATTAATCTACACAGCGCCATCTACTAAAATTAATCTCGAGCCTTTTTTATAGGTATTGTATAAATTATATGAATACATAAATACATTTTTTCGTAAACACATACATTTTATGCATAGAAAACACCCAGATCGATACAAACAGTCATACTCATGAATACAAACGTTTGCATCGTACGAGGAATCGAACCCGCGACTACGAAGTAAAGCGGTCTATTAACCGTTAGACAACTAAGGCCGTCGTTGTTGTGAAATCATTTTAAGTTCCATTTTAATGACTTTAAACTTGAAATATAAATTATATATATATTTTAATAGTTTACTGAGAGCTTTTGGAAATATGAAAGTCTGTATGTTTGTAAATATGAAAACAAAGACGTTAATAGTATCTGTGAGCACTGTATTAATAACTTAATTTAAAAAATAGTGCACTTTTTAAGCAGCGTGGTAAATAACATGCATATATTTATTTACATTGTATTTAAATTAATAATTTCGTATGATATTTTATTGTATAATAATAATAATAATAATTTATTATCAGATTTATGGATCATGTTGATCCATTTTGTTAGTAACAGCTTATTAACAAAACTTATCCTATGTTAGTTATAATATATATAATATAAAATAAAAATGTAACTTATTTATATTTATATTAAGTTGTAATAATTCTATTATGTTTTTTCCCATTGGAACGAAATTCTAATTCTTAATATTTATTAATAAAAATATAAAGAAAGAAAAGTCATTTTGCAATAGAAAAAATACAAACAAAAAAGAAATGTATACAATTAAACTTAGAATAGAGTTTATAATAGCAACGAATGAGTGTATCACGTATTCATTGAGTGATATGATAGTTTTAAATCGAATTTCAAAATTTCATCTTAAATGTGTTAAGAATAAAATGTCATACGAAAAAAAAAATGTCAGTCTTTGTTTACAAACTGATTATTAATTTAAATATACCTTTGGTTTTATATATATAGTATTTTCGCGCTATATTACAATACAGAATGTTACGTTATCTCATTTTTGTTATTTATTTCCAAATGGACGAGTCTATTAAAATTACTTAAAAAATCGTAATAAAATTAAACATAGTTATGTACAGGATGGAATGAGTAATTCAAATTATCTTTTTTATTATGAAGAAAACAGTAAAAAAAGTTACCTTTTAATATTTACAAATAAAAAATTAGAATATTTTGAATTTTATTTCAGTTAAATTTTACCTCGTATCATGACTGTGTGAACTGTCTGTAATAAAAAGAGAATTTTGTAATTCGAATAACACATTCCTTTGTTCTAAAATTAAAATATAAACACATCTACATTTGTGCGGGAAGCGTGTGCTGGCGTTATTGTAATTTTTTAAATTTCGCATTTAGAATCCTTTTAGACCATAGACAAACAGTTTTATTTAACTCGTTAATTCGGCTTTATGTTAAGAGTTCTTTAGCACTGTGTTGGGATGTATGGTTTAGTTACAGTTAGAGTGTTGGTCCGTGGTGTTGATAGCACGTACGACGCGGTACTGAATCTAAGGATTGGGTTCACCAAGGCTGCACGCTTTCTTCATATACAGGCTGTTATACTTGCAACTGATTCCAAAGCAGTAAAAATTATTACTTAAAAAAAAAAGAGAGCGCCTGCGCTTTACGAATAAAAAATAGGTATTTAACGAACTAATCTGTGTCATGTATACATATAAATAAAATTGGAGTGTCTGTTTGTAATATTGAAATAACTGTTTTTTACAACATGCATATGAATATAAATATTTTTGTCTGTCGTCTGTCTGATTGTTCCGGGTAATCTCTGAAATGGCTGGACCGATTTTGACGGGACTTTTAATGGCAGGTAGCTGATGTAAACTTCCTATGGTAGCTGATGTAATAAGGAGCAACTTGGTCTACTATTATTTTAGAAAAATAAAGTTAAATTTCACGCGGACGAAGTCACCGGAACAGCTAGTTAGTAATAAAATATTGTTTGAATGATCTGTGCAACTAAGTTTTACGACCCGGCATATTTGTAAGCAATTGTTTGCATATGTAGCGAGCTCCTTAATAGGTTTTTATACTATTTTTTAATTTTATAATAATATTCTTTGACATATTCTTTATTGTTCACTTTCTTTTATATATCGCTGATTGGCCTCATCACTTGTTCAAATATGAAGAAGTTTAAAAGTAGACTAGGCTGTACGGTCTAAGGATCTTTGCCTGTTCCATCACTGAACTGACGGAGATGGACGAATATGGGAAAAAAAAATATCCCTGTCATACTAGTCGCATTTCATTTAATCTCCGTATTTTCCTCATTAAAACCCTCAGCACCTCTCACTCATCAGTCACATTTGATACCTCCGCTTCAGCATATATGGACTCCTTTTATACTCTTGTGATAGCAACTCCACCGGCTCCCCCTGGAAACCATCGTGGTAAATTTTTGTTGAGTTTTGCAAAGATCACTGAAATAATCAAACTCAATAAAAATATGTTAAACGTGGTAAGATCCCGTGATTTCCTAATTGTTTGTATATATTTATTTATTTCTTTTTATTTTATTTAACTTTAATGCACACAATATAATATATAGTATAGTACATTTGGCGGACTTAACTCCATGCGGCATTTTATATTTATATATATTTGTTTTATATATATTATATATTTGTTTGTTGTGTATATTTTTTTCCGGGGGGAAAGGTAATTGAAAGTAATGTGGACGGATAACCCCACTATACCCATTGCTAGCAGTGTACCATGTCAGGTTGACCTCCACGCGGTTCCCCCTGGAAACCATCATGATAAATCCTTGTTGAATTTGTCACGGTGTGCTAACTGACCTGACCTCATGCTCATCTTATCATCCTCCACTATACCGTTAGCGCAGGCGGGTGCACCATTACATTTGACGGTCTCGGTGGTCTAACTTGTTTAACACACCACTTTACTTCCGATGGTCTCGGGTTCGACATCGCACTAAATTTGTATTTATGAGTATGATTGTTTGTATCAGTCTGGGTGTTTTCTATGTATAATATGTATTTATTAACCAAAAATATATATATGTATTTGTATCAATTATCACACATAATACAAGCTTTAGCTAGCTTAACTTGGGTCTAGATGGCGCTGTGTGAATTGTTCTGAGATTATTATTATTATCAGCCCCTATTTTTTTTTTAATGTAGCAGATCTTCCATTACCGTCCGAAGTAGGCTGCTGTGCAGGCGTGGAGATCCCCTTGACCTGGAACAGGACCTTTGTAAAGCCAAGGTTGACTTTACATTTACATTTTTACATTCAAAATACCTAATATCAGGCTTCTCGAACAAATACTCCAATAGACTACTGCTATTGAGTAAAAACAATATACGCATGATGACTAGGGCCCTCACAGAACACTGCAAATTAAACAAGCATATGGCTAAACTAGGTCTATGCACGACAAGTATCTGCAGATTCTGCCAAACTGAAGAGGAAACGCCACTACACATTCTATGTGGTTGTAGCCCACTCATGCATAAACGAAATATCTCCTTTGGAAAGTTTACACTCTTTCCCGAGGAGATAAAAATGATCGCTCCTAAGAATATCCTTCAATTCTTGTCCCTGACGGGTCTAGTAGCGAACTCTGAAAAGGGCGAGCACAATAGATCTATGTAGGTCGCAGTGCTACAGGTGCTACACATCTGACAATAGCCCAAACAATCCAATAAACAAAAAATATAAAAAAATTTTTTTTTTCCTTACCGTGCTTTATAAAGAAAATATAACGTACTGTATATGGTATACAATAAAATTGGGGTTGCCACCCCCACCCTCCAACGAATTATATAATCACAATAGAACAAGCATAGTGGAGGAACATGCAATAATATATAATTGCTTATAAATATATACACTTCTTATAATGATTCCTGGCTTTAGAACTAAGTCTACCAAACGATTTATTTATTTATTTATTTAATTCTGGTTACATGACCTATATTATAAATAATATATGTACCATATATACCCATATGCATTTAATAATGAATAAAACGATCTACGTGAATAATTAAAATAATCTACTCTACATTTTAAATTTATTACTAGTATTTATATAACCTAATTGTATATTATATATCATCATCGCAGCCCGGAAGACGTCCACTGCTGGACATAGGCCTCCCCCAAAGATCTCCACGACGATCGGTCCTGTGCCGCATCCAATGTATTCCTTCCCATAATAATGGTTACATAAGTTATAATAAGCAGTTATTTGATACTGCTTGTATTCATTCTAATATGTTTAGATTTATAGTGGGAATACTAAATGATTCTGATAAATTACAGCACCTTATATCAGTGATAGCCAATTCTTGTGTAGCGTGATCACTATCACCTCCTCACTGGCGTTATATATGATGTGATGATATGCCGCTACATTATTTGTTTCCTGTGGTATCTAAGTTGTGAGTATACAGATGGTAAGTTTATTTGATAGTGTAAAACCACGAATTAATACGAAATGACGGTAGGTCGAACTAAATGTCAGCTCGCATCCAATGCCTTCCAGCGATCTTGACCAGATCGTCATTCCACCTTGCTGGAGTCCTTCCTACGCTGCGTCTTCCGGTCTGCCGTCACCACTCGAGGACTTTATGGCCCCAACGGCTATGTGTCCCACGAGCTATGTGCTTTACCCATTGTCACTATATTATCTATACATATAAATAAAATTGGAGTGTCTGTTTGTAATATTGAAATAACCGTTTTTTACTACATGCATATGAATATAAATACGGTACATACACCAAAATAACATTTTATACAATTTTTTTCTGTCTGTCTGTCTGTTTGTTTGTTCCGGCTAATCTCTGAAATGGCTGGACCGATTTTGACGGGACTTTTTTGACAGCTGATGTAATAAGGAGTAACTTAGGCTACTTTTATTTAAAAAAAATAAAGTTAAATTCTACGCGAAGTCGCAGGAACCGCTAGTACACAATATAAATACCTTATGACAGCCTCGGTGGTCTAGCGGTTAAGCACATCACCTTACTTCCGATAGTCGCGGGTTCGATTCCTCGCACGGCACAAACATTTGTATTCATGAATATGATTGTATCGGTCTGGGTGTTTTCTATATATAATAAGTATGTATTTACAAACAAAATGCATATGAATGTAAATACGGTACATACACCAAAATATATTTATTTACAATTTTTGTCTGTCTGTTTGTTCCGGCTAATCTCTAAAATGTGTGGACCGATGTTGACAGGACTTTTTTGGCAGGTAGATGATGTATCCGTTATTTAAGAAAAGTAAAATAAAATTCCATGCGGACGAAGTCGCGGGAACAGCTATATAATATAGAATTGAACTGTTTTTTATTAATTCAAAATTATAACACACAACATTATAGCTATCCACGCGGTTTGACACGCATGAAATTTACAACCTATATGTTATTCTGATGTATAAGCTATATTACTGTAAAGTTTCATCAAAATCCGTCCTGTAGTTTTTGCGTGAAATAGTAAAAAAACATCCATACTCAGAAACTTTCGCATATATAATATGTTGTGTGTGTATGTGTGTGTACAATGAAGTTTATGTATAGCTTATGCATCGGGTCAAACCCACGTTACATTTCAATAAAAAATATATTGGATGTGTTATTCCGATGTATATGTAAGTTATACATAAACTTTTTTTAGCGTTTAT
Source organism: Achroia grisella (assembly GCF_030625045.1). Classification (NCBI taxonomy): domain Eukaryota; kingdom Metazoa; phylum Arthropoda; class Insecta; order Lepidoptera; family Pyralidae; genus Achroia; species Achroia grisella. The sequence goes on from NW_026712968.1 coordinate 1,097,899, forward strand.
AATATTAATAAGATTCCTTCGTGTGAGTTTATTATAGACTATTATATGTCATATCTACTCTCTACTGTAAGGTATGTTTTTTTTTTTTTTATACTACTATGGTGGCAAACAAGCATACGGCCCATCTGATGGTAAATGGTTACCGTAGCCTATGGACGCCTGAAGCACCAGGGGTGTCACGTGCGCGTTGCCGACCCTTAAGAAACCTTAATATACCCTTCTTGAAAAACCTCAAGCTGTAGTCTCGTGAGAAAACCTCGGCAGGAAGTTCATTCCACAATCTAAGTGTACGCTGGAGGAAGCTCCTCTGAAACCGCACTGTCCGAGACCACTTAGGTTCCAGCGTGTGGGAATGAATTCCCTGTCGATGGCGATGTTTCAGTTTACCCCTAAACTGAAATTTATACGGACTACTGTTTTTTTTTTTTTTACGGATGATAATGAGTTGGTGCACCCGTCTGCGCTAACGGTTTACGCTGGCGGGGCACCAGTGAAGAATGATAAGATGAACATGAGGTCAGGTCAGTTAGCCCATCGTGACAAATTCACCAGGAATTTAACACGATGGTTTCCAGGGGGAACCGCGTGGAGGTCAACCTGACATGGTACTTTGCTAGCAATGGGATCATTAGTCCACATTACTAACAATCTCCTTCCCCCCTACGGACTACTGTTGACCTCAGCTGGCGTTTACAGCTTCACTGGACGTTAGGGGGCGAGGGCAGATGGCACTCCAAACCGAAGGAAGGACTTAGGACAACTCCCGCCTGACGGATACGACTTTAGTCTGAGGGCACCGCTAGGGATTCGAACCTCGGCTCAGGCCGTCGTAATTTCGATCCCCGTTTGACTCGGATGGGGGTCGATCGAAACGGTATTTATTGAGGATATTTCTAGATGTAACATATTTGCTGTATAATAATACATTTAATAGTACATAGAAATACTTAAATATATATTTTTTGTAAATATATATATATAAATATTATGTGATTTGAAATCTATACATATATATAAAATTGGAGTGTCTGTTTGTAATATTGAAATAAAAGTTTTTTACTACATGCATCTGAATATAAATGCATTTTTTACAAATTTTGTCTGTCTGTCTGTTCCGGCTAATCTCTGTATTGGCTGGACCGATTTTGACGGGACTTTTTTTGGTAGGTAGGTAATGTAATAAGGAATAACTTAGGCTACTTTTATTTTAGAAAATAACGTTAAATTCGAGACGAAGTCGCGGGCACGTATAGTAAAAAGTAAAATTCATAGAAAAAACTAACCAGAACAATCTTACACAATTAAACTTGTGAATACAAATATTTGTATCGTGCAAGGAATCGAATCTGTGACCATGAACATTACCTACAACTGGCACTAATTACATAGTCTACAACTCTATGGTTACTTTAGTTACATAGAAAATTTCTAACTCAACGCCTTTATAGGTATATAATTGACCTTTTTGATTGGGTATTCAGTAACAGCGGAAAGGTATTCTTTATGCTATTTTTTACGGCCTCGATGGTTTTGTAGTTTAGCACACTGTCTTACTACCATCGGTCGCAGGTTCGATTCAAAAAATTTTATTACTCCTTAATAAAAATGATTGATTGTATCGTTCTGGCTTTTGTACATGTATTTGATTTGTGTATTGTAAGAACAATGACTGCAACATATATATACATAGTAATCTGAGAAATTTATCAGTATATTGGAATTGATAAGAAAAGTAGATTTTTGTTAAATACTCTAAATCACAGATAATATAATATTACCTAAATATTTCATCTTTAATTATTAACTAATTATATAATTTACATAACTTAATTGTACAACAACAAAATTAAGCTTAAAAAATATAATACAATGACTAAAATATATTATTAAAAGGGGTCCCTTTAGGCAACGTTCCGAAGATACTGGCAGCGTTCCCTCTTTAAATAGCTAGACTAATTCTTTGTCTAAGGTAGCTGCGGTCTTATAGCGCTAGGACCCCACGGACCAAGGGTTTCGATTAAATATATACGCACTACTTCACTTCCGATGGTCGCAGGTTCGATTCCTCGCACGGTGCAAACAAGTGTATTCATGAGTATGATATATGTTCTATATGAGTATTATGTGTTCATATCGGTCTGAGTGCCTCTACGTATTTTATGTATGTATTTACAAAAAAAGTAACTATGTACTAGTAACTATATCAGTTGTCTAGTACCCATAACACAAGTTCAGCTTAGCTTGGCACTAGATGGCGTTGTGTTCATTGTCCAGGGATATTATTTATGACTAGCTGTGCCTGCGGTTTCGCGTTAAGTGTCAATAAAAAATAAAGCCTATGTGTTATTCTGATGCATAAGCTATATTACTGTAAAGTTTCATCAAAATCGGTTCAGTATTTTTACGTGAAAGAGTAACAAACATCCATACTCACAAACTTTCGCGTTTATAATATTATTATATTAAGATTATGATTTCATCCGCCGACAGTGGCGCCACACTTCCGGGGTCTACCCATGACTGCCAACATTACCAAGTCATTATACAAAATGCAATATCAATATTAACATATATGTATATACAACACCAGCTGTGCCACGCGGTTCCACCTGCCATCTACTCGTATTTTAATAGTCATCGCATTACATCGCTCTCCAGCACATGCATACATTTCAACTTAAAAATGTAAAGTTACAATCACAGGTCATAAAATGTCTTTAGTGCTTAGATGTGTTGATAATTAGACAAAACGTAATCATTAATGTTTAGTATATGTTTATGTTTTTTTCTCTGAGTATGATGGCCTAGTGGTTTACTACCCTAATTGACAACCCTGAGATCATCAGTTCAATCAGGCCGACAAAATTAAAATTCATCTATTTATATGTCTGTACCTGATTTTCCGGTCAATAATAATCCGATATTTTCACCAAAAATTAATTCCTGAACTTTCAAAATGTACGCCGTATCAATTAGATCTGGTGCGGCTTGTGAAGCGACTGTTTTTCAGTGCTAAAGCATACGAAGATAGGACTCTAGGTTCCGAGTATGATTTTGTCCCATTCGGTGTCGAGACCCTTGGTCTGTGAGGTCCTAGCGCTATAAGACTTCAAAGAAATAACGAAAAGGTTAGTCGACATCACAGAAGACCGAAGAGCTGGCAGCTACCTTGGACAAAGAATTAGTCTAGCCATTCAAAGAGGGAACGCTGCCAGTATCAACGGAACCTTACCAAAAGGACTCCTTTTAATAATATATTTTAGTTATTATATCATATTTCTTAAAGTTTTTAGTTTTAGGTTAATGAGAATAGAATAGAATAGAAAATCATTTGTTTAAAAAACTTAATTTAACCACTTTTGAATAGTCACAGTTATCTTTCTTTGAATCTACCGCTCATTCGGAAAGCTGTCTCATCACAAGAAGAAAGAACAAGAAACTTGTATTGGTCGTGTTTGACGTCGAGTGTGACGTCACAGGTAGCATATGCTTTGACGGGAGCTGCACCTGTCCAGCTGGTCAGGAGGTCGCCTTCGGAGGCACAGTCTGCGTCGACGGTATGTTTATGGTGTAAAAGAATAGAATAGAATAGAATATCATTTATTCAAATAAACTTAATTTAAGCACTTTTGAATAGTCATAACATTTTTTTAATCTACCGCTCATTCGGAAAGCTGTCATCTGTAGGAAAGCATCACAAGAAGAACGAGCAAGAAACTTGTGTGTTGCTCTTTTAAATAATCCTTGTAAGTTCACATTTTACAAGTCGAAATATGTGAATACAAACTACCAACCAGCACTAATTTATTAGGGTCAAATATAAAAACACAATAAGATTAAATCAGTCGTAGTGATATTTTTATTTTTTTTGATTCATTTTTAAATACAAATTTGGGAGAATACATATAAGCAATAAAATAATTGTTTCAAGTCAAATCAAAATATATATATTCTTGTAGGTGTATTATCACATGCTATTGCAATTTTGTCAAAAGGAAAAGTAGTCTGATCATTGGCCGTTTAAAAAAGCAACACACTCTTTCACATTTTCTTGCTCGTTCTTCTTGTGATGAGGCAGGTTTTGGAATGAGCGGTACCTAGATTAAAAAAAATAACTATAAAAACAAAATAAAATGCAAAAAATGTTATTAAAGTTTGAGTTTATTTGAATATCTTATATAATTTCTGGACAAGAGATTCAGTTTCTTAGCGTTTCACACACACAAGAGTATATCTAACCTTTTTTTCGTGTCTCATCTTCTAAAGGCATATTAGTTTTTAATATAATTGGAATACCAAAGTTAACTACCCACTTGATTGTGGGTATATGAATAATACCACAGATATCTTTTTTTCCATATTCGTCCATCTCCTTTTCAATGATGGAACAGGCAAAGATCCTTAGACCGTACAGCCTAGTCTACGTTTTCTAATACCACAGATAATTAGGTCATCATGTTTTTTTACTAAGTATTTTTAGGACTCTGGAAATTTCCTTTCAGCCAAAGGTTATCATGTCACATCTATGATACCTCTTATGCGTTGCCATTCCAGAAAGCCTCTGCCTGATGTTTCCTAGGATTAAAATGAGGAAATTCAACCAAGTAATGAAAAGGCAAATTTCTTTCTTTCCATAGTCAACTAGAATAATCCATAGTCCCTTCCGTAGTTGAAAATATACCGTCTAATTTATAGTGATAAAAAATAACGTAACGAAGTAAATCTTGAATTGTCAACGATAAAAACAGAGATAGCTCGCTACGCAAGGTTATACCATGAGTTAAAAGGTTACAGAATAAATTATTCTGCAGTATAATTATTACTAGGCAGCCATGTTGTTTAAGCAAACAAATTGACGTACGATAGCTGTCAAGTTTCCCGCCCTTTTTGCTTTCATAGCCACCATTTTGGAAATTGCTTTTTTTGTATAGATAATGATATGTTCTGTTGATGTCTGATAGATAATGTATATTTATAGTTCTGTGTAACATTTAAGAAATCATATAAAAAAACTAACAATATCTATATTTATGTTATTGAAAAAATGTTAAGTGTTTAATATTTTTATGTTCAATGTTTTTTGTCCTTTTCTTTCGAGTTGATCTCGTAATTAGATTTTTTTCTGATTGTACTTATAATAATGTTGCTTTTGATGAAATAAATAAATAAATAATTAAAACGGTTTTGTAAGAGGTTTTCATTCGTAATAGTAGCTACATAACTTTAGATAATTTGAAATGAAGTCGTTTCCGCTGTTCTGAATTTAATGCAGTTTTTAGCAATAGATAAAGTGATTTAAGAGGAAGGTTTATATGTATAATGGATACCTAATCATAGTACAGAAAAGTCGAAATTACTTTATGCGGATGAAACCGCGGGCATAGCTAGTTATTCCTAAAGAGAAAAGTTTGTATATTATTATACTGTATATATGTATTTATTTCCGTTTCACAATTTAGTATATTTATTAATTAATATAAACATTGAGCAAGTAATCACTACGCTTACAATATATAGTGTAATATGTCACAAATATCTTATATCTACCTTAAGGTGTTAATAATTAATTGACGTGGTAGGGCTCCGACCCCAGCGTGCTAATGCCTTTAAGAAATGGCCAAAATAGAAAAATAATCATGTATTTCATTAGAAAATAAAATTAGAACTAACCTTTGCATGTTTCAATACATATACACTGACCTCTAATGTATATTATTTACTACGAAAGTGTATCCATACCTCACATTTTCTTCTGAATGTTGGTACTATGGTAGTTGGCAGGTTGGTTCCGAAATTCCAAATTCAAATTAACAAAGAAGGGCGAGCACGCACATACCACGAAACAAGGCCGATTAAAAAATAAAGTTTTTCAAGATTATACATATTAAAACAAAGCCTTACTGCATTCACAATAAGGTTAAATTTTAATGGCACATAAATATAATGTATATTTTTTAAAGTAGGAGGTTCGTGTAATGCCAAAGGTCAAGTAGCCGGTGTTCCTTCAGTTAGAATTTATTATTGTGTAGTCGGCTGACCGTGTGTCGAGGCAAAGGAAACTACTACATAGGTGTATAACCTAGCTATGTGTCATAAATTATAAGTAATTTGTTCTACTGCATATATAAAACGTTGAGCGTTATTTATTTCATAAATTCCTCGTAAATATCTTGAATTTTGTAAACTTTTTATACGAATAAAGTATGTCATACATTTGCTACGTTTTTTTTTCGGACTACTCTACTGCTGTTGTCCGCAGCTGGCCTTTACAGCTTCACCGGACGATAGGGGGCGAGTGCAGATGGTACTCCAAACCCGCGGAAGGACTTATGGAGCGGCTGAAGGCCCACTCTTGCCTGACGGATACGACTTTAGTCTGAGGGCACCGGTAGGGGTTCGAACCTCGGTTCAGGCCGTGGTAATTGAGATCCCCGTTTGAATTGGACAGGGGATCGATTGGTAAGGTATTTTCTACGTGTAAAACTTCAAACACATTTTAATCTTAATATGATGAGTGCGTAGCGGTTTCTATGTTGATTATCGCATGCCTCTTACTTGTTATACTGTAATTATTTATATAAAAAAACATCTATTAAAAAGAGCAACACACAAGTTTCTCTCTCATTCTTCTTGTGATGAATCTGCATTCCGAATGAGTATATATAATAAAAATATGACTATTCAAGAGTGCTTGCAATGAGTTTATTTGAATAGAGATTATTTCTATTTCTAATAATATTATAAACGTGAAAATTTGTGAGTGGATGGATGGATGTTTGTTACTCTTTCACGCAAAAACTACTGAACGTATTTTGATGAGACTTTCCAGTAATATACCTTGAAACCGCGGGCACAGCTAGTATGCCATATAAGACACAATTGTTTATAAATGTAAAGGGACTTCCGTGATTAAAACATACCATATATATAAATAATATATTTGTATATTATTATTTACAATAAATAATTATTAAAAGCATATTGATTTAATACATATATAATAAACTTATTACTATTATTAATAAAGAACTTGCAGCCCTCGCAGTTGGTGCCAGGGATACTGGAAAAAAGAAACTAAATATCAGTAAGGGTGATTTTTGTATAAATAGACAACATATCTATCTATATATAATAACAATAACAATAATCTCAGAACAATTCACACAGCGCCATCTAGCCCCAAGTTAAGCTAGCTAAAGCTTGTGTTATGGATAGTAGACAACTGATACAAATACATAGATATAATTTTTTTTTTCGTAAATATATACATATTACATAGAAAACACCCAAACCGATACAAACAATCATACTCATGAATATAAATGTTTGCACCGTGCGAGGAAGCGAACCCGCGACCATCGGAAGTAAAGCGGTGTGTTAAACCACTAGACCACCGAGGTCGTCAAAAAAGAGTATAAAAAACGTTTTGGACGAATCACTTGCAGCTAAGAGGCTTCAAAGTCTTAATCACCGATGTAGCTTGTTTATCGGTGTTTTATAGGCTCCATTTTGGCGAATGTGCTCAAGAACTGCACAACCTCATTCCTCCAGCACCGTTCCATCAACGTACAACAAGACCTAGAGAGCGGCTCCACCCCTACACTATAGACATCCCAGCTGCTAGAACTAACCGTTTTGCATCATCTTTCCTTATGCGAGCAGCTAAGGAGTGGAACTCTCTACCAGCGTCTATTTTTCCTGCCTCTTACAACATTGGGTCTTTCAAGTCAAGAGTGAGTAGGCATTATTTGAACTTACGTGTAATAGCTTAGACCACATCATCACTTAACATCAGGTGAGATTGCGGTCAAACGTGCTCAAATTATGACATAAAAAATAAAAAAACCTTACCACAAGTGTGTAATCTCTCTGAATACTCGTAGTCAAAGGAACACTGACACAGGCTGTTCCTGCAGATGACCTTCTCGGATAAATCATGTAAGAAGCATTCGCTTGTCCTGGCGCATGTCTGGAACAAACCTGTAGGGACACAGATTACATTGTAATCTAAACCTTATGATCGAAACCTTAGGTAGAATTTTAAATGTCGTATTCGTGGGGTTTCAGATTGTTTTGTAAGCTGTGTTTCGGCTAAAGAGTGCGGTAGGGATACAGATTATATTGTAATTTAAACCCTATAAACAATGACTTTAGGTAGATTGTTAAATGTCGTATTCGTGGGGTTTCAGCTTGTTTTATAAACTGTGTCTCGGCTGAGCTACCGGTAGCGTACTGGGCCCATAACCTAATGATATCAAATCAAAATATCTTTATTCATGTACGTTTATTACAGACTATCTACCATCAGTTAGCAGTGATTTCTAGCTGAGAAGAACTGTCAAGAAACTCTACTCTTATAGTTTTCAAATGAGCTTGTACATGATTACTATAATACAGTTTCAATTAGGGAGAAATAAGTGATAATAATTCTGATATTTATAATTGTCTTGACTATAACTACTACCATCGTCATACGTCATACTATGATTTCGAGCTTTTAGGGAGAAGAACTTTAGTAATTCACTTATTTATGTCAACTTTGCTAATTGGCAGTTTATGTTCACACAATATTCTTAAAAATGTAATTCTGAACAACATCTATTTAGTTCTGCTCCTTCTTCTAGTCTGCCGAATATATTCAAAGATTAGTTTATTCAGAATAATCGCTTTCTGTGTTCTACCGAATATACAAAGATTATATTCAGAATAATTGTTTTTTTGACTCGGTTCAGAGACGTGCTATGAGAATTGTCGATGATGCCAATCTCTCAAACGGTATCGAACCACTTAGCTTGAGGCGAGACTGTGTGTGTTCTACCGAATATACAACGGACTGTGTTCTGATGAATTGTTCGACATGATGCCTACGGCTACCTTTTACCATCGCACTGCACGGCATCAACAGGGAATTCATCCCCACACGCTGGAACCTAAGTGGTCTCGGACAGTGTGGTTTCAGAGGATCTTCCTCCCGCGTACACTTACATTGTGGAATGAACTACCTGCCGAGGTTTTCTCTTGTGACTACAGCATGGGGTTTTTCAAGGACGGTATATTAAGGTTTCTTAAGGGTCGGCAACACGCACGTGACACTCCTGGTTTTTCAGGCGTCCATAGAATACTTTCTACATCATAGTATAAACAAATTAATAGAGATTCTTTCTATTTGTCTCATACCTGTCATGATCCAACAGGAACCATCTCTATGGTGATATCCACTGTTGCAGACGCAGTGGTTCTCATAACATAAGCTGTTCTCGCCAAGAGCTCTCACGCATTGGGCTGTATTGTTACATTCCGCTTCAAAACCCGATGCAACTATAAGAAATAAAGAAACATCAAGAATAAGACCGGACGACGCAGCATGGGGAGGCCTTCAGGAAGGTCGAACGACGATCTGGTTAAGATCGCTGGAAGGGGTTGGATGCGAGCAGCGCAAGACCGATCGTCGTGGATATTTTTGGGGGAGGCTTTTGTTCAGTAATGGCTACCTTCCGGGCTGAAATGAAGATCATGATGATGATTAATAATAATATAACCGTAGAGTGCGCTCTACGGTTCATTTAGTCACTACCGTATGGGGCTGTTCAAGTATTACGTAAGCAGATTTATCACAATTATTTACCCCTCATCCCCCTTGTCAGCAAAAGTAAGCAAAGCTCTTACCCCCTCCCCCCATGCTTACGTAAACATTTCTCAATTAATGTATTGTTTTTTTAGCAAAGACAATGTGAGGGTTGCCATTCGTGTAAAAAATTAAATTACGACCGATGACGTAATCATCATACAGACTCCCCCACCCCCATGTCATCCAAAATAAGCAAAGAAAAGACCCCCCGCCCCCCTATAGTGCTTACGTAATACTTGAACGGCCCCTATCGGTAGAGATACGAAACTATTTGACCTATTTTTAACCAAAAAGAAAGAAGCTCTAACTGTATTAATAAAAAATGAATATTTCCTTTATAAATAAAATTGTAGGTTTATAACTAATAATACATACATTGTCGTATTTTTATATTAACGTCATTTGGGTATTAGATTCCTATTAGTATATTATAGTATTATTAATTTCGTATCGTACGTTTTTATTAATAACTAGCAAACCTGCGCTCCTTATCTGCGTCACATTTGCCTCGTTTTCCTACATTTTCCATTGCAGCGCCGCCAAGCGCCGTAACCTAGTGCTCTCTTTCTTGTTTCATTTAAAAACTGCTTTATTTTCATTTTAAACACAAAAAGACATCGTGCGGAAAGTAAAACAATAATAAGTCCCTAATGCAATGTACAGTGAAATTGACTGGAGTCGATAATGGTTGGAAATAAAGGGAACGAGGATTTACTGGATTTTCTGCACTGGAAACTGAGGGCTTGGTTTGGGCGACATCCACCAATACTCTGAGGTTCAGAGGTCTCGTCTGTCTCGTCTTCTTCTCGGCTAAAATTGTCTCCGTTCTTCTCAGTGGTTAGTGGATTTTAGGATGTTTTACTCAAGACACCTTCGAAAGTGGTATCTCATACGGACGACGTGGACTGGATAAGCGATGATATCTAACACGGGGTAAAGACGGCACGACGTGGACACATAAACGGCTCTCGAAAAATAAATATATATAAACACTTACCACTTTCTTTAAAAGAGGAAAAAAATGATAAAATATTTATAAGAAATCTCAGGACATTGTTGATTAAAAAATGTTATTATACAATTTTAGAATATAAATGACATATTAAATTAAATATTATACAATTTTAATAATTAAATATATACAGTTTCAATTTATTAATTATTATTATTTGTATTTTTATTATTAGTATTATATATTATATAAAAAATAACTCGTCCTCTTCTCTTCTCTTTCGCTTGCTGCCTAACAGGGTCCATAATTAACCTACTTTGAAATGTACCTGTCTATCTACTGTAAAATTATGGAATGCAAAATTTAAATAAATAAATAAAAGATTCTATTTCAAACCACTTACTGAGCCAGCATTCTTCCTCGTACGGGACATATTGAGTGTCACATTGACAGGTATCCGTCTCGTTCGAACATATCGTGTTCTCTATCACACAGTCGTCGTCTTGAATGCATACACCGCCAATGACTGGAATGTAAAAAAATATGTATAGAAACGTAATTGTAATGCTTAATTCCACGTGATGGAAATAGTAATTGCCTCTGTATAATGTATCAGAGACATTACAGTAGTAGTAGTGGTATATTTTATCCACAAGTCGATAGGCCTTCAAGAGCCCACGACGGCCAGACATACGTCATTTTAGTAAACGTGAAAGTTCTTGTATGTGTGTCCCCAACACAGGTAAGAACGATCCCCAAACATGAAACCTGGATCGTGGTTCCTTTGGCAGGTACCAGGTAACAAAGGTGTAAAAAAAATCATATCAAATTCGTTATTTTAAGAAACTCCATATTTTCATATATTTTTCGTAGCATTATTATAACTTGCGCTGCTCATTGCCAGACACTTAGTGTGGTGCCAACCCCCCGCCGGACCCCCCTAAACTATAAATTGTATACACCGTTGTTACCCAAGTCGTGGGCTCTTGGGCTATAGTATTTCCATGAAATTAAAAAATTCTTCAAGGCGTTATTGCCAAATCTTTTCATTAATTATAAGTTTGTGTTAAGTCCATGTATGTGTCCATAATTGAAATGTTTATAATTCTCCGATAGTTGCTATGATGAAGTCGTAAATTGGTTTAAAAGTTGCAGTGTATTTGAATAGTTCTTGAAGCGATGGCGGAATAATCTTATATAGTTCTTGAAGCTTGGCAATGAGCAAAATTCTGTTTAAATTGAAGGCCGGGCAATCAAAAAATATATGTTCTAATGTTTGATTTTCGTTACTAGAGCATAAAAGATAAATCGGAGAATTAATGATCTTCATTCGGTGTAAATGTCAGAGACATTACATAATATGTAGTGACGTACTCTGTAATTTTGTTGCCATACCTTTAAATCATAATATCACTAAAAATATACTATTAATATGCATACTTCATTACATAGTATAAAACAAAGTCGCTGTCGTTGTCTGTCCGTCCCTATGTATGCTTAAATCTTTAAAACTACGCAACGGATTTTGTAGCATTTTTTTGTACGTCGAGTGATTCAAGGGAAAGGTTTATATATATATAATATATATCACCGTAATACCCGTGCGAAGCCGGGGTGAGTAGCTAGTTATAGACATGACAGAAGTTCCTACAGATGATTTTGTAGAAAGTTTTCTGGAGGTGAGAGAGACCTGGTCCGATATTTATAAAATAACATTCTTCAATCGAAAATAAATTCAGTCTTTTTGTTACACTAAATACGATCGTATTTAATAGAAATAGAAATAATCTTTATTCAAATAAACTCATTACAAGCACTTTTGAATAGTCATATTTTGATTCTACCACTCATTCGGAATGCAGTTTCATCACAAGAAGAATGAGCATGAAACTTGTGTGTTGCTCTTTTGAACAGATATTTTTTTTTATATAAATAATTACAGTATAACAAGTAAGCATGCAATAATCAACATATTAGTGTAATCAGATAACATTGTCAGTGCTATGGATTGTAAGTTTTTCCAATAATCTAAAATTTATCCATTGAAAATACTGGCTATTGATAAAAATACTGGTTGGATGAAGGTAACTGTACAAACTTACTTGGTGCACAAAAACCGTTGGTTTCCTGGAATCCATTACCACAGGAGCATATACCACTAACACAGGCAGTGTTAGCTGTCTCCGTGCACTCCTGGTCTGCTTGGCATGGATCGCCGAGATCTAAACACAGAATCGACAAAATAGTAGTCTTGCCTACTGTACAAATCATATAAAATAATGTACTACGTACAAAGGTCCACGTTGTGTTCATTACAGTATTGTAACTTATAAGATGGTTATTTTTATAGCATACAAACGAGCTTGCAGGACACCTGATGGTAAGTAATTACCGCCGCCCATGAGCACCCACCACACCAGTAAAATTGCTAGGACCTTATCGGCCTTTTAAAAAGGAATAAGCTCTTTTCTTGATAATCTGAATATCGTATAGGTTCGGAAATAACATTGCTAGAAGATGATTGCGTGGAAATTTGTTTCCAGAAAAACATGTGGTGGTTTAGCGCCATTCTTCCAGAAGATCATCATCTTCATCATCATTGCCTTGTCCTTATCCAAATCCCAAATAAAATTTGGGATTGATCTTGACTCTACTTTTATACGTATCATCTTTCACACAATCCCTCTCATATTCTGGCATCCTCACCCTTACTATCCGATCACATTCATGTTACATACTTTCTTGAAGACATGGTCCTCGCTTCGCAACCTGTTATATATATAATGTATTAAGTAAACAATTTACCAAGTCCGGAAGTCAAACACAAGCCGTCAACTTCCTGCAGGTCATCCGGGCATGCGCAGTGGCCAATCCCATCATCATCAATAAGACACTGGATCTCCAATTCACCAGCAAGGCAGTCGCTGTTCACTTCACAGACTTCACCAATGGCTGCGGAAAATTTATTACTTAACGCATCTTTACGTAATTGGAAATAAGCATTAGGATGGATTCCATTTCCATCTCATAACTTTTCTTCCCCCCTGCCCCTTTTGTTTCCCCCTCCTTATCCTTTCCTACTGTGTCTTTCCCCCCTCAATCCTTCCCCCCGTCTCTTCCTCCCCCCTACACTTCTCTTTGCTGCAGACCTAATCTGCCTCCTCTCCGCTGCGAGCTCGCAGCCTCCCCTTTCCCTCTTCTACCTCTTGGCGACTTTTGAGTTGTCATCACATTTTTTTTCATTCGACCGCTCATTCAGAAAGCTTTCTTATCACAAGAAGTATGAGCAAGAAACTTGCGTGTTGCTCTTTTAAATAATTTTATTGTTACTCTACATTTTTAAGTTAAAGTGTGTGCATACAAACTACCAATTAGCACAAATTCATTTAAATACATAAATGGAGAAAATATTAAATATACATACAACCAAATTGTTGAGAGCTATATAAGAGTGAATCAATCCTAGTGATTAGAGCAGACCAGTCTCTACAAGCAGCACTTGTTTACGAGTATGAACAATGAGTTTCTATGAAGGTTATTTTTAGTCTACAAGCTTACAAGCAAAAAGTCTGCACATCTGTCTATTTGCATCCCACACAGCCTGCTCTGGTATACATTCACAAGTTCTAACACCGAAATTGTCTTCTTGGGGCGGTCCACATATCGCTGACGCGCCGAAGGTATGACAGTTAGCATCCGATACACAGGAATCACTGATCGATCTTGCAGCTGAAACAATTTATTTATCAAATTAGATCTTTTTATAACGCAGGGAACAAACGAGCATGCGGCTCACCTGATGGTAAGTGATTACCGCCGCCCATGAGCACCCACAACACCAGGGGAATAGCAAGTACGTTGTCGGCCTTTTAAAAAGAAATAAGCTCTTTTCTTAAAGGTTTCAATATCGTATCGGTTCGGATATACCATTGCTGGAAGGTGATTCCACAATGTGGTTGTGCGTGGCAAAAACTTTCTAGATAACCGCACTGTGGAGGACCGGATTCATCCAGATGATCAGGAAGGTATTTTAGTTTCTGGTGGTACAGAATTTTCCGGAAGTCTAATATATATACTAGTACTTTGTTTAATTCCGCTACAATTTGCTTGTGTTAGACCACAAATATTCAACGCGGAAACCAGATCACCGGCCATCTCTATTGGTGATCAAATTCTGAACGTGAGTCAACCCATATCGATTGACGTTCTTTGGTTGCCAAACAATCAACATTAGGCTTCCAAGCTATATCTGAAGTCTATTCGTTGTTACGTGTTACACGTGTCGCAATATGATGTATAACATTAAATGAAAATCCCGTGCATGAACAACTATTGCCATGCACGCTCGTCATTCAAGTAATCGTTTAGTGAGTAATAGGCTTTGCTCAGCAAATATGATTTAACAGATGTTTTGAATTAAACAAAATAATATGTTATTATTATTTTTATGTATTATATGTATTTTTTTATGTCTGATCTCGTGAGATCAGACATAAACCTTGGTATACTAGTGGTTTAGCATACTGCGTTACGTCCGATGGTCGCCGGTTTGATTCCTCATACGGCACAAAGATTTATATTCATGAGTATGATTGTTCGTATCGGTCTGCGTGTTTTCTATGTATAATATGTATATATTTACGAAATATATATATATCTATGTATATGTATCAGTTGTCTAGTACCCATAACACAAGCTTTAGCTAGCTTAACCTGGGTCTAGATGGCGCTGTGTGAATTGTCCTGAGATTATTATTATTATATTGGAATGGTGCACCCGCCTGCGCTAACGGTTTACGCTGGCGGGGCACCAGTGGAGGATGACAAGATGAGCATGAGGTCAGGTCAGTTAGCCCATCGTGACAAATTCATCACGATGGTTTCCAGGGGGAACCGCGTGGAGATCGACCTGAATTAGTACGAGAAGCAATAAGAACATCAGTCCACATTACTAACAATACCTTTCCACCTCATTTTTATATATATACTAGCTGTCCCGGCAAACGTTGTTTTGCCTTAAAATAAAAAAAAAAATTGTGGGTGGACTACCCCTAACATTTAGGGGGATGAAAAATAGATGTTGGGCGATTCTCAGACCTACTCAATACGCTCACAAAATTTCATGAGAATCGGTCAATCCGTTTCGGAGGAGTATGGGAACGAAAACTGTGACACGAGAATTTTATATATAAGATAATTAGTACCTCTGACACAGTTTCTCATGTCCTCGTCGTAGAATAAGTTATTTGGACATCTACAAATACCATCTCGTACTTGGGCCAGCAGACCATCGCATTCTTGCTCTGTAGACGGCGAACCAAGTTCTATAAAAAACAAAATCAAATCTATACATATAAATAAAATTGGAATGTCTGTTTGTAATATTGAAATAACAGTTTTTTACTACATGCATATGAATATAAATACGGTACATACACCAAAATAACATTTTTTACAATTTTTGTCTGTCTGTCTGTCTGTTTGTCCGGCTAATCTCTGAAATGTCTGGACCGATTTTGACATGAAAGAGGACTACTTTTTTTGGCGCTACCGTGGCAGATTGCCGATGTAATATTATTGGTTTTTAAATATTATATTATATGTAACTTAGCCTAAGTTACTCAAAATAACATTTATTATTACATCGGCTACTACTACTACTACTTTTATTTTAGAAAAATGATTTTATTTTTGAAAAATAAAGTTAAGATTTTTATCATTATATAAATATAATGATAAATATCAAATAATTTAGCATTATTTTTCTCAAATCAAATTATTTATTACATTTATCATATATTTTAGTTATATATATATAAATCTGTATATATATAACTTAAAGGTGACTGACATAGTGATCTATCGGACAGATCGGGATGAAATTTGGCATGCAGGTAGATGTTATGACGTAGGCATCCGCTAAGAAAGAATTTTGATCTATTCTACCCCCAAGGGGATAAAATAGGTGATGAAAGTTTATATGAAACTTTGTCAATTTTAAACTGATCGGGCTGAGACTTTGCATGCATAAAGATACTATGACGTAGGCATCCCCTAAGAAAGGATTTTGATAAATTCCACCACTAAGGAGATAAAATAGGGGATGAAAGTTTGCATAAATCTTCTTAGATTTTCGACAGATTGAACTGAAATTAAAGATTGGAGCTACTATGATGAAGACGTTCGCTTAAATAGGATTTTGATAAATTCAACCCCCATGGGGATAAAATAAGGGATGATGCAGGATGTAAATGTATTAGTTTGAACCTATCAGTACCTAATTGATCGAATAAATTAATACGAACAAAATAATTTTTAGTTCTTTAGGCTACTTTTATTTTAGAAAAATAAAGTTAAATTCCACACGAAGTCTCGGGATCACTATTTGTTCTATTATAATAAATGTCAAGTAAGTGTGATGCAGATGAAGTTACGCCAGTCAGCTGGTACCAGTCACTGAAGGGAAAATGGTATGTGTGGGCGTTATATGGACGCGGAGCGGGGTAAAATGCTGACGGTTGTACAGTGACGCACCGTATACATAATCACGTTCTGGTAAATAAATAAGAAATCAACTACTTACCCGCCAAACAGTTTCCATTCCCAACTGTATAATAACCAACCGGACAGACACAAAATCCATTAATTCCAGAACATTCCAGTGGCGCTGCGCACGGATTGCTCGAATTACAGAAGTTAGAATGAGGTACTGCTCTCACGGACACGTCTCTGATAGTCTCCACTTTCTCCTTCATTATAGAATCTGAAACTAAGATATTATTTATTTATTTCAGGCTACTAGGCCCATATTACCTTATAGACTAACATACATTTGAATTAATATTATATGTATATTAAAATTGTCTGTGTAGTCACGGCACTGAGGACGGCAATCTGCCACGGTAGCGCCGTAATATATATATATATACTAGCTGTCCCGGCAAACGTTGTTTTGCATAAAATAAAAATAAAAATTAGGGGTGGACTACCCCTAACATTTAGGGGGATGAAAAATAGATGTTGGCCGATTCTCAGACCTACTCAATACGCTAACAAAATTTCATGAGAATCGGTCAAGCCGTTTCGGAGGAGTATGGGAACGAAAACTGTGACACGAGAATTTTATATATAAGAAGAAAGAATATGAAGATAATATATAAAAATGTATATATATATACATTTTTCATATTAATTTCTTGTCTATCTGCAATCAGCCCTTCCAGCTATAATCAGATTGCGTGGTGTTATGGGCATTTGGAGATGAGGGACATCCAGTGAGGGCCATCTCTATTAATTCCCTCAGATGTTGGCAAAGCGAGCGACCTTTTTAGTCTAGATGGTCAGTTATTTGTATCTAATAGTTTTAAAGCTAACTAGTTCTTATGACCGGAAAGTATGTGTTTATATTTTACACATATAAATACAGTATTTATTTTGCAAAAGAGGGCCATCCGCTCCATTTACGGTATGGGTTCCAGGGAGTCTTTGCGTGAGGGTTTTAAGAATCAAATATCCTCACCGTTGCTTCTCAATACATCTACGAAAACATTATGTATGCCAGGAAAAACATTAACAGTTTCAGAAAAAATTAAAAAAGTAGGTGATTACACTAATATATTATACCCCTTTTAATAATATATTTTAGTCATCATATTATATAATTTTTTTTTAGCTTTTTAATTTTAGGATCTTAGTTGTACAATTAGGTTATGTAAATACTAGTAATAAATTTAAATTAATATATTAAAAAAAAATACATATGTCTATGTAGATACATAAATAAAATGAAATGTACGTACGTAAATAATATAAAAGCTTACGTAATGTCAACAAACTAGTTTTACCTAGGTGCCGTTTGTCGAAATTTAGTAATTCGTTTTATGGAAATTAGCGTAGGGTTTTACAACAAACTCCCAGAGTCTCAATAAGCCAGAAAATACTCAATTTGCCAGAAAAAAATTCAAATGTGTTATAAAATATTATCTTTGTAAAAAAGCTTATTATAAAATTGAAGAATTTATAAATGATAATAGTGTTGTTGTATAAATGATGACAATGTTATCTGATTGAACAGAGATTAAGTGCGTAGCGGTTTCTATGTTGATTGTCGCAGCCTAATCCTTGTTGTAAATTAAATATAAGTAAATCAATATTTATTTAAAATAGCAACACACAAGTGTCTTGCTCATTCTTCTTGTGATGAGTCTGCATTCCCAATGAGCGGTAGAATAAAAAAACTTGACTATTCAAAAGTGCGTATATTAAGTTTATTTGAATAAAGATTATTTCTATTTCTTCTATTTCCACAGGCTTCCTGTATTTCTTCTAATAATAATATTAATAATATATAAACGCGAAAGTTTGTGAGTATGGATGGATGTTTGTTACTCTTTCACGCAAAAACTACTGAACGGATTTTGATGAAGCTACAGTAATATAGCTTATACATCAGAATAACATATAGGCTATAATTTTAAAGATATTATGTAAATTAGGCGAAAAATGACAAGTGTCATGTGAGAATGATCCAGACGAAGTAGCGCGGGTCAGCTAGTATAGTACTGTCGACGGCAATCTGCTGCGGTAGCGCTGATACACCACCCCTATCGGCCAGTAGTCCTCCTTCATAAAGGTTGGCAGCATGTTGGTAAGGACCCGGGACACAAACGCCTTGAAACTCGCGAATTTTTAAATTAATAATAATGTGACTCAATTGATTTAATAATTAAATAATATTTAAAATTTATATACTAATGAGGCCAGACATTATATTACGTCACCAATGTAAACCTCAAATAAATTTGATTTGTGATTTGGAATGTCAGGTTACTCCTGGTCCGTATGGAGTCGACAATATCCTGCTCCTTGGTGGCGTAGTGTAGGCAGACAGATACCCGCCGTGGTCAGTGTAGCAGCACGCAGTATTATTGTGGCAAATTTATTAACATCGCGAGGAAATAAAATATTAAGCTTCAACTTCGGGACCGAGTCCGATAGGACACATATTGTTACTTTCGTGTGACGCACTATTAATTAAAAATGGTAAAGTCAATAATCATGTAACCTGAAACGGAACGTCAGAGGCCAGAGCCAAAGTAATCTATGTGACATTGACAAGTGGATGACGGATAATTGAACGTAGGCAGCGGGAGTTTTGGAGCGAAAAAGTTGGAGTGTTTTTATTATTATAAAAACAAATAAGAGATAGGTAATTGTGAATATTATAGGCATTGAGGTGTTTCTCTCCCTGACCAATCGGCATTACGTCTAAGACATCAGGATACTAGTGATTTTAATAATTGTGTGTATATATATACAATCTTCCTAAGTGGGCATATTGGGAAACTGTAAAGCTCACTTAATGTGACGTAAATAAATAAATAAATAAACAAATAATATAAATCAAATTGGAGTGTCTGTTTGTAATATTGAAATAACCGTTTTTTTACTACTACTATCCGGCTCGAAGGACTATAAAGATGTTTGATCTGCTGTGACCCACACAATCTAGTTGCTATGATGTGTAAATGATAAGTCCGGGCTGCTTTCCAACCTGATATATTCAGTACACGACGATTGAGTGTGGACTGCTTGTGAGTATTTGGTGTACTGAAGGGAAAATGGTATGTGTGGGCGTTATATGGACGCGGAGCGGTGTAAAATGCGGTTGTACAGTGACGCACCGTATTCATATGAATATAAATACGGTACATACACCAAAATAACATTTTGGTCATTTGATTGGGGCGCTGCCTAACCAGCAAATTCTTATAAGGCCTCTTTTAGTCAGAGTCATTACATGAATTTAGTAGCTTACTGTAATACTTTAAATCGATTTTATCATGACAATAATACCCATGATTATAATATGTTATCTGTTGCCATAAGCTATATATTATAAGTAAATATAAAATAAACTCTGGGTATTTTCTATGTATGTATAATATGTATGTATTTACGAAAAAAAAAAATTATCTATGTATTTGTATCAGTTGTCTAGGACCCATAACAAAAATACGTTACGATTTCTTTCATTTAATAGGGAGTTTAGAATGAGTTATAGAATCCAAAAACTGTGATTCTTCCAAAGTGCTTGTATTAAGTTTATTTGAATAAAGACTTTA
Organism: Achroia grisella; assembly: GCF_030625045.1. Classification (NCBI taxonomy): domain Eukaryota; kingdom Metazoa; phylum Arthropoda; class Insecta; order Lepidoptera; family Pyralidae; genus Achroia; species Achroia grisella. The sequence continues at coordinate 1,118,603 of NW_026712968.1, forward strand.
TTTATTTGTAGTACATTATTATAGGCACAGTTTTGTCGTATCTTATGTTGTAAAACTGTCAGAGATAAAAGTATAAACATATTAACAAATAAGTACTTTGCATTAACTATAGCATTGAACAATCTTAATCACATTTATACATATAAATAAAATTGGAGTGTCTGTTTGTAATATTGAAATTACCGTTTTTTACTATATGTTTTTACAATTTTTGACTGTCTGTTTGTTCCGGCTAATCTCTGAAATGACTGCACCGATTTTGACGTGACTTTTTTTGGAAGGTAGCTGATGTAATAAGGAGTAACTTAGGCTGCTTTTATTTTAGAAAAGTAAAGTTTAATTCCACGCGGGAACAGCTAGTAACATTATAAACGCGAAAGTTTGTGAGTATGGATGTTTGTTACTCTTTCACGCAAAAACTATGCAACGAATTTTGAATAAAGTAAAGTTTTTTAGTAGTTTTTAAGAGTAATATAACTTATACATCAGGATAGCACATAGGTTATATTTTTAATGACATAAATTGTATAATAATTAACACTAACATTACAAAGAGAGAACGCGTTTTTTATTGTGAGGTAAGTTTTTTTCGGACTACTCTAATACTGTTGGCCGCAGCTGGCCATTACAGCTTCACCGGACGTTAGGGGGCGAGTGCAGATGGCACTCCAAACCGAAGGAAGGACTTAGGACAACTGAAGCCTGACGGATAAATATTTTTTGAGGGCACCGCTGTAACCTCGGCTAACTTTTTAATTTTAATACATTTTACATAGGATCGATCGAAACGGTATTTATTGAGGATATTTCTAGATGTAACATATTTGCTGTATAATAATACATTTAATAGTACATAGAAATACTTAAATATATATTTTTTGTATATATATATATATAAATATTATGTGATTTGAAATCTATACATATATATAAAATTGGAGTGTATGTTTGTAATATTGAAATAAACGTTTGTTACTACATGCATAATATAAATACGGTACATACACCAAATTAACATTTTATACCTTTTTTGTCTGTCTGTCTGTTTGTTCCAGCTAATCTCTGAATTGGCTGGACCGATTTTGATGGGACTTTTTTTAGCAGATAGCTGATGTAATAAGGAATAATTTACTACATTTACTAATTTGGATTTGGAAAAAGGATTGTTAGTAATGTGGATTGATAACCCCATTGCTAACAATGTACCATATCAAGTTGACACACGCGGTTCCCCCTGGAAACCATCGTGACAAATTCCTGGTGAACTTGTCACGATGTGCTAACTGCCCTGACCTCATGCTCATCTTATCATCCTCCACTGGTGCCCTGCCAGCGTATACCATTAGCGCAGGCGGTTGCACCATTCCATTATCATCCAAAACAAAAGATACGACGCCAGTCTGAGCACAGCTAGGGGTTCGAATCTCGGCTCAGTTGTAAATTTAACTCCCGTTGGACTGGAGTGTGGTTTGAGAGGAGAGGCCCCCCTCTCCTCTCTGGTAATTCGGGGGGGTAATTACTAAATAAACTTACCTTTTGCATTGCTGTTGATGCAGGTGAAAGATGATTGATTGCAGGCGCCACCTGCAAATTGGCAGTCCACATCCAAAACGCATCCGTCTCCCACCTCTGAAAAAATATTTTACATATAGATTTTTTTATCCTCAGGACAATTCACACAGCGCCATCTAGTCCCAAGTTACGGTAGCTAAAGCTTGTGTTATGGGTACTCGATAACTGATACAAATACATAGAAATATTTTATTATTGTACATAGAAAACACTCAGACCGATACAAACAATTATACTCATGAATATAAATGTTTGTGCCGTGCGAGGATTCGAACCCGCGACCATCGGAAGTAAGGCGGTGTAGACCACTAATGCCATCAAAATTGGAATGGCAACTGACGGTCCCGATGGTAAGTGATAACTATCTCCTATATACATGAACAGCACTACAGATATCATGTGACAACCGTTATTAAAAAATGTATGTAGTTGTTTTTTGAGCAGGTGCCCTCCGTTTCCTTACTATGACAGTTAAAAAAACATTACTTTACGGCCCGACACGGGCGCGCATTTTTCTCAAGTAAAAATTAATTGTATAAACCAGTTAATTATGCTAATACGGGATGTATTAATATATATAATACTATAACAGTGTAGGCGGACCTTTATGCATCAACGTGCCATTTTTCCAAAAAATGTTCAATAGGGTCATTGACGTGCCATCCAATAATTATTGACTTTCTGATTATTTGGAAAATTATATTAATAAATACTATCAAAACTCTCTATGAAATAAAGTAAACAAAAGAGGTACATTTTGGATTGTTTTCATTACACGCATAAATTAAATTACTGTAAAATTAGTGTGACTTCTGTTGCTGCAGGTTAGATGACAAATAATTTATGTCAGGCTTGTACGATGTTTAGTTCAGAAATGAGTGCTGGTTGGTAGTATGTATTCACAAGTTACGACTTGTAAAATGTGAACTTACAAAGATTGTTTAACAGAGCAACACACAAGTTTCTTGCTTATTCTTCTTGTAATCAGACAGCTTTCCGAATAAGCGGTAGATTTAAAAAAAAAATTTGACTATTCAAAAGTGCTTAAATTAAATTTATTTGAATAAATGATTTTCTATTCTATTCTATTCTACCACTATAAACAAATCTTACCATAAGCAACTTTTCTGCACTCTCCCCGCTGCCTCAACTGGTACCCATCCGCGCATACACAAGTTTCATTACACCTCATGCTGTAGGGGTCCCTGAGGACGCTGCCCATGCACTGCTCGTCTCTGGTGCATGGCTCTCCGAAATCCACAGAAGGCCAGCACCGCCCCAGGAAGTAGTGATTTCCAGGTTGACAGAAACATCTGCCGGCTGTTAGAAAAGATATTCAATTCTGAGTATCAGTCTGAAGGCGCCGATAGAGGTTCGAACCTCGGCACAGGCCGTCGTTTTATCCTCGTTTGAATTGAATGGAGGATCGATCAGAGGGGTTGTGAATGTGTGTTTACGCGCGCGTCTGATGATATTCATGATAATTTATAAGTAATCATGAACAATTTTTAGTCTTTATTTAACTTTGTTATTATCCAATCTTATTAGTTTGTAATTTGTTAGGTTGTTGTCAAATATTTCTGTTTACTTTGTTAATAGAAGACAGTTTAGATCTTAAGTGTTATTGACATCTTTTACTCTATTAATTTATTAATAAAGGCTATAATAGAATAGCAGAGAGTGTGGACTCACTGCCCCCTCTGAGTTATATACCGTTTTGTTTATTTATTACTTTTAAAATCATTACATCACATAGTATAAAATAAAGTCGCTGTCGCTGTCTATCGACTCCTATATATGCTTAAATCTTTAAAACTACGCAACGGATTTTGAAGCGGTTTTTTTAAATAGATAGAGTGATTCTAGAGGAAGCTTTATATATATATATATATATAACTTCTTGTAGGGACGCTTGTAGGGACTGGTCTGTTCTTATCACTACGACTGATTTAATCTGCGCACGCGTCTGATGATATTCATGATAATTTATAAGTAATCATGAACAATTTTTTGTATTTATTTAACTTTGTTATCTGCCGGCTGTTAGTAAAGGTATTCAATTCTGAGGCGCAACAGAGTTCACGGGGTCAGCTAGTGTCTATATATATAACCCGAGTTATACTATGTCAACCGTTTTTTGAAGTTTAAAGCAATAAATATCTAAACGCACCATGATGGACAGGTCCGAACAGTTGGTATGGGAAAATAAATTTGTTTTTTTTTATTATTTTCTCTCACTTAATAAACATCCTTACTAATATTGCAGTTGCGAAAGTAACTCTGTCTGTTTGTCTCGCATTCAGTGTGTGAAACACAGGTTTTTGTATACACAGATAGTCTTGATCCTGAGAAAGCCATAGGCTACTTTTAAATGCGAAAAAAGGGTTGTAAGGGGTTGAAAGGGGGGTTGAAAGGGGTTGAAAGTTTGTATAGAAATTCATCATTTTTGAAGCTAGAACGATGAAAAATGTTTCTTTATTTGGTCACTATAATAGGCGGACAAAGTCGCAGGCACAGCTGGTATTCAATATTATTATATAATAATATTTATATTGTATAATTATAATTAAGTTAGTAATTCATTTTATGGTAATTGCGTAAGATTCTATAATAAACTGCCAGAGTCTACGCTAAATCTGACAGAGAGGCAATTCAAACTTTATATTAAACAAATGTTATGTAAAAAAGCCTATTATAGGATAGATGAATTTATAGATGATAGCAATATATAGCAAGTATAAGTTTATTTGCGGACAACGTTATAATTTATTGTTCATACTGCTTTCTTGATATATGATAGCGTAGCGGCTTTTGTATTGATTGCCGCATGCATCCTCATGTAAAGTGCGAATACTGTAACTACCATATAGTCATTTTTGTAGCTGTGACGTGGTCGAGTGGAATGAGTAGTCATGCTCACTAAAATGTCCAGACATGTGGCGGCGTGGTGGGCCGGGTCATTGGGCTCCCTAAAATATGGTCGAGCGCAGTGATGGCTGGCTCATCCGTCATACTCGTGAACGAGTGCTGCTTGTAGGGATAGGTCTGCTCTTATCACTACGACTGATTTAATCTTATTGTGTTTTTATATTTGAGCCTAAATAAATTAGTGCTGGTTGGTAGTTTGTATTCACACGTTTCGACTTGTAAAATGTGAACTTACAAGGATTGTTTAAAAGAGCAACACACAAGTTTCTTGCTTATTCTTCTTGTGATGAGACAGCTTTCCGAATAAGCGGTAGATTTAAAAAAATGTTGACTATTCAAAAGTGCTTAAATTAAGTTTATTTGAATAAATGATTTTCTATTCTATTCTATTCTTAAATGTTATAAAAATTGACTCACTTTCTTCACCATCCTGACGCCGACATTCAAAAGCGCTGAAGAGTCTTGAGCATTGACTGTTCTCAACGCATCTGGAGCTGTGGTAGATGGCCGCTGTAACAACCCCAAATATGAGAATAGAATCTATACCTACATATAAATAAAATTGGAGTGTCTGTTTGTAATATTGAAATAACCGTTTTTTACTACATGCATATGAATATAAATACACCAAAAACATTTTTTCCAATTTTTGTCTGTCTGTCTGTTTGTTCCGGCTAATCTCTGATATGGCTGGACCTATTTTGACGGGGCTTTTTTTGGTAGGTAGCTGATGTAATAAGGAGTATTAAGGTACCTTCATTTTAGAAAAATTCATTTAAATAATAATCATAATTGCTTCCGTTTGGTGATTGTCACCCTCAATGACAAATCTATCACCCCATCAAAGGGAGATATAATATATGTTGACGACCTCGCTAGTCTAGCGGTCTAGCACACCGCTTTACGTCCGATGGTCGCGGGTTCAATTCCTCGCACGGCACAAACATTTGTATTCATGAGTATGATTGTTTGTATCGGTCTAGCTGTTTTCTATGTATAATATGTATGTATTTACGAAAAAAAAATTATCTATGTACTTGTATCAGTAATCTAGTACACGTAACACAAGCTTTAGCTAGCTTAACTTGGGACTAGATGGCGCTGTGTGAATTGTCCTGAGATTATTATTATTATTATTATTATATGTAAATACATTTTAATCAATATAATAACTAAAATATATTATTAAAAGGATTCCCTTTAGGCAAGGTTCCGAAGATACTGGCAGCGTTCACCCTTTGAATAGCTAGTTAGACTAATAATACATATATCTATACATATAAATAAAATTGGAGTGTCTGTTTGTAATATTGAAATAATCGTATTTTACTACATGCATATCAATATAAATACGGTATATACACCAAAAACATTTTTTTTAATTTTTGTCTGTCTGTCTGTTTGTTCCGGCTAATCTCTGATATGGCTGAACCGATTTTGACGGGACTTTCATTGGCCGGTGATGTAATAAGAAGTAACTTTAGCTACTTTTATTTTTAAAAATTCTTTTACTTTATAAAAATAAAGTTAAATTCCACGCGGTCCAAGTCGCGGGAACAGCTAATATATAATACAATGAGCACGCTAGCTGAAGCTTGTGTTATGGGTACCAGTTAACTGATACAAATACAAAGATACAGTTTCTTTGTAAATACATACATAACATATATATATATAAAAAACCCATCTGCACTCGCTCTCTCTACGGTGAAGCTGTAAAGGCCAGCTGCATTCGACAGCATTTGAATAGTTCGAAAATAAAAAATGTTTTCATGCTTACTAAAATGTCCAGACATGTGGCGGCGTGGTGGGCCGGATCATTGGGCTCCCTAAAATATGGTCGAGCGCAGAGATGACTGGCTATCCGTCATACTCGTGAACGAGTGCTTGTAGGGACTGGTCTGCTCTTATCACTACGACTGATTTAATCTTATTGTGTTTTTATATTTTTTTTTTTTTTTTTTTTTTTTATATTTAAATACATTTTTCCACAGACATATTCGTCCGTGCCTTTTTTAATTTACTTTAATATTATTATGTTTATTTAATTTCCATTTTTGTACAACTCCAGCCGAGATGTTACAATTTGCCTAACAGTGACACCGAGGCAGACCTTATCCGTCTGGCCCAGAACCACCGCTGGCCGGCCGGGTGAGTTGACAACATGCAGTGTCACCCATCTTTATTTGGAAGATTAGATTTATCAATATGCATATACAATTATATAAATCTTACACTACGACTAATTTCACAGTTTTCATTACATTGTGCAATGGTTCATAATGTAACAATACACATTCTGAATTCTTACACTGCATATACAATTATATGAAATATTATTTTAACATTATTTTCAACGTTTGTTATAGTCCAGGTTTTGTTTAATTATTGATTGTTTAATTTCACAGTTCACTTTTTCACACGTCGTAATTCGGCAATTTTTTTTTTTTTTTTTTCCCTTTTATTCCCTTTCCCCTTTTTTCTTTTTTTTTTTTTTTTTCTGTCTTCCTTCTCTTTTCCTTTCCCTTTCTTTTTTTTTTTTATACTTTTAGCGAGCATGTTCCGGCCTTTCCAGTCCAAAGCGCCCCGCCGATGCATCAGCTGTTCTGGTTTTCTTTGTGCTGATTATTTTAGCGCAATCAGCGCATCAACGATCGCCCCGTCTCTATTTTTTCGCCATCTGCAGTGAGTACTCACGAATGTCTTTTATTTTATAAAAACAAGATTTCTTAAATATACGCACATGTGTCGAAGCTACCACGGCATGAGAAGCTGCCAGGGTTTACTTAATATATAATACTCTCCGATGTCACCTAGCCTCATGAATCGTCAGCACTTTAGACTCCTCGTCCATTCCATATCCCTCGGATATACAAATGGGTATGAACAAGGTATAGAGTCCTGCTTTGTAAATACATGACTTTGCATATATATATACATAAAACCTAATCCGGATCTGCACGTTGTATACTCTCTCTATGGCATACGCTGTACAAAGGGGTTTCTGTGGTGCATAGAAACTCCCTAGTAATACAGCTGATTTGTTAGGTCGCTCGTAGGTAAAAAAGGTTATGTTTATCATGATTTACGTAAAATGTCCAGACATCTTTTGCTTTGGCCATTTCTGCGTGGTGGGCCGTGGTTCATTGGGCTTCATCCACTAGGAACACATATTGGCCGTTAACCAACAAAGAGATTGTTCTCACCCTTTCTCCTGTGTTTTTCGTTGTCTTGGCTTCGTGAACGAGTGGTTGTGACACATGTTTTTGTGGTCGTAGTTGTTGATGATCCACGTACTGATTTTATCCACTCGATATTTGGGATGTTTTTATATTTGACCCTAATAAATTAGTGCTGGTTGGTAGTTTGTATTCACACGTTTCGACTTGTAAAATGTGAACTTACAAGGATTGTTTAAAAGAGCAACACACAAGTTTCTTGCTCGTTCTTCTTGTGATGAGACAGCTTTCCGAATGAGCGGTAGATTAAAAAAATGTTATGACTATTCAAAAATGCTTAAATTAAGTTTATTTGAATAAATGATTTTCTATTCTATTCTATTCTATTCTTTTACACCATAAACATACCGTCGACGCAGACTGTGCCTCCGAAGGCGACCTCCTGACCAGCTGGACAGGTGCAGCTCCCGTCAAAGCATATGCTACCTGTGACGTCACACTCGACGTCAGTCAAACACGACCATAACGCTTCAGTTGTATGCGAGTAAAGTAATGATACTGAAACAAGTATAAAATAGTAATCTCATTAATATTACTAGCCGTACCCGCGACTTCGTCCGCGTGGAATTTAACAAAAAAGTTAATTAATCATACTTTATTATTCTAAAATAGCTTAAGTTACTACTTATTACATCAGCTACCTGCCAGTAAAAGTCGCATCAAAATCGGTCTAGCCATTTCAGAGATTAGCCGGAACAAACAGACAGACAGACAGAAATTCTAAAAAGTGTTTTTGGTGTATTTATATTCATGTTTATGAATATAAAATGGATAGCGTTGTAATCTACTAACTTGTGTCTGTGAATAGGTTTTTTTCGGACTACTCTAATGCGGACTACAGCTGGCCTTTACAGCTTCACCAGACGATAGGGGGTGAGTGCAGATGGCACTCCAAACCAAAGGAAGGACTTATAGAGCGGCTGAAGGACAACTCCCGCCTGACGGATACGGTATCAGTCTGAAGGCGCCGATAGAGGTCCGAACCTCGGCACAGGCCGTCGTTTTATCCCCGTTTGAATTGAATAGAGGATTGATCAGAGAGGTTGCAAATATGAACAAATTTTAGTCTTTATTTAACTTTGTTATTATCCAATCTTATTAGTTTGTAATTTGTTAAATTATTGTCAAATTTTTCTGTTTACTTTGTTAGTAGAAGACAGTTTAGATCTTAAGTGTTATTGACATCTTTTACTGTATTAATTTATTAATAAAGGCTATAATGGAATAGCAGAGAGTGTGCCCCCTCTGAGTTATAGACCGTTTTGTTTATTTATTACTTTTAAAATCATTACATCACATAGTATAAAACAAAGTCGCTGTCGCTGTCTATCGACTCCTATATATGTATGCTTAAATCTTTAAATCTACGCAACGGATTTTGAAGCGGTTTTTTTTAATAGATAGAGTGATTCTAGAGGAAGTTTTATATATATATATAACTTCTTGTAGGGACGCTTGTAGGGACTGGTCTGTTTTTATCACTACGACTGATTTAATCTTATTGTATATTTATATTTCACCCAAAAAAATTAGTGCTGGTTGGTAGTTTGTATTCACACGTTTCGACTTGTAAATGTAAACTTACAAGGATTATTTAAAAGAGCAACACACAAGTTTCTTGCTCGTTCTTCTTGTGATGAGACAGCTTTCCGAACGAGTGGTAGATAAAAAACAAATTGTTATGACTATTCAAAAGTGCTTAAAGTAAGTTTATTTGAATAAATTATTTTCTATTCTATTCTATTTTGTAATCCATGTACACCGGGGCGAGTAGCTAGTATATTATATGCTGTAATTGTATTAGTTTTTTTTTGACACGAATAAAAATTATTGTTAGTATCAAATAGGTACTTACATATTACAAAGGTAGCAGTCTGTTGAACCATTTCATAGATAATAAAAAAACTATATTATATTTAATGCAAACAAAACACATACACACAAACTTGAATCACAATATGATTTATTTAAATTCAAATATATTCTTCATAGTGTCATCGCACGGTTTTTTTATAGATTAAATGAATTATATCGATTCTTTGTTATCTGTATGATTAACTTGAATTAGTGGTTTCTTTTGATAAGATAACATATTTTGATGATACATTTTAGCTTAGTAGTACGACTTAAGGTGCATTCTGACCTGCGTCGTTGAATCATAAAGAGTCCTAATTGGCCTCGGATAATTTCATTATCTATGCCCGGCATTTTCCAATCCTTGTCTATGTAATGTCACTCAATCCCTTATACCCTTACTAATACTATAAATGCGAAAGTAACTCTATCTGTCTGTCTGTCTCGCGCCAAAACTACGAAACTTTCATTTATATCGGTCTAGATCCTGAGAAAGGACATAGGCTACTTCTTAAAGCGAAACAAGGGTTGTAAGGGGTTGTAAAAGGGGTGAAAGATTGTAGGCAAGTATAGTAATTTTTAAAGCTAGAAGCTTACAGCTTATTTTTTAGACTATTTATAAAATATAATAAAATATATCATTAAAAATTTGGACATTACAAATTTTTAATATAATATTCTAATTTTTATTATTATTATTATTATTATATTTATTAAATTTAAAATAATAGTCTAAAAAGTAAGCTAATTCTATAATATACTTCATCCCCTATGTGTGAATGTAATGTACTATGTATGAATTTTTTTATGGAAATTCGTCATTTTTTGTATCAAGAATTATGAAATATTATTCTTTGACTATTTTGGGGTGGATTAATAAATATATTAATATATATGCTTTCTTTATTTGTCCAAAGCCACTATTCCACGCGGACGAAGTCACAGGCACCGTTAGTATATTATAATATACATGTATTTTACTTGAATATGAATAAAGTCGGTGTGTCTATTTGTAATATTGAAATAACCGTTTTTGACAGAACTTCTAATGGCAGGTAGCTGATGTAATAAGGAGTAACTTAGGTTAACTTATTTCAGAAAATGAAAGTTTACCTCCACGCGGAGCCGCGGGGAACAGCTAGTAAATAAATCATTACATAGTATATGTGGGTCCTGTCACGGTCGCCAAATGATCATTGCGATCATTACTTGATATAAAAGAATTACCAGTTTTTAAATCGTTTATTGTTCATTGAGTTTGTACAGAGAGCGCTCACAATAATGTCGCAAAAAAAGGGGCAACACGAGTACTCGTACAGTGTTGCCAACCTTATCTCCATTTTAGGCGTGGACTGTATAAATGATAGTCGCTGTCGATGTCTGTTCGTCCCTATATATATACGTAGCTTAAAACTATGCAACAGATTTCGAAACGTTTTAATTTTTAAAGATACGAGTGATTCAAGAGGAAGGTTTATATGTATAATACATGTATACCCGGGCGAAGCCGTGGCGAGTAGCTAGTATTTAAAATATAAACAAGTAAAATGTACATACATACACACATTCTCAGACATACCTACATAAATACGTATATTTGAAAACAATAAAGATTTAATTCCGTAATAATTCTCGTGATGACAAAGCAATCTAAACACCTGCATGTTAGCTCGTATTATGTATAAAAAAACATTGATAACTTTTGATAACGTAATTAACATATCAATACAGCAACATGAAACAGCCATATACGATGTAATAGACGGGCAATGACTCAATTTCATAGATAATATTTGTTTTTTTTTCGGACTACTCTAATGCTGTTGGCCGCAGCTGGCCTTTACAGCTTCACCGGACGTTAGGAGCGAGTGCAGATGACACTCCAAACCAAAGGATGGACTTATGGAGCGGCTGAAGGCCAACTCCTGCCTGACGGATACGACTTTAGTCTGAGGGCACCACTAGGGGTTCGAACCTCGGCTCAGGCCGTCGTAATTTCGATCCCCGTTTGAATTGGATGGGGGATCGATCGGAGAGGGTAATATTTGTCTCATTTATATGCCTTCCATCAGAATTTATAATTATATGTATTCACTAGCTGTACCCGCGATTTAGTCCGCGTGGAATTTTATTTTATTTTTCTAAAATAACAGTAGCCTAAGTTACTCCTTACTACATCGGCTACCTATAAAAGTCCCGTCAAAATCGGTCCAGCCATTTCAGAGATTAGCCGGAACTAACAGACAGATAGACAAAAATTGTAAAAAATGTTATTTTGGTGTATGTACCGTATTTATATTCATATCCATGTAGTAAAAAACGGTTATTTCAATATTACAAACAGACACATTAGTATTGGCAGGTAGCCGATGTAGTACAATTTTTACTTTTATTTTAGAAAATTTCTCTCATTTTATAAAAAATAAAGATAAATTCCACGCGGACGAAGTCGCGGGAACAGCTAGTTAAAAAATATAGATGTATTTTTTTTATACTACGTAGCAATTACATGCATACGGCCCATCTGATGGTAAACGGTTACCGTAGCCTATGGACGCCTGAAACACCAGGGGTGTCACGTGCGCGTTGCTCACCCTTAAGAAACCTTAATATACTTCTTGCAAAACCCCATGCTGTAGTCTCTTAACATGTAGGCAGGCAGGTGTTCATTCCACAAGCTTAGCAACTGATAAAGACGTGTAAAGTGTTAATTTAATTTTGTTTATTGTAGATTAAAATTGCAGATAACTTCATTTAGACTGAACACCTGCAGAGTGGTGATGTGATAGAGGCATATTTCTAAATCTGCCTGAAAAGAAACTCAAATCATTATATAGTATAAAACAAAGTCGCTGTCGCTGTCTGTCTGTATACTTAAATCTTTAAAATCTTGCGTAGCAACGTATTTTGAAGATGTTTTTTTAATAGATAGAGTGATTTGAGAGGAATGTTTATATATAATAATACATGTGCGAAGCAGGGGCGGGTAGCTAGTGTCGTATAAAACACTTCCTTTGTAAAAAGCTTAATATAAAAATTAAAATCTTCTTGCGTAGCAACGGATTTTGAAGAGGTTGTTATTAATAGATAGAGTGATTCAAGAGGAATGTTTATATATATAATACTTGTACACCCGTGAGAAGCAGGGGCGAGTAGCTAGTGTCGTATAAAAAACTTCCTTTAAAAATCTTATTATAAAAAAAAAAGTTTCTTGCAAATTCTTGTGGTGAAGAGTCTGCTTTCCGAATGAACAGTAGAATAGAATAGAATAGAATAGAAAATCATTTATTCAAATAAACTTAATTTGCTTTTGAAATTAACAATTTGTTTTTTATCTACCACTCGTTCGGAAAGCTGTCTCAGCATAACAAGAAGAACGAGCAAGAAACTTGTGTGTTGCTCTTTTATAAAAATAATAAAATACTTCTAATTACCATATTTGGGAGTGTATGGTTTTTATAATGATGGAAGTACAGGATTCGAGTCGAAGGACGGCCGAACATTAGCGAAACGATTCGTGCGTGACGTATTGACCTATTGCGTTATTTGGGGCAAACTCGACGAGAACAGGGCCGGATTTTCTTAGTCCAGGGGGATTAAAAGGGGCGCGAATGTATACAGTAAATAAAATGAAATAAAAATATCCTAATTAATAAACTCTTTTTAAATTGACTTTACACGCAAATAAAATAAATAAAATTATTTGACATATTGGCTTTATGCATGATTGACGTATTAATCTATTGCCTTATTTGGGGCAAACTCGACGAGAACAGAGCTGTATTTTCTTAGTCCAGGGGGATTAAAAGGGGCGCGAGTGTAAACCGCAAATAAAATAAATAAAATTATCTTAATTCAGAAATCTTTTTCAAATTGGCTTTACACGCATTTGACATATTGATCTATTGCGTTATTTGGGGCAAATTCGATGAGAACAGGGCTGTATTTTCTTAGACTAGGGGGATTAAAAGGGGCGCGAATATATACCGCCACTAAAATGAAATAAAATTATCTTAATTTACTTAATTTATTCAGAAATCTTTATCAAATTGGCTTTATGCGTATTGACCTATAGACTTGCGCGGCAAATAAAATAAATAAAATTATCTTAATTCAGAAATCTTTTTCAAATTGGCTTTATGCGTATTGACCTATGGACTTGGGGCAAATTCGACGAGAACAGGGCCACAGTTGTGGGGTCGAAAGGGTATTACAAAGGACGCGAATTCAAATCAAATCAAAATATCTTAATTCATCTACTTCTCATTTGATATGTTCTTGACAGAACGATCATAATCTTTTTTATTTCTAAATTTTAGCGCATTTAGAACTCACCTGATGTTAAGTGATGATGCGATCTAAGCTTCACTCTTGATTTGTAAGACCCAATGTTGTAAGAGACAGGAAACATAGACTCTGGGAGAAAGTTCCACTCCTTAGCTGCTCGCATGATGAAAGATGCTGCAAATCGGTTGGTTCGAGCAGCAGGAATGTCAACAGTGTATATGTGGAGCCGCTCTCTACGTTTTGTTGTATGGTGGTGGAACGGTTCTGTAGGAATGAGGTTGTGGAGTTCATTATGTAGTGGGCTATGACGATGTTGTCATCCGTACGACAGCTCGCCGTCTCTCTCTCTCTCTCTCTCTCTCTCTCTTATTGAGTGAACTGCCTACCGCTATTTGGACTTTATCAGACATGTGTGATCGTCCACGATCCAAAAAAATTGTTTTATATGTGAATGAGAACGAGATTGTGATTTTGCACCCCATCACAGGACCTAGAGCCAACTCTGTTAAAAGAGACCCACACTCTTGCCCTCCCTTTCAACCCCACATGGATAAGACCCTATTACTAACATAGTAATCTTCGCCCCCAGTTAAGTTTGCACCCCATCAGTGGACCTAGAGCCAACTCTGTGTTAAAACGACCCACGCTTGTTCCCTCCCTTTCAACCCCACAAGGATCTGAACGCAAGGTTCTATTAAAGTATCAATCGATTCTATACTTACATATAATTTTAAATATATGTATAATACAAGCTTTGCTTAGCTTGAGACTAGATGGCGTTGTGTGAATTGTACTAAAGTATTATTATTATTTAATATTTATTATGATTAAGAAAAGATATGGGTAACCTAAACTCAATATATATAATTAGCTATGCCCGCGCGTGAAATGTGTAGCCTATATGTTATTCTGATGTATAAGCTATATTATTGTAAAGTTTCATAAAAATCTGTTCAGTAGTTTTTGCATGAAAGAGTAATAAACATCCGTACTCACAAACTTTTGCGTTTATAATATTAATGAGATATCTTTATATATAAAAATTATGTGTCACGTTGTTTGTCCGCGATGGCTCCTAATCTACTGAACCGATTGCAAATTTGATTTGCACATTGTGTGCAATTTGATCCAACTTGAAAGATAGGATAGCTTACATCTCAATTTATAGTCGCAATATTATTTTATTCAAGAACCTTAGCCACAGCAACGCGTGGCCGGGTCTGTTAGTAGTTGTAGTTAGTAGCTTACACATCAGAATGACTTATAGGCTATAATTTAAAAAGATATTATGTAAATTGGGCGAAATATAGTGATAAATGTCAAGTAAGTATTATGCAGGCGATGTTTTGCGGGCCAGCTACATATATATATATATATATACTAGCTGTCCCGGCAAACGTTGTTATGCCATATAAATTAAAATCGCTATTAAAAAAAAGAGGTTGAAGCTGGAAGGGTGAAAATTTAGGATTGTATGTATTTTTGTATGTTGTATCATAAAAACATAGAAACTAAAAATTTTGTCTAAAAAATAAAAATAAAAATTTAGGGGTGGACTACCCCTAACATTTAGGGGGATGAAAAATAGATGTTGGCAGATTCTCAGACCTACTCAATACGCTCACAAAATTTCATGAGAATCATGAATTTTCAATTTGAGAATCATCAAATCAAGCCGTTTCGGAGGAGTATGGGAACGAAAACTGTGACACGAGAATTTTATATATATATATAAATATAAGAAGATTAAAAATACTTAGTTGCTGACTGATCCACTTGGTGGTGCTATATTTGGGACCCTTTATTAAGCTGTCATTAGTCACAGAGGGTCCGCCCGCACCTACACATATACATAAATAAATCAACACTCACAATATACAGACCAAACTACTTTGTTTCTATGATTCATACATGAAATTACAATTATCAATCTATACATCTATACGTATAAATAAAATTGGTATGTCTGTTTGTAATATTGAAATAACCGTTTCTTACTACATGCATATGAATATAAATACGGTACATACACCAAAATAACATTTTCTGCAATTTTTCTCTGTCCGTCTGTTTGTTCCGGCTAATCTCTGAAATGGCTGGACGGATTTTGACGGGATTTTTATTGGCAGGTAGCTGATGTAATAACGAGTAACTTAGGCTACTTTTATTTTAGAGAAATGAAGTTGAATTCCACGCGGACGAAGTCGCGTGTGCAGTTAGTGATATTAATATATATAAATATGTATGTCAATTTGTATGACCGCTATGATTGTCTATTAATATTATTTCTATCTATTAATACATCTATGACTATACAACTCATCAATCATATGTCAAGTAACACGTTCTTTGTTCCCAATATAACATCGTACAGTTTGTTAGTTCATTGCCATTATGCCATCGCGTGCTATTGTTGGGGTTGCCACATTTTTACAAATAAAATACATTTTAAGCTTATTATAAATTTAACCAGTTTGTAATAGATAATAATGTTTTAGTAGAAAAACAAAATCCATAGCACTGACAATATTATCTGATTGCACTAATAATGAGTGCGTAGCGACTTCTACATATGTTGATTATCGCATGCCTCTTACTTGTTACTAGCTGTACCCGCGACTTCGTCCGCGTGGAATTATATTTAATTTTTTTTAAATAAAATAATGTTTCTAAAATAAAAATAGCCTAAGTTACTCCCTATTACATCAGCTACCTGTCAATAAAAGTCCCGTCAAAATCCGTCCAGCCATTTTAGAGATTAGCCGGAACAAACAGAACGACAGACAGACAGACAAAAATTTTAAAAAGTTATTTTTTGGTGTATGTTTTGTATTTATATTCATATGCATGTAGTAAAAAACGGTTATTTCAATATTACAAACAGACACTACAATTTTATTTATATGTATAAATTATGTAATTAGTTATTTATGCATTAAAAAAATACATTTATTTGAAAGAGTCTCTTGCTAACGAGCACTGCGTGTAGGACTTTAGAAGAAAAACGCTTCTTGTGATAAGTCAGCGTTCCGAATGAGAAGGAGAATAATAAAAATACCATTCCTAAGTCATTATATTATTATTTGAATAAATATAAATATATATTCTATTAGTAAAAGAGTATTTTTTTTATATTTATTAACTGAAATTTCTAAATTAAAAGTAGCCTAAGTTACTCGTTCTTACATCAGCTGCTTGTCAATAAAAGTCCTGTCAAAAGTTACTCCTTGTAACATTAGCTATCTGCGAGAGAAAGTCCATAATCAGTCCAGCCGTTTTAGAAATTAGCAAGAATAAACACATAGGCTGATATTTATTTATTTATTTGTAGTTTTGCTTAAGTTGTCGCTAGATGGCACTATGACATTTTTTTTTATGATAATGGGGTGGTGCACCCGCCTGCGATAACGGTATACGCTGGCGGGGCACCAGTGGAGGATGATAAGATGAACATGAGGTCAAGTCAGTTAGCAAATCGAGAAAAATTCACCAAGAATTTATCACGATGGTTTCCAGGGGGAACCGCGTGAATGTCAACCTGACATGGTACTTTGATAGGAATGGGGTAATTTTTTTTATACTAGGATGGTGGCAAGCAAGCATACGGCCCATCTGACGGTTACCGTAGCCAATGGATGCCTGAAACACCAGAGGTGTTACAGGCACCCATTGGTGGTGCGTGCACCCTTAAGAAATCTTAATATACCCTTGAAATAGCAATAACATTGTTTTGTCTTGCAGCAATGACATCATCAGTCCACATTATTGACAATTTCCTTACCACCGGCACTGTGACATTGTCCAGGCTTGTTATTATTATTATTTATTAATCATGGATTTTGCCGTTAACATTAAGGGTAGCAACCCTAACCGCGACCTTTCGCGTACACTTAAATCTCCAACCCCAAATATAGTTATTAATTACCTACTCCCAACGTATCAATTCGTGTTTAGAATGTATTTATTTCATTTTAATTTACGTATAACGTGTTAAGAATACCTATACATATATATTATAATTGATTATAAACTACTTTATATAACATAGTTCAGTAAAATATTAAATTAAACCATCGTGTGACCAGTTTTAACGTAATATATAAAAATAACTCCACAAATACATGAATAAATATATAAAAATTTATTTATGAATATTATTCAGAAATAAATTTTTATATAAGTTAACGGGATGTTGATGAAAAAAATGAAAGTGGGGTTGAAAAAAGCCTTATTTCAAAATAACTCGATAGCGGTAAGAATAATAAAGCACATAAAAAAATAAACATATTAAAATAATCAATATATAAATTTATTTTATAATGTATCAATGTAACATAATTTTAAATTTTTACCGACAGCGCCATCTATTAAACTAATGAGAACTAATAAAACTTTATATATTACTACTAGACAAAAGATGGCGCTATTTGTAATATTGTAGTTCATTATCACTTATGGTATTTTTTTTAAATAAGAGCTATATCTTTTGTTTGTGTACAATTTTATATGTATATTAATAGTTACGTAATTATTCAATTAATTGTAGAAGTTTGTAATAATTACATTGGAGAATATTTTCATATGTTATACACACAAGAAAATATTCATATTTAAGATATTTTTTACAATACCACATAATAAATATATCATTTTATGTTTAAAATTTATTATCACATTAATAAAATTATAATAACACATTAATAAATAATAATAAAATTCGTAAACTTCATTTTATTTCGATACTGGTGCTGCCATCTATCGAAATAAAGTATGAATCTATTTAGAATGGAACACATTATTCGACGATAATCACAAATTAACTACTTTAATTTTATTAAAGTCATGATTAAGTTGTATTATTTATTATACAATGGCTGAAACTAAAATATTAATTGTTTTTATTAGAATACGTTACTGTTAATATAGTAATACATAATTTGGCAATTATTGTTATCTGGTTCCGTGGTGTAGTGGTTATCACATCTGCTTTACACGCAGAAGGCCGCCAGTTCGATCCTGGCCGGAATCATATTTTTTTGTTTTTACAATACTACCAGAATTTCTTTTTGTTAATGATATTGCTATCAGTGTTTCAAAAACATAGATATATTAAATATATATTTTTTATGGGTGATAATGGATTGGTGTACCTGCCAGCACTAACGGTTTACACTGGCGGGGCACCAGTGGAAGATGATAAGATGAGCATGAGTTCAGGTCAGTTAGCACTTCGTGACATATTCACCAAGAATTTATCACGATGGTTTCCAGGGGGAACCGCGTGGAGGTCAACCTGACATGGAATTTAGACACTTATCCGTTCCCAACATTATACTCGCAGTAATTTGATATGTTCGCTTCTTAGTTGTAATAAATAAGAGTTATTATAATAAATAAAAGTGAAATATTAATATAATATATATTCAGATATATACAGTGGACCCCCGGTAGTCCGACAATCAGTGTCGTAATATTATTTTATATAGTTGTAATATAAATTATAGATCCAATGATAAGATTCTATGTTATATATGTATGTATGTATGTATATGCAGTCTGAAGTATATTGTCAAAGTAATATTTTAATAGACAATGTCGGATTACAAGGGGGCCGGATTAGACAGGGGCCGGATTACCGCGGGTCCACTGTAATATATATAAATATAAAGAATTTTTTATTTTTATTTTATTTATTTAAAAGAGCAACACGCTATTTCCTTTCTCTTTCTTATTGTTATGAATCTGCATTCCGAATGAGTGGTAGATTAAAAATCAAAGTTATATTCGAAAGTTTATATGACTATTAGTACCTGACCTCGTGGTCATCTTAACATCCTCCACTGGTGCCCCGCCAGCGTAAACCGTTAGCGCAGGCGGGTGCACCATTCCATTATCTATACATATAAATAAAATTGGAGTGTCCGTTTGTAATATTGAAATAACCGTTTTTACTACATGCATCATCCTCATCATCATCGCAGCCCGGAAGACGTCCACTGCTGGACATAGGCCTCCCCCAAGGATCTCCACGACGATCGGTCCTGCGCTGCTCGCAGCCAATGCCTTCCAGCGATCTTGACCAGATCGTCGGTCCACCTTGCTGGAGGCCTTCCCACGCTGCGTCTTCCGGTCCGTGGTCGCCACTCGAGGACTTTACCGCCCCAACGGCCATCTTTACTACATGCATATGAATATAAATACGGTACATACACCAAAATAACATTTTCTAAAATTTTTGTGTCTGTGTTTTTGCTCCGGGTAATCTCTGAAATGGCTGGACCGATTTTGACAGGAATTATTGTCGGGTAGCTGATGTAATAAGGAGTAACTTAGGCTACCTTTATTATAGAAAAATTCTCTAACTTTATTGTTAAATTCCACGCGGTGAAGTTCCGAGCACAGTTAGTCATACATAAAAAAACCGTACGTTTACAATATGCCATTAGTCCACCAACTTGTTTGCCATTCGAGTTACATTAAAACATAATATAATTGCAATAACCATTGCCATTCCAGTTGTGATCATTTCAAAGATGCTTAGCTAATTGACTGTAAAACGTGATTTTTCAACTGGACTTTACTAAAGACAAACCGGTATGAAAACGTTAGCTAAAATTACATTTTATTCATAACTTTTTATACCTTCGAAGCATATATTTAGAACATAAGGAAAATGGATTTTATATTTACAATCTTCTTCTAATATATATTAATCTACAACTTTAATCACATCACATCATTACTTTGGGATCCGCGATCGAAAAAAAAATGTAGCGTACTTTCTACACGTGCCAACTTTAGTCATTGCAATTTACTAGAAATCTTATATATAAAATCTTATAATCTTGGGAGTCACATTCAGCGTTACTAGTATGTTTTAGCTTTTAAGTTGTATAGTATATAAGATAGATAGCATCTAAGAATACTGTAATGCTGAATAAATGTCTTTATTATTATAAAAATAAATTCAGTTGAGTTTCTTGCCAGTTCACTGTACACTGAACTGGACAGTTGGATAAAAAATATCATATTTACTTAGTAGCGATTACTTGAATGACGAGCGTGCATGGCAATAGTTGTTCATGCACGGGATTTTCATTTAATGTTAGACATAGACACCTATATAAATAAACATTGTAAATAAACTGGCTTTTAAAAAAAAGTAATCAATTGAGTTTCTTACCAGTTCTTCAAATGAATCTATATACTGAACTGGACGGTAGGAAAATATAGTAATAAACTTGACGTTCATAAGCGACTAAAATGTACTAAATGAATAAATGATTTTGTAAAAACTTGTCCGCGTGGGTACCTCAGTCTAACCTATTTCAGTCTCCAAGCAGCTTGTTTAGTAAGCTAGAAATGGGGACAGTACTCCACATTACTAAGAACAAACAAAAACAACTACCTTGCTTTTTTATGGACGGTAATGCAAAGGTGCACGCGTGACCACGGTTAGTGCAACCTAATCGAAATGTTGAGAGAGATAAATATCTTTATTTAGCGTATTTTTTCATGTTAAGAACCAGTTTATAATATAAATAATAAAGGTAATAAGATTCATGTAATGGTGCACCCGCCTGCGCTAACGGTACGCTGGCGGGGCACCAGTGGAGGATGATAAGATGAGCATGATGTCAGGTCAGGTAGCACATCGCGATAAATTCACAAGGAATTTATGGTTTCCAGAGGAACCGCGTAGAGGTCAAACTGACATGGTACATTGCTAGGAATGGGGTAATTTTTTTTATTATATTTATTCATTTATTTCAGGCAACTAAGCCCATATTATAAATACCTTATGGACTAACATACATATAATATAATATTTAAAACTAATACAATGATATTGCCTGTGTGATCACGGCACTGAAGACGGTAATCTGCCACGGTAGCGCCGATATACCACACCTTTCGGCCAGTCCTCTTTCATGAAGGTGAACCAGGGCATTTATACTAGGATAGTGGCAAACAAGTATACGTCCTATCTGATGGTAAATAATTACCACAGCCTATGGACGCCTGACGCAGCAAGGTGGACCGACGATCTGGTCAAGATCGCTGGAAGGCATTGGATGTGAGCAGCACAGCACCGATCGTCGTGGAGATCTTTGGGGGAGGCCTATGTCCAGCAGTGGACGTCTTCCGGGCTGCGATGATGATGATGATGATGGACGCCTGAAACACCAGGGGTGTGACGTGCGCGTTGCCGACCCTAATAAAGCTTAATATACCCTTGAAAAACAACCCCCTTTCCCCCTGCTCTCCGACATAATATGTAATCTAATTGAAATAGTTCTAAAATAGAACACATCCATTTTTTGCATTTAGTGTTTATTTTATAGTTTAGCCATATTTAGCGTTCTCAGTAAAATTATTTAGATAAACATTCATAGGGTTTTCCTACATAATATCTAGATGGAAAGATTTTCCTTATATGCGAATATCAAAAACTAATCCACACAATACATAGTATCATTATATATCCGGAAGTGTTGTTCGCCTGTCCGTCTGTTGAAATGAAATGTGTTTTTTATAGTTGACTAGCTACTCGCCCCGGCTTCGCACGGGTGAAATATATTATACATATAAACCTTCCTCTTAAATCACCACAACCCCTTGTCAGCAAAAATAAGCAAAGTTCTTACCCCCTAACGATTACGTAAACATTTTTCAATTAGTATATTGTTTTTAGCAGACAATGTGAGGGTTGCCATTCGTGTAGAAAAGTAAATAACTACCGATGACGTACTCATCATCTAGACACCCCCACCCCCATGTCATCTAAAATAAGCAAAGCAAAGACCGGCCCCTTTATGGAGAGGAGCGTAACGCATACATATAAATAAAAAAGAGCGGAATTTCAATATTATATGTATAAAAAAATATTATAAATGGTAGTAGTGTATTGTTACTAATATTTGTACGTAGTAGATTAACTGCTACGTACGAAAAATGTGAATTTTATATATAAATTTATTACTTTATTATTAAAACTTTAAAAAAAAAAAGAAAAAATAAATACAATTACTATTATTATGCAGATAGATATACTAATTATTGAATCCATTACTAATTCTATAAATGATCAGTGACCACATCGCATCGCAAATGTTGGTATCGCTCAAGATGTAAGAACGAGTATATTTTAATAGTCATTTATACATTCCAAAGATCCATAATTTGCAATAGAATTCAACGCAGAACAGCCATTTCGAAATCTTACCATATAATGCCTAGGAAAATAAAGTCGCTGTAACAATGGAAATTAAAAAAAAACTCTTATGTTTAATATTAATAAGTGTGTGCAATAGTCAAGAAATATCTTCTTATATATAAAATTCTCGTGTCATAATGTTAGTTACCATACTTTTCCGAAACGGTTTGAGCGATTTTTATGAAATATTAAACGCATATTCTGAGTAGATCTAAGAATTGGTCACTTTTTCATACCCCTAAGTGATAGGGATTCTTCACTCCTAACATTTTTTTAAATTCATTATCATCTGGTTCTTCCTTATCCCATATATTAGGTAGGTCGGCGTAAAATGTTTTTCTCTTCCAGTCATCCCGTTATTTTAATTTTTTTTTTATTTTTATTATTTTATAATGTGGCATTAAAAAATACATACAACCCTAAATTTCCACCCTTCTATCACCTACCTATATTTTTTAGCGATTTTAATTTATATTGTATAATAACGTTAGCGGGTCAGCTAGTAAAATATAAAAATTTGCAGGCTGAATACACTGGACATTATATTTAACTAGCTATTCGCCCCGACTTCGCACGGGTGTACATGTACATCTATCTATTAAAAATACCGCTTCAAAATCCGTTGCATAATTTTAAAGATTTAAGCATACATAGGGACGGACAGACAGCGACAGCGACTTTGTTTTATACTATGTAATGATGATATTATATATGTAAACACTGTATTCTGCAAATAAATTATTTCATTTGAATTGAAAATGGAGTGTAGGCTGGTAGTCGAACGAGTGGTAGATAAAAAACAAATTGTTATGACTATTCAAAAGTGCTTAAATTAAGTTTATTTGAATAAATTTTCTATTCTATTCTATTCTATAAATACTGTACTCTGTAAATAAATGATTTGATTTGAAAACGGAGTGTAATGCCCGTAGGCAGTAACTAATTTGATATGCACAGTCTCGTTTAATATTCTTTGCGCGCCAAACAACAGGTTCCCCTGTCAGTGGAGCTAGTTAGTGATATTATACATCGCGGATCGGACGCGAGCAGGTAAATTTACCGTTTTCTATCATTAATATTTTCTTAATTTACACAGGAATGTATATGTATAATTAATTCGCATTCTTAATTTTGGCGCGTAGAAATCATCTATGACAGTTCTTTTTTTTTATTCCACGAAATGTGTTAATGGACAGCAAATAAAACGGGTTTGTTTTTTTTCTGTTTTGTTTATTTACGCAATGATGGGATTTTTGTTTGACACATAATTTTTTTGTATCTGTTGTAAGTTTGTAGATAGACTTTAGAGTTGTGTGACTCAGAAAAACAAAAGATTTTTTGTTGGAATCTGTGGTAATTTTTTTTTAAGATACACTTCGAAGCTGCAATCTTGCCTCACTTACAACAAATCTATTTATATGTGAAACTGTGCAATCATTTCTTTTGATTATACCATTACAGGTTAATCAATAGATTCAGTTTTGTTAATTACTCTGTAGAAAGTTTATTTCTGTGGTTACTCACTTATGTTTTTTTATTAAATAAATATTCTTTATTGTACACAAAATCACAAACATATACTTTATCTATACATATAAATAGTATTGAGTGTGTGTTTGTAATATTGAAATAACCGTTTTTTACTACATGCAAAAGGAATGTAAATACGGTACATATACACCAAAATAACATTTTTTACAATTTTTGTCTGTCTGTATGTTCCGGCTAATCTCTGAAATGGCTAACGATTTTGACGGGACTTTTATTGGCAGGTAGCTGATGTAATAAGGAGTGACTTAGGCTACTTTTATTTTAGAAAAATAAATCTATCATAGTTATTCCACGCGGACGAAGTCGCGATTACAGGCGTAGTATTAAATAAAGATGTACAAGGAATGAGAACTTAACTCTGTAAGAGTTCTCTTTCGTTGAGTTTTAGTTGTTATGAACGTCGACCTATTGAACAAATTAATTTTATTACTGAAATTAACGTTATATATATATTTGCAAATAATTCGTTATATTGACGGCCTCGGTAGTCTACTGGATTAGCACACCACCTTAGACTGGATGATCGCGAGTTCGATTCCTCGCACGGCACAAACATTTGTATTCATGAGTATGATTGTTTGTATCGGTCTGGGTGTCTATGTATATTATGTATATATTTACATTAACTGTTGTAGTACGCAGCCATACCACAAGCTTTGCTTACCAAGGGATTATAGCGCTGTAGGAATTGTATAAAAAATCAAAAATATTTTATTGTATTAATATTTTTTCTTGCCGTTATATTTTAAATACTCACTAATATACTATAATAAATAATATTATAAATGTTTGTCCGTCTGGCTCGCTTTCACGCCAAATCTACTGAACCGATTTGAATGAAATTTGGTACACAGATAGTTTAGACACTTAGGCTACTTTTTAATTTAATAAACGAAAACAGGGTTGAAAGAGGAGATATGGAAGAATTGTCATTTTTAAAGCTAGAAGCTTGTGACTTATTGTTTAAGTTGTTGATTAAATATAAATAAATATGATATTCAAAGTTTGTAAAAGCGTTACCCTTAGGGAGTAAAATAAAATAGGGGATGAAAGTTGATATGGTAATTCGTTATTCTATAAGCTGGAACAATGGATTTGGTCAAGGTTATTATATACATTATATTTGCTACCTAACGCCTCTCTCACGCGGACAAAGTCGCATCTGTATGCAAATAAATAAAAAGATATAATGTTGTGTTGCAGCCGATCAGTTGCCTGAGACGAGCGCTGTTTGTATGAAGAAATGATTACATCTGTAATCATTTTCCTGTTTGTCAGCCGGGTGGCCGCGCAGAGCAATGGTTAGTATTGAAAAAAAACTAGTAATATAACATAATAACCTCTCAGGACAACACACAGCGCCATCTAGTACCAAGGCAAGCAATAGTTACTAGACTACATACAATCCTTACTAATATTAAAAATGCGATAGAAGTCTGTCTGTTTGTTTCGCTTTCACGTCATAAATACTGAACCGATTTAAATGAAATCTGAACAGACAGTCTAGACCCTGAGAAAGGAATAGCCTACTTTGTAATGCAAAAAAGGGCTGTTGCTTAAATATAAATAAATATGACATTCAAAGTTTAAAAATGATACCCTTACGGGGGCAAATATAATGCTATATGCAATGACCATTCCACGCGGACGAAGTCACGGGCACAGCTAGTATAATAACATCTCAGACTTACACAGCTCCATCTCATTAGCTAAGCTCGTGTTATGGGTATTAGATAACTGATACAAATACATAAATTTTTTTCGTAAATACATACATATTATATATAGAAAACACCCAGACATATACAAACAATCATACTCATGAATAAAAATGTTTGTGCCGTGCGAGGAATCGAATCCGCGACCATCGGAAGTAAGGCGGTGTGCTAAACCACTAGACCACCGAGACTGTCAACCGATAATAGACAATTGCGTAATCTGTAGAGATTTGGTTATTTCTCTATATAAATAAATAAATCTGGATATATCTTTAATAACAAGGAACAAGGATTAGTAATAAAAAAACAAGCTTACAGGCATATCACGGCTACGTAAGTTGCATTTTGAGATATGGCATTTTGATTTGAGGCAGCTCATATCATGCTAAACGGGTCCTTATAGCTCAGAAACAATGCATCAGAGCAATATGTAATGTTGACATACCTACGTATATCTTGCAGATCACTGTACAAAGATTTAAATGTATTAACTGTTCCATGTCAATATATCTACGAAGTGTGCATATTTGTAAGAATGCACATCAAATTATTTAGAAAAAAAGGTTTTTTTTTTAATTTCTTTTTAAATTTAGGGACTTTTGTACCATCTAAGTACATGTCAGTCCCATTGTACCCTAAAACCAATCACTCCATTAAGAAAAAAAGGTGAATACTGTAATTTTAACGTAAGGAATCCAAATAATCTCATTCTCCCATACAATACTACAAACTTGTATAGCAGAAATGGCTATTGTATGTCAATAAAAAATTACAATAAGTTGCGTGATGATATAAAAATACTACCGATAAATATGTTCAGGAGAGAGTTAAAAAGATAGCTGATCAATAAGTGTTTTTACTCTGTTGATGAGTACTTTAATTCATGAAGTAGGTAATCATAGTACTTTGCCCAGAAATTTAAAATTAATTTAATAATGATGAAAATAAAAATGAAACTTAGAAATATGTATACTCTTATAATAATAAATAGACACTGTTAATTTTTGCATGCCAGTTTCTGGTGAAAAGTGTGATACATAAATTATTATTTTTATAATCATGTAAACCACTTTTCAGGCAAAATAAAGATATTTGTAACATGCAGCCTATGTATAACACAGGCAGTGTGTTATTATTTCCCAAATAACTATATACTATGTTAATTCTAAAAAATCACTGGATCTTACCACGTTGAAAGGGTATTCATATATGTATATATGTAAGGGTTGATATTCTGGTTTAGACGGCTGGCAATCTGCTCTTAGCACACTGCTTACCAAACGACGTGATGTCAATAATATGAAAGATGCATTGGTTGTCTTTCGAAGCTATTTGTAAGGGAGATCCGGAATCACCCTGAAATGAGAAAAAAAAAACATGTTGAGTTCTTCTTTCTGCTTCTTTGCCAAGGTTTGATTAGAAATGACGTGTAATAGATTTTTTGTGGATGATAATGGAATGGTGCAACGCGCACGTGACACCCCTGGTGTCTCAGGCGTCCATAGGCTACGGTAACCGTTTACCATCAGATGGGCCGTATGCCTGTTTGCCACCATAGTAGTAACTTATCTTAATAATATTATAAACGCGAAAGATTGTGAGTATGGATGGATGTTTGTTACTCTTTCACGCAAAAACTACTGAACGGATTTTGGTGAAGCTACAGTAATATAGCTTATACGTCAGAATAATCTATAAATATAAAGTTAAATTCCACGCGGACGAAGTCGCGGGCACGGCTAGTAAACTATAAATTTCTTGCGACTGAAACCGAAGATAAAATTGTTTTATTTATTTTTATTGAGTTCACTGTTGAAGGTAGACGAATATTTCGACGAATATAAGGCCATTCGCTCCATTTATAGTATGGGTTCCAGGGAGTCCTTACGAGAGTGCTTTAAGGAATCAAATATCCTCACCGTTGCTTCTCAATACATTTATGAATATCATGTACGCCAGGAAGAATATAGACAGTTTCAAAAGAGTTAGTGATTGCACTAATAAAGGCTTACGTAACAATAACAAACTGATTTTACCTAAATGTCGTTTGGCTAAAGTCAGTAATTCGTTTTATGGCAATTGCGTAAGGTTTTACAATAAAATACCAGAGTCTGTTATAAATCTGCCTGAAAAATTATTTAAATGTCAAATAAAACAGTTCCTTTGCAAAAAACCATAAAATTGAAGAATTCGTTAACGACAATAATGTTTTTATAGAAAATCTTTAAATCCATAGCATATGACATCTGATTACACTAATAATGAGTGCGTAGCGATTTCTATGTTAATTATCGCATGCCTCTTACTTGTTATACTATAATTATTTATATAAAAAAACATCTATTAAAAAGAGCAACACACAAGTTTCATGCTCATTCTTCTTGTGATGAGTCTGCGTTCCGAATGAGTGGTAGAATCAAAATATGACTATTCAAAAGTGCTTGTAATGAGTTTATTTGAATAAAGATTATTTCTATTTTCTATATGTCTGACCATAAAACATTTTATTTTCCATCTACCCGCTGCTCTTCAGTTTACCCGTGATCATGGCGGTTGAAACACTGCCGAAATATCGGGAACTCAATAAAAAATAAACATTGTAATATCCCATTTTTTTCCTAACTGTATGTATAAATACTGCCCATGTTTGTCTATGAAATAGTAGCTTTCTATATGTGTATGATTTTTAATAGCAACGCTCAAATTTCTGGCTCGTTCGTTTGTGATGTCTTATCTTTCTAGCTTTCCGAATGATCGGTAGATTAAGAAAAATTACTGTGACTAAAAGCGCTTGAATTAAGTTTATTTAACTAAAGGATTTTCTATTCAATTCTTTTAAAATTAGTTATAAATTAAATAAATCCATCATCATCATCATTGCCTTGCCTTTATCCCATTATTTGTAATCGGCGCAGTATATCACTCTCTTCTACTGATCTCTATCAGCCGTTGTATCTAAGCATACTCTCCTTTTATACATATCTTTCACACAGTCAATCTTTTTTTTGGTCATCCTCTTTTTTTTATACCACTTAGGTGGCAAACAAGCAGGCCCATCTGATGGTAAACGGTTACCGTAGCCTATGGACGCCTGAAACACCAGGAGTGTTACGTGCGCGTTGCCGACCCTTAAGAAACCTTAATATACCCTTCTTGAAAAACCCCATGCTGTAGTCTCGTGAGAAAACCTCGGCAGGTAGTTCATTCCACAATCTAAGTGTATCCTGCGTATCCTCTCTGATTCCATCCATCCACGTTCATTATTTGAATAAAACCTATACAATCAAAATAACAATTTAGAAATACCTTTTTATGTTTGTTTAGACGAGGAAAACTGAATACATATGTTGCATTGATGCCTTTTTTTTATTATATTTGCGGTTTTGAGCTGCGTCATGTGCCTACAATGCAGTTATGATTTCATGTTATCATTTTAATAATAATAAGCATAGACAATTCGCCTTATGGGAACACAGTTACCTAGATACAAAGATAGATAGTTAAAAAAATTCTTTACGATAGCTGTTCCCGCAACTTCGTCCACGTGGAATTTAACTTTATTTTTCTAAAATAAAAGTAGACTAAGTTACTCCCTATTACATCAGCTACCTACCAAAAAAAGTCCCGTCAAAATCGGTTCAGCCATTTCAGAGATTAGCCGGAACAAACAGACCGACAGACAGACAGACAAAAATTTTTAAAAGTGTTTTTTTGATGTATGTACCGTATTCATATTCATATCCATGCAGTAAAAAACGGTTATTTCAATATTACAAACAGACACTCCAATTTTATTTATATGTATAGATAAAAGCACACACACACAAACACGGTAATATTAATAACAAAAATTAAAAGTATATACACAAATACATTCGTCAGTCAACATAGTACAATACATATATAGATATAGGTATACAGATAAAATACTATACAGATACAAAAAAAAACGTGTGTAACGTAGTGTAGTGTGATTGTACTATCATTTTGTTCTTTTGAAAATAAAACAAATATTTTGTACTCATGTAAAGGATTTTGTATTTTCCCTCCAATGATATAGCTCAGAATGACAAATTAAAATTAGTATTCTGTGTTCTTTTTTTTTAAATAATAATAATAATAATATTTCAGGACAATTAACACAGCGCCATCTAGCACCGCGGTAAGCAGAGCTTGTGTTATGGGTACTAGACAACTGATACAAATACATGGATACATTTTTTTTTTGTAAATAAATACATATTATACATAGAAAACACCCAGACCGATACAAACCGACATACTCATGAATACAAATGTTGTTACGAATCGAACCCACGACCATCGGATAGTAAAGCGGTGTGCTAAACCACTAGACCACCGAGGCTGTCAAATGAAAATAAACCCATTACAAGCACTTTTGAATAGTAATATTTTGATTCTACCACTCATTCGGAATGCAGATTCATCACAAGATGAATGAGCAAGAAACTTGTGTGTTGCTCTTTTTAATAGATTTTTTTTATATAAATAATTATGATTGATATTGATAAAAGAAGATTCTTTATTTTGTACATAAAATTATCTTATATATAAAATTCTCGTGTCACAGTTTTCGTTCCCATATTCCTCCGAAACGGCTTGACCGATTCTCATGACATTTTGTGAGCGTATTGAGTAGGTCTGAGAATCGGTCAACATCTATTTTTCATCCCCCTAAATGTTAGGGATAGTCCACCCCTAATTTTTTATTTTATTTTAAGCAAAACAACGTTTACCGGGACAGTATAAATAAATTGATACTACTACTATTCGATACATAAAGGTATCACTAGCATTTAATAATGGCTAGTAACAGGGGCAAGGGGAAAGTTAGTAATGTGGACTCACGACCTATTGCTAGAAATGTACCATGTCAGGTTGACCTCCACGCGGTTCTCCCTTTTTTTTTTATCGTGTGGAAAAATCTTCAACAAAACCGTCACCCCCCCGCCGTCATACCCACTAAAAAAACCACACGGTATACCTCGAGGTGCCGTCCGGGGTTCGCACTTGGCACTCAACCCAGACTTCGGCGGCTTGGCCTGTCCTGTAGATGTTGTAGGACAGGCCCCCTCTCTCTGGTTAGGGTGCTATAGCTTGCACCCTACCTTCTCGTCGAGGTGCGTGGGTACACGCGTGCGCCTCCAGGGGCCTGGTTGTGGGGTGGTGCCTCCCTCAAGGCATGCACCCCGGCCCCCGTGGGGGGTAGACTCGGGACGGAGTTGGGCTCGTCCCGACGTCTGCGCCTGGTCCTCCGGCGGCGGATCATTGGGGCGGAAGGATCGTACTCCCGGTCCCTCTCCGCCGCCTCCTTCTGCGAAGTAACTTCTTCGCAGAAGGTGAGCACTGCCAGCCACGACCCCTCGCTCCTAACCACGCGGTTCTCCCTGGAAACCATCGTGATAAAATCCTGGTGAATTTCTCACAATGTGCTAATTGACCTGACGTCATGCTCATCTTATCATCCACTGGTGCCCCGCCAGCGTAAACCGTTAGCGCAGGCGGGTGCACCATTACATTATCATACATAAAAAACCTCTTAGCTTAGGACAAGATGGTATCAGGTGATGGTGATGTACTATGGGGTATTTATACGCTGTTCAAAAAAAATGTCATTTGCGGTCTGGGTCCCATTGACTCATGTAGACAGTATTTTGAAGATCTTAACGTTTCTTCTTTATATATGTATATTAAAGAAACAGAATTATTTAAAAAAATTGAAGAATGTAATAAAATTACTCAAAGAGACAATATGTACATAGAAATATTGATCAAACTATTATATACTAAATAACAACTGGTTAATGAGAGATGTTTTTATACGGTAAAAGAATTTATTTTAATGTAAAATGAGTTAAGGGATTATATTAATATAATAGTAATGACAGTAATAATATTGACATATAAGACTAAATAATAATATAGATATAATAATTTCTTAAAATTGTATAATATAATAATGTAATATGCTATCTGAAATACAGAATTGTGTAATTATTTACAGAAGCATAACCAATATAAAATTTTGCACATAAAAGAACACTCAGTTGACGATGTATATTTGATAATTGACTTATATTCCTAAATAACGATTACCCCCGCCATTGCTAGCAATGTACCATGTTAGGTTAACCTCCACGCGGTTCTCCCTAGAAACCATCATGATAAAAACCTGGTGAATTTATCACATGATGACCTGACGGCATCCTTATCTTATCATCCACTGGTGCCCCGCCAGCGTAAGCCAGTGCATAGAGGGGTGCACCATTGCATTATGAATAATTTTAAAACAGATACGTAGTCAGCACCCTGACTATCGGAAGTAAAGCTAAATCACTAGACCAGCGAGGCCGTTGGATAAGAAATAATAAATTATTATAGTATTCAACTAAGAAGCGTAAGAAAGCAAATTACATGTTATCTATTTGTTATGACGTCATCGATAAACTTTTGACTCGAAGATAATAATGTAGTGTGTAGTCCAAGGCACCAGGCCACGTGGTAGATCACCAATGAGATGGACAGACCAGATCAAGGCAACTAAGTGCTCAGTTTACGAATGTACTCGGAAAGCTACAGTCGAATGGCGCCGTATTAACAAAAACCTCACTCATCGTGATTCAAAACGTTGACCACGACCTCTCTGACAAGAGTACCGACTAAGAAGAAGTGTAGTCCAAACACATAAAACTTTAGTTGAGCAAATTAGATTCTAAACTAAAAAAATCTAATATATCATTCTAGAGATGTGCTGCTTTTTTTCCTGTACAATTAACACAGCGTCATCTAGTCCCACGGTAAGCAGAGCTTGTGTTATGGGTACTAGACAACTGATATAAATAAATAAATAACCCTGGACAATTAACACAGCGCCATCTAGTCCCACGGTAAGCAGAGCTTGTGTTATGGGTACTAGACAACTGATATAAATAAATAAATAACCCTGGACAATTAACACAGCGCCATCTAGTTCCACGGTAAGCAGAGCTTGTGTTATGGGTACTAGACAACTGATATAAATAAATAAATAACCCTGGACAATTAACACAGCGCCATCTAGTCCCACGGTAAGCAGAGCTTGTGTTATGGGTACTAGACAACTGATATAAATAAATAAATAACCCTGGACAATTAACACAGCGCCATCTAGTCCCACGGTAAGCAGAGCTTGTGTTATGGGTACTAGACAACTGATATAAATACTTATTTTTTTTGTAAATATATACATTATATATATAGAAAACACCCAGGCCGATACAAACAATCATAGTCATGAGTACAAGTGTTTGTACCGTGCGAGGAATCGAACCCGCGACCATCTGACGTAAAGTGGTGTGCTAAACTCCTAGACCACAGAGGCCATCACCTAACTCTTTGTTTGTTACCAAATTCCTCCGAAACTGCTTTACCTATTTTTATGAAATTTTGTCTGCATATCGGGTAGGTTTGAGAATCAGCATTATCTATTTTTCTTACCCTTCAATGATAAGGGTTACCCACTATTTCCTAATTACATCTCATTATATTGTTTATAACTGTATGACCAAATATAAATATATATATAAATATATATAATAATATATAAATAATTTAAAAATATATTTAATATAATCTAACCTCGCTAGTTCGCCATCTAGACGCGTCAGGGACAAGAATTGAAGGATATTCTTAGGAGCGATGGTTTTTATCTCCTCAGGATAGAGTGTAAGTTTCCAAAGTTTTGTTTTTATTAAAAATAAAGTAACAAATTCTAATTTAGTCAGGTGTATTTATAGATGAGACTGCATAATTAAATATTTATATATATTAAACAAAAACTCAAAACTGCGTAAAATGTTAAAACGAGGAAAAACCTGTCAATAATTATAATATAATTGATATTGTGGTTGAGTAGTATTGTGTGCATCATAAATTATTGCTTCATCAATTTATTTATATTAATGACTAGGTGTTCCCGCGACTTCGTCCGCGTGGAATTTAACTTTATTTCTCTAAAATAAAAGAATATTTCTAAAATAAAAGTAGCCTAAGTTATTCCTTATTACATCAGCTATCTGCCAAAAAAAGTCCCGTCATAATCGGTCCAGCCATTTCAGAGATTAGCCGGAACAAACAGACCGACAGACAGGCAGACAAAAATTGTAAAAAATATAATTTTGGTATATGTACCGTATCTATATAAAAAACGGTTAGTTCCATATTACAAACAGACACTCCAATTTTATTTATATGTATAGATTACCTGCGCTCGCGGTTTTACCCGCATTTTGGTCTATATGTTATTCTGACGTATAGCTACACTAGCTACGTCCGTGTGGTCGTTTGTCTACGCCGACATTTTAGTGTGTACTGTTTTTTTATTATAATAATCAATCCCTATATACTACTTACTTAGTACGTAGGTACTATCATCGTTACACGTCTTCTAGTGGCCTTGAATAAATAAAGTAACAATATTCAACAATCCAATCCGGAAAAGTTAAAGTAAAATCGGTATAGCTTTCAAATTTCCAGATAAACTTTCATCCCCTACTTTTTTACCTTCATAAAAATTTCCCCTACTTAAAAATGTTAAAGGAATTTAGTGTAACCATTAATGTCCAAAATTTTTAGTTCAGAAGATAGAAAAAAATCAATTGATATTTGCCAAGATAAAAATCAATTGATATATATCGGCTAACCCTGGTACGAACTGTACCTCTGGTAAATAATTAATTTATATTTGACCAACAGAGGGCGACTCCTGCGTAGACAGATACACCAACACTCAAGGAATATGCACTCCCACAGACAGATGCAGATCAGCCAAAGAAGACTTTCAGTGAGTTGTTCAATGTTCCATGTCACAATTTAGTTTTAAATATATATAGATTGAAACGAGAATTACTGGACAATGGGGCCGTTCAAGTATTACGTAAGCAGATTTATTACAGTCATTTACCCCCCATCCCCCTTGTCAGCAAAAGTAAGCAAAGCTATCTTACACCTCCCCCTGTAAGCACGTAAACATTTTTCAATTAATGTATTGTTTTTTAGCAAAGACAAAATGAGGGTTGCCATTTGCTTAAAAAAGTAAATAACTAACGATGACGTAATGATCATCTACACTACCTTACCCTCATCCAAAATAAGCCCCCCCCCCCCCATCCCCCTTGTCAGTAAAAGTAAATAAAGCTCTTACCCCTTTCCCCCATGCTTACGTAAACATTTTTCAATTAATGTATTGTTTTTTTACCAAAGACAATGTGAGGGTTGCCATTTGTGTAAAAAAGTAAATACTATCGATGACGTAATCATCATCTAGACTCCCCTACCCCCATGTCATCCAAAATAGGCACATCAAAGACCCCTCCCCCCCGCACCCCCCATAGTGCTTACGTAAATCTTAAACGCCCCCAATCAAGTTAAATAAGAACATAGCTGAAATAAGAGTAATTTTCTAGACAAATTAATTAATCAAATATATTTATATATTTACTAGCTGTCCCGGCAAACGTTGTTTTGCCTTAAAATATAAAAAAAAATTTAGGGGTGGACTACCCCTAACATTTAGGGGGATGAAAAATAGATGTTGGCCGATTCTCAGACCTACTCAATACGCTCACAAAATTTCATGAGAATCGGTCAAGCCGTTTCGGAGGAGTATGGGAACGAAAACTATGACACGAGAATTTTATATATAAGATTATTAAACTTTCGTGTTTAATATACATTATTTATATTGTTAACCGGATCTTAAGACTAGAAACGTCGAGAGAGGTCGAGAGAGGTAAATACCTTTATTTGCCATAAAATTTGTCGTGTTAAGACCCGGTTAATAATATGAATAATGTATATTTACATAGTATAAAATGAAATCTCTTCCCCGGGCCGGCCGCTTAGATCTTTTAAACAACGCAACGGATTTTAAGTGATTGTAGATGAAGTTTATCAGGATTGTTTTCTCGTAAATAATTCAAGATGTGTTTTGTTTCCAGGAAGAACGGTATAAGCCCCACATTTTGCAAGTACAGCGCCTTCGGGAGTCCAGTCATATGTTGTAAAGATAACTCCAATATCTTGCAAGCGGCAACACCGCCAAACAGCGAGTAAGTTAATTTTACCTATGTAACTAGACTTTGAAGTTGGAAAGATAAAATAACAAATGAAGAAGTACTGCAAAGGATTAAAGAAAAAAACAGATCAAATTCAAATTCAAAATATTTTTTTTCATGTAGGTCTATTACAGACTCTTATGATATGTCAAATCTACCGCTAGTTCGGAGTGATTGCGAGATGAGAAGAACTGACAAGAAACTCGGCTCGTATTCTTTTTAAACAAATGTTGTACATGTTTACAATAATACAGATTCATTTTTAAATTCCAATTTGAGAGATTAGAGTAACCAGCAGTATATGCTACTGCAAAAGCAAATAGTCTAATCATTGTTCATAACCGGAGTGTGTGGTGTGACAAGAATGGATAAGATAAAGAATGAATACATTAGAGGAAGTATGAAAGTGGCGCCGGTGTCAGAGAGGTTGAAGAGTAATCGTCTATCATGGTATGGACATGTAATGCGTAGGAATGAGGATAATATTTTTAGAAAGGTGTTACATATGAATGTGGATGGTTATAAGGGCAGAGGAAGGCCGACAAAGAGATGGATGGACTGTGTGAAAGATGATATGGTAAGACTGGGAGTAAATAACGCGATGACTGCGAACAGGGATGAATGGAAGCGAAAACCATATTATGCCGACCACAAATAAATGGGATAAGGAAGAAGCAGATGATGATGTTCATAACCGGAATAGACTAGTCCGCACAACATATCATAAATATTGTTGAGAATAAGCGGGGAAATGTTGGGGCACTTGATAATATTATCGAAGGAAAAATAGATGGATGGAGAAGAAGGGGAAAACCAAGACTCAGCTATATCAAGCAGGTTAAGGAACGTTGGACGTTGGAGTCGTGTCGTATCAACAACTAAAGAGCTAGATGGAAAAACGATTTTCCATCAAGCTCCACTGACAATAGGAGCGGTT
This sequence comes from Achroia grisella, assembly GCF_030625045.1. Lineage (NCBI taxonomy): Eukaryota > Metazoa > Arthropoda > Insecta > Lepidoptera > Pyralidae > Achroia > Achroia grisella. The sequence continues at coordinate 1,156,021 of NW_026712968.1, forward strand.
AAATTATGAATGAATGAACTGTATTCACAAAGGCATTGAATGAAAGACTGCATGCTAATGGAACACACACACGACACCGTCCTCGCCGGCGAAGACGACGACCTCATACACCTCATATCGCGCATTCAACCGGGCGCCTGTTCGCGCCCGGGCGCTCCACACCGGCGCCCCCGGTCGCCCCTCCGATCGATCCCCCGTCCAATTCAACGGGGATCGATGTTACGACGGCCTGAGCCGAGGTTTGAACCTAGTGGTGCCCTCAGACTAAAGTCGTATCCGTCAGGCGGGAGTTGGCCTTCAGCCGCTCCATAAGTCCTTCCTTTGGTTTGGAGTGCCATCTATACTCGCCCCCTATAGTTCGGTGAAGCTGTAAAGGCTGCGACCAACAGCATTAGAGTAGTCCGAAAAAAAAGTTAATGGAATGCGTAAGTTCAATCTTCTAATGATATATCTTTTTCAGCGGTCCACCAATTTGGGGCGCCGGTACAGACACAAGGAGAGTGAGCGAACGAAGTGAGTAATAAAATCGCTAACACCATGTATAATCCTTACTTCCTTACTAATAAATGCGAAAGTAACTCTGTCGGTCTGTTTGTTGTAAAGGGTTGTTTGGATTTAAAGGGAGATGAACTCCCCTCACAACCCTTTTTAGCTTGTATGGAAACATCGTCTTACTAGCTTACTTAACTACTTCGTATTTCAAAGCTTGAAACTAATTTTTTTGACAGTTGATTAAACAATTAAAAATAACATTACACGTGAGATCGGATTGAGGTTACATTTATCAAATTGAATAATTTATGACTACTTGAAAGGCCTGGGATGTTATAAGTGTTGTTATTCGCCGGTTCACATCAACCAGTGCCTTTATCAGCTTTAGCCGGCCTTCCCGAGGGTGGTGCATCTTCGACATCAAAATTGCCGGATCGAAATTTAGCGAACCAGTTTTGGCACTAGCGTACTGTTACTAATAATAATAATAATAATAATAATAATAATTATTATTATTATGATTCATCAAAATTTAGCACATAAATACAAATTAATACAAGATACAAAAACCCCGTACTACAAATATACACCAGAAACCCTGTTAGAAAATACATCTCATAAACTATATTACGATCGTGCTATACTTACTGATAAGACTATTCATTACAACAGACCAGACATAATACTACAAGATAAAGTAAATAAAAAAACCTACCTCATAGATATTGCAGTTCCTAATACCCACAATCTCCAGAAGACAATTGCTGAAAAAATAAACAAATATGCAGAGCTAAAGGAAGAAGTAACAAGAATTTGGAAACAGGAAAAAGTTTATATAATACCCATAGTCCTCTCATCTACAGGTATCATACCCAAACACTTACATCATAGCCTGAAACAATTAGATGTACAAAAAACACTTTACATCACCTTTCAAAAAGCTGCCATCTTAAATACTTGTCGTACAGTCCGAAAATTTCTAGAAATCGATGAAAATGATATAACACCAGTCACACCAGGCACACAATAAGTACACACACACTCACACATACATACACGCGCACACACACATACACACACTCTGCACTTACTTGGTTTCGGCCCGTAAGTGTGGAGAAAACCAGCAAAAGCTGAGAAAAAATAAATAAATAATAATATATATATACATAATTTATTTATTTGCTTGCTACATGGTAGTTTCGGATCTTAGTAACTAATAAAAGTACCTACATGACATGCAGCACCCCTTAGAGGTATGCAAATATTCAAATTAAATCATATTCAATTTAATATAAAATTATGTCATTACATTACGACACACCTTCCACACAACACACCTTCTCCACACATATCGGCCAATTTCTTTCTGACTTGAACAGCATTTTTGCCCTGTCTGTAGTAAAACAGTAGGATATGTCGAAAATACTGCATATTCCTCTCCATATTTAAAAGGACACCAACCAAAAACTACTGCGTAGAATTAATTGTAATTTTTCACACACAAGCCTTGCTATATGAGCTCTCAAAGCATATAAAAATTATACGGCTTAAGTGTGAAGTTGAGTGCAAAAAATACAATTAAATCCTAAGTTAGGAAAAAACTAAATTACTTTCCGAACAACCTAATATTTTATTTTGAATTTTAATACTTTTAGGAGTAACTGTCTGATAATACGGTAGCTACCGCTTAGTATAGGCTACGGTAACCGATTTATTTTTATATATGTATATTTATTTATTTACTTACATAACTATTATTACAGGCCTAAGCCCAATACAATAGTGTATCTAATTCTATATTATACATGTTCGTTCAGGTGACATATAACATACAATGTTGTTTTTGTGAATTCACACAGACTACACACAAACAAGTCAGTTGTTTCTGCTATTTTATTGAGAGTGGCCAGTGCGAGTGTAGTGGGCGCCTTGTTTAATAAATTAGTTCTGCCGCGAGGTACCGCTACTAACTGGGGCCTTCGTCGCCGCCCCAGGTAATTATCTGGTACCCTAAAACTTATCAAACCAAGAAATAGAAATAGAAATAGAAATAATCTTTATTCAAATAAACTCATTACAAGCACTTTTGAATAGTCATATTTTGATTCTACCACTCATTCGGAATGCAGATTCATCACAAGAAGAATGAGCAAGAAACTTGTGTGTTGCTCTTTTTAATAGATTTTTTTTTATATAAATAATTACAGTATAACAAGTAAGAGGCATGCGATAATCAACATAGAAGTCGCTACGCACTCATTATTAATGTAATCAGATAATATTGTCAGTGCTATGGATTTAAAGTTTTTCTATAAAAGCATTATTATCGTTAACGAATTCTTCAATTTTATAGTAAGCTTTTTTGCAAAGGAACTGTTTTATTTGACATTTAAATCTTTTTTCTGGCAGATTTATAACAGACTCTGGTATTTTATTGTAAAACCTTACGCAATTGCCATAAAACGAATTACTAACTTTAGCCAAACGACATTTAGGTAAAATCAGTTTGTTATTGTTACGTAAGCTTTTATTAGTGCAATCACTAACTCTTTTAAAACTGTCTATATTCCTTCTGGCATACATGATATTTTCATAAATGTATTGAGAAGCAGAGAATTGGTGATTTGACCCCGAATCACTTTAAATATGTATAAGACTTTTATATTAATAATAATACCTATTCCCGAATATTAAATTCCAGTCTTGTTATCTTAATTTAACGTAGCTTCGTTACCTTCGTGGTATAAAAAAAACTCATGTTTCTAGAGTGTGAGCAGTACAGCCGAGGTGTGACAGAGAAGGTCGATTTTATACCGTTACTGCCGAATCCAGAGACGATGTCTATATCTTCACCAAAGTGTGAGTATTCAGGAGTGGAACTCATTGTTGGTGGTCAGAGCGCTGATCAAGGAGAGTTTCCGCATATGGTAAGTTATCTATAGATATACATATAAATAAAATTGGACTGTCTGTTTGTAATATAACCGTTTTTTACTACATGCATATCAATATAAATACGGTACATACACCAAAATAACATTTTTTACAATTTTTGTCTGTCTGACTGTCGGTCTGTTTGTTCCGGATAATCTCGGAAATGGCTGGACCGATTTTGACGGGACTTTTCTTGGCAGGTAGCTGATGTATAAGGAGTAAATTATGCTACTTTTATTTTAGAAAAATAAAGTTAATTCCCACGCTAGTATAATAATATATTTATATAAGAGAATATTGAACACTAAACGACATGGAATTTTATATATTCGTATTATTTACCAGTGCAATGAAATGACAAAATCAAAATGTCTTCATTAATTTAAATGTTTAGGCAGCAATAGGTTTCACAAACTTCGACGGCGGCTATAACTTCAACTGTGGTGGAAGCCTCATCAGTCCTCGGTTCGTGCTGACAGCCGGCCACTGCACCCGAGACCCTGGAGCGAAGGACCCTGAGCCTGTCATCGTTAGGCTTGGAGACCAGAACATAGACCCTAGTGTCAGTGATGGAGCCAACCCAGTGGATGTACGTATTACAAAGAGGAACAAACTCATCATAACTTTTTCTTAACCTTAAAAAATTAAGAAAATGCATTATTCAAATAAACTTAAATTTAAGTACTTTTGAATGGTCGTAGAAAAGCTGTATCATCACAAGATGATATAGATTCATTACTACTTATGAGGAAACTAGTACTCGCTGTCCATTACTGTTTGCTGCTGCGCAAACAAATAGATAATTCCACAGTTGTAGAACGGATAGGACCTCCGATCGATCCCCCGTCCAATTCAAACGGGGATCGAAATTACGACGGCCTGAGCCGAGGTTCGAACCCCTAGTGGTGGCCTCAGACTAAAGTCGTATCCGTCAGGAAGGAGTTGGCCTTCAGCCGCTCCATAGAATAGAAAGAATAGAAAATCATTTATTCAAATCAAATTAAACTTAATTTAAGCACTTTTGAATAGTCATAACAATTTGTTTTTTATCTACCACTCGTTCGGAAAGCTGTCTCATCACAAAAAGTCCTTCCGCGGGTTTGGAGTGCCATCTGCACTCGCCCCATAACGTCCGGTGAAGCTGTAAAGGCCAGCTACGGGCAACAGCATTTGAGTAGTCCGAAAAAAAAAAAAAACAAATAAATGAATCCACGGATACTACTAAATTAGTGGTTTCTCTTCATCCCATACGAGCTACTACAATCCCACCGAATTACGTGAGAATTGTCACCCGTCGTCGTGTCAGACTGTTTGCAACCGCGTCGGTACACAAGCCACGCTAGCAATTCTCACTATGAGAGCATTGCAATTATTAAATTTATTTTTAGGTAAGGTCCAAGATGCTGACGTATATACAGAAACCTTGGCTTCCATAATAAATAAAATAAGAATATATTTATCATCGTATAATTTTAAGTAGTAAAAATAGTTTTAAAATATAAACGTGTTGGCAATTAGCTGTAAGTTTATATTGTGTTAATTAAATTGATAAAAAAAAGTCGCTGTCGCTGTCTGTCCATCACTATGATTTTTTTTAATAGATATGTACACCCGAGCGAAGCCGGGGCGAGTAGCCAGTAAGTTTACAAGTTTCTGCCCATATGTATGGTATACGCCACAAAGTGTAAAAAACCAATAGCTGTGAAAATAAGATAACAATAATAGTATAATGTTACTCTTTCACGCAAAAACTACTAAACAGATTTTGATGAAACTTTACAGTAATATAGCTTATACATCAGAATAACAGATTAGTATGTATAATTAGTATGTATAATTATATCGATTGTTTATATTACATCAGGTTTCTATAAAGAGAATCCACAAACACCCCGACTACCGTCCGCCAGCGAGATACAACGATATCGCGTTGCTGGAGCTAAACTCGGCCGTGGAGTTCGAGTCAGCCATACGGCCCGCCTGCTTGTGGCGACAGAGCGGATTCGGGGGTCAAACTAAAGCTATAGCCACCGGGTGGGGAGTTGTTAACCCTGGTGAGTAATTTAAAATAATTTAACTAATAATTATATCTTAGGACAATAATTTATAGAATAGAACAGAATAGAAAATCCTTTATTCAAAAAAACCTAATTTAAGCACTTTTGAATAGTCATATATTTTTTGTAATCTACCGCACATTCGGAAAGCTGTCTCATCACAAGAAGAACGAGCAAGAAACTTGTGTGTTGCTCTTTTAAATAATCCTTGTAAGTTTATATTATTAACTGGGTCTTAACACGAATAATTTTATGGCAAACAAAGGTATTTACCTCTCTCGACGTTTAATAATATAAATAAAGCATTTTAAACACAAAAGTTTATAAAAAAAATATTAGGACAATTCACACAGCGCCATCTAGACCTAAGTTACGTACAACTTGTAATCGGCATGTATATAACACTATTTAATTTTATATATTGTTATGCTACTATCATTATTATACTTGTATATACAAAAAAATTAATAAATTTTAGAAATAGCAAATGTTAGCAAAGGAGGTTATAACCCTAAAATCTTATTGTAGTATATATAGTCTTTGGTATAATTAATATTGTTGATAACGTACTCTGTGCAGTTGACAGAGCCTGTTTGTAAAAATGGCGGGAACGGCCTAATTAAATGTGAAGCGCAATTTAGCATTTTATTTATTTAAATATTTAAATACAGTACAAATTGGCGACGAGTAATAATTCACGTGTGTAATTAAGTCTGCATTAATAAAATTGTATTGTTAATGTATGTAATGGCTGGTTACGGAAACATAATGTTCGGCGGTAGCCTCACATTTGACCACCGCTCTCAGGAATGGAGCATATTCAAAAGTCGATTTATTCAGTACTGCACCGCAAATGATATTAATGAAGAGAATGATAAAAGTGGAATAAAACGGCGAGCATTATTATTAACGGCTTTGGTGGAAGACACATACCGCGTAGCGCGGGATATCATTTTTCCTACGCCATTAGAAAGTGAAGAATATAAATATCTCTTGGAGAAATTAGATACTCATTTTTCTTCAAGAAAGAGTACATTTGCAGAACGTTATCAATTTTATAAGGCAGAACAACGGTTAGGAGAAGATTTGGCTGAATGGGCGGCACGAGTGCGACATTTAGCGCAGTATTGTGGATTTAAAACAGAGCTGGAGACCGCTTTGAGAGATCGTTTTGTACTGGGATTGGAAAACGCAAGAGAGAAAGAGAAATTATTTGCAGAATCCATTGATACGCTAACGTTTAATAGGGCGTTAGAAATAGCGCAGAATGTACGGTGTGCCCGGATCGCATTGCAAGCGTCGCAGACAGAAGAGAGCGCGGGCGGCGCGGCTGGCTCGCGGCGGCCTCAGCTCCAGGAGGAGCCGGTTTACGCGCTGCGCACCGCCCGCACCGAAGCGGCGGCGGCGGCGGAGCTTCGCCGGTTACATTTAACTGCTCGTCATAGTGTTAATCAAAATGTGGTTTGTGAAGTGTGTGGGTATAAAAACCATACAAAAGAAAAGTGTCGTTATGCTGAGTTCATATGTCGAAAGTGTAATAACAAAGGTCATTTACAACGAATGTGTAAATCTAAGGTTAAAAATTGTAAATACTTGGCTGTGGATGATCACGACGACATGGTTGAAGGTAATTTTGATTTATTTAGTATAGAGTGTGTGGACGGAAAACCGATGCGCCAGGTGGTGTCTATAGGCCATAGCGACGTTCTATGCGAGATAGATAGCGGCAGCGCGGTGTCAGTCCTGCCGGCTCACATATACGAGTTGTGTTTTAAAAGTAAATATAACCTTAAGTCGTGTAATGTGGTGTTGAATTGCTATAATGGAAGTAAAATATCGCCGTTGGGATACGTATCTCTGCCGATCACTTTTGAGAGGTGTACTAAGTTGATTAAATTATTTATTATTGCTACTGACGGAAATCAACCAACATTGTTAGGTCGGGATTTTATAAGCATATTTAATTTAAAGTTGTGTAGTCAATTACACAATTGTAACTATTTAGAAAAAGATGTTGATATATTTTTGATGCAAAAGTACGAAACGCTATTTAAAAATGAATTAGGTACATTTAATAAATATAAGATTAATATTAAAATAAAACCCGACGTACATTTAAAGTTTTTTAAGGCTCGTCCGGTACCTTTGGCATTAAAACAAAAAGTAGAAAACGAGTTGCAACGATTGTCGAATTTAGGTATTTTAGAAAAAGTAGAACATTCCGAATTTGCCACACCCATCGTTCCTGTGTTACGGTCAGATGGCGGTATAAGGATTTGTGGTGATTTTTCGGTAACGCTGAACAAAGCATTACTGATGGAAAACTATCCATTGCCACGCATTGAAGATTTATTTGCAAAACTACATGGAGGGTTGCAATTTTCTAAATTAGATTTGTGTAGGGCCTATAATCAGCTAGAATTAGATGATTCTAAATATTTAACATGTATTAACACCCACAAAGGTTTATTTGTATATAATAGGTTAGTGTTTGGTTTGTCTAACGCACCTTTTATCTTCCAGCGGACAATGGAACAGTTACTGGCAGATATAGAGGGTACATGTATATTTTTAGATGATATTTTAGTCACAGGATGTACTAAGGAACAACATCTCGAAAGGTTGGAACAGGTTTTAGGAAGATTACAGGAAGCAGGTCTACGGTTAAAACGAGAAAAATGTGAACTATTTAAGGATAGCGTAGAATACTTAGGTTTTCGTATAGATCGTAATGGTTTACATAAAGCTGAAAGTAAGGTCAAGGCTATTTTAAATTGTAGTTGTCCGAAGAATGTTACAGAGCTCAAATCATTTTTAGGGATGGTGAACTATTATAGATGTTTTGTTCCTAATACGTCTAGTGTGTTGAGTTCCTTACATGCATTATTAAAAAAAGACACAAAATGGAATTGGGGAGAGGACCAGAATTCTGCTTTTAATAAAATAAAATTAGAATTGTCATCGGATCGGGTATTAGCTCATTTCAGTCCAGAGTACGAGACCATAGTGACAGCGGACGCCGGGCCGCTAGGTCTAGGAGCAGTGCTGGCGCAGAGACAACCCGACGGCACCGAGCGTGTGGTGGCCTACGCGTCTCGGTCCTTGTCTAAAACGGAACGTAATTATGCACAAATACAAAAAGAAGCTACTTCCATTGTATTTGCAATTAAAAAATTCCATCATTATTTATATGGAAGATCTGTACCTTTTATTTTGCGTACAGACCACAAGCCTTTATTATCAATCTTTGGTAATAAAAAAGGAATACCAGAGATGGCAGCTAATAGACTGCAGCGTTATGCTTTATTTTTATCAGCATATAATTTTAAAATTGAATACATCAAGGGCGATAATAATGTAGCAGATTTTTTATCGCGTAGTGTAAGTTCCGTAGGTTTGCTCGACAGTGAAGATGATTTTGATATTGATCGTACGACTTATATAAACTTTATTGACGATTCTATTTTAAAACCAATAACAGTAGAGGATATAAAAAAGGAAACGGGATTAGATGAAATTTTAAAGAAAGTAGCTTATTATATTAATACGGGTTGGCCTCCTAAGATGTCGGACATGGATGTTAAACCATACTTTATGTGTCGTTTTGAATTATCGTTTGAAAATAAGTGTATTTTACGAGGTCACAAAGTAGTAATACCGCATAAGTTTAGAGAGCGCATATTAAATGAATTGCATAGTTCACATTTCGGTGTAGTTCGAACGAAAACTGAGGCGAGGGCTAGATTTTGGTGGCCTAATATTGACAGACACATTGAAGAGAAAATAGGTTCGTGCAGCTTATGCAACTCTTTTCGTAGTTCACCTCCCCGTTCGCCTCTCGCACCGTGGTCATTTCCGACAGAACCTTGGAAACGTATTCACTTGGACATGTTTTCAATTGATAAGTACCAATTTTTGATAGCTGTCGATGCCCATTCAAAATGGATTGAGTGTTTTTTGATGTCGGGAACTGACACTTTGTCAGTTATAAATAAATTAGATGAGATGTTTAGCAGGTTCGGATTAGTTCATACGTTAGTGACAGACAATGCAATGAATTTTTGTTCTAGTCAGTTCAAAGATTTTTGTGACTTGAATGGTATAAAACATATTACAATATCACCATACCACCCAGAGTCTAATGGTCAGGCTGAAAATAGCGTAAAAACAATAAAAAGGGCAGTACGGAATATATTAAAAGAAAATACGCATGTAAGAGATATTGTAAAAAAATTAAACAATTTTTTGTTCAATTATCGCAATTCAACACACTGTACCACCGGATTTTCACCTGCTAAATTATTATTAGGGCGGCCACTGCGCTGTCGGTTTGACTTATTACGTGTTATTCTACCTGAAAATACTCCAGTAGTGTCGTTAGCATCCACAGCTCAAAATAATGTTTTTGTTAAACAGATCTCACAGAGTAAGCAGTATGGGGGACATCGCAGAACAGATTTTTCGATAGGAAGTAAGGTATTGGTGAAACATGTATTTAAAAATGGTATGAAATATATTTGGAAATTGGGAACTGTACAACGAAAAATCGGTTCTAGGATGTATGTTATTTTTGTGCATGATTTAAATTGTTATGTAAGAAAACATGTGGATCAGTTATTGTCATACAAAGGGCCAATTTCACGTCAAAGTTCAGACGAGGTTAGTTTAAATGGAGAATACTCTAGTACAGAAGGAACAAACAGAAATGGAAACGAGGAGACAGTTCCAGAGACAGTATATCAATCAGTAGTTCCGGAGGAGATAATAACAGATCCAAATATCTGCAATCCACAGTCATCAAAACAGTCACATATCACACATCCATCGCAAGCATCACATGTTGAATCATTCATACCAGAAGAGAGTTCTACAAAAGTAGCCAATGAAGGAATCATGGGAACAATAACATCACCGCTCATAGATATAGACCCAGGAGAAGGAATATCTGGTCTATCAGATTCAACAACTATAACGAAAATAGCGGAGGATACTCGAGCTGACGATATGTTAGTTACAGAAGCAGTGCCCAATATTATAAATAGAGGCCGTAATCCAATAAGATCCACGAGAAACAAAAAAGTTAATTATAAGTATTAGTTTTAAAATGTAATTTGTTGTAAAAAAAAAAAACATTTTGTATAATTTTTAAAATAATTGGGGGAGGGATTGTAGTATATATAGTCTTTGGCATAATTAATATTGTTCATAACGTACTCTGTGCAGTTGACAGAGGCTTTTTGTAAAAATGGCGGGAACGGCCTAATTAAATGTGAAGCGCAATTTAGCATTTTATTTATTTAAATATTTAAATACAGTACACTTATATATAAGATTCTCGTGTCACAATGTTAGTTATTTTGAAACGGCTCGACCGATTTTTGTGAAATTTTATATGCATATTCAGTAGGTCTGAGAATCGGATACTATCTATTTTTCATACCGGGCGGGAGTTGGCATTCAGCCGCCGCATAAGTCCTTCCTTTGGTTTGGAATGCCATCTGCACTCGTCCCAAAGCCTCTAAAAAAAAGGTGCATTCAGAAATGTATTGCGTAACTAAACTTCAAAACTCCTTTAATTCTGAGGCGGAATGGAGTTCACGGGTCAGCTAGTCTATACATATAAATAAAATTGGAGTGTCTGTTTGTAATATTGAAATAACCGTTTTTTACTACATGCATATGAATATATATAAGGTACATATACCAAAATAACAATTTTTATAATTTCTGTCTGTCGGTCTGTTTGTTCCGGCTAATCTCTGAAATGGCTGGACCGATTTTGACAGAACTTTTTTTGGCAGGTAGCTGATTTATAAGGAGTAACTTAGGCTACTTTTATTTTAGAAAAATAAAGTTAAATTCCACGCGGAAGAAGTCGCGGGAATAGCTTGTTATAAATAAATTTAATTTCAGATACAAGAGAGCTAGCGAAAGATCTACAGAAGGTGTCGCTGAGTCTGTTTGACAATACTGATTGTGATGCTAAACTGCTCAACACTAGATACCGTCACTGGAAGGGACTGTCACCGTCGCAGATGTGCGCTGGTGAGCTCAGAGGAGGAAAGGACACGTGTCAGGTAATTGTAATGAGTTTCGTAGACATATTTAAATAATAAGATTCTGTAATTTATTTCTTTCTTAAATTACAAAACTGAAGTGGCAATGGGCAGGGCACATAGCTCGTAGGACAGATGGTCGTTGGGGCAGTAAAGTCCTCGAGTGGTTACAGTAGACCGGAAGACGCAGCGCAGGAAGGACTCCAGCAAGGTGGAATGACGATCTGGTCAAGATCGCTGGAAGGCGTTGGATGCGAGCAGCGCAGGACCGATCGTCGTGGAGATCTTTGGGGAAGGTTTTGTTCAGCAGTGGACATCCGGGCTGAGATGATGATTCTGTCTTTTAATTGTCAAAGTCGATATTTTAATGGCAGTATTATTTTAGTGAATTAAAACCCTTCAATATGCGGTTTAATCTTAGAGTTTCCAAAATTCATTAATTAAAAAAAAATTACGTCACATATTGACGGTCTCGGTGGTCTAGTGGCTTAGCTCACCGCTTTACGTCCGATGGTCGCGGGTTCGATTCCTCGCACGCTACAAACATTCGTATTCATGGGTCTGTTTGTATCGGTCTGACTGTTTTCTATGTAATAATAATAATAATAATTTATTCAGCATCATAGTAAAAATATTAAAAAAAAAATTTCGCTATGAGCTGAAAGGGCCTCCATTCAGCTGGTGCCACAGTGTGTAACTAAAAAAAAATTCGCTATGAGCTGAAAGAGCCTCCACTCAGCTGGTGCCGCAGTGTGTCACTGCAGCGCTGATTTTCAGTGGAGCCACTCGAAAAAAAAAATTGCTTTCTTGATGATGCTATCTAAATATATATAACTCAAAGGTGACTGACTGACATAGTGATCTATCAACGCACAGCCCAAACCACTGGACGGATCGGGCTGAAATTTGGCAGCATGTAGATGTTATGACGTAGGCATCCCCTAAGAAAGGATTTTGATAAATTCCAACCCTAAGGGGATAGGGGACCCTACCCCTACCCTAATAAAAATAGGGGATGAAAGTTTGTATAAATCTTCTTAGATTTTTGACTGATTGAACTAAAATTAAAGATTGGAGCTACTATGATGAAGACGTTCGCTTAAATAGGATTTTGATAAATTCAACCCCCATGGAGATAAAATAAGGGATGATGCAGAATGTAAATTTATTAGTTTAAACCTATCAGTACCTAATGGAACGTACCTAATGAATTAAGACGAACAAAATAATTTTTAGTTCTTTAGGCTACTTTTATTTTAGAAAAATAGAGGTTAAATTCCACGCGGAAGAAGTCGCGGGAACAGCTAGTTGTATATATTCTTGTGTATTAATGTATATATACTAAGTATATTATATAGGTATTTACAAAAACAAAATGTGTTATGTATTTTTTGACGACCTCGGTGGTCTAGCGGTCCAGTCTACCGCTTTACGACCGATGGTCGCGGGTTCGATTCCTCGCACGGCACAAACATTTGTATTCATGAGTATGATTGTTTGTATCGGTCTGGGTATTTTCTATGTATAATATGTATGTATTTACGAAAAAAAAATATCTATGTATTTGTATCAGTTGTCTAGGACCCATAACACAAGCTTCAGCTAGCTTAACTTGGGTCTAGATGGCGCTGTGTGAATTGTCCTGGGATTATTATTATTATTATTATTATTATTATTATTTGTATCGGTAATCTAGTACCCATAACACAAGCTTTAGCTAGCTTAACTTGGGTAATACTGTACTAGATGGCGCTGTGTGAATTGTCCTGGGATTATTATTATTATTTTTTTCTTTTTTCCAAAAATTCTCATCTCCCCTCTTAAGGAGAGGAGATGGCAACATACCCCCGGCAGAAGCACAGTCGGCCGGAGTTCAGGGCCCCAGGGAGAGAAACCGGCGTACAATGCGGGCAGAATCTAACAGCACCGCTTTCTGCATCTTTCCCGGGAGTGAACCGCCCCGGAATCCCAACCGTCTGAGATGTTGTTCCAGACTGGTTGGGATAAGACCGTTCACCGATATAACGATTGGAATGATTTCGGTGGACATCACCTCCCACATTTCGGTCACCTCGTGAGCCAGGTCGAGATATTTTCTCTTTTTCTCAGTTTCGGCTTTCACGAGGTTCTCGTCATGCGGTATGGTGATGTCCACCAAAAACACACTCGAAAGTGCCCGATCCATCACCACGATATCAGGTTTGTTCGCAAGAACGGTCCTGTCCGTGATGATGGATCGGTCCCAGTAGAGCTTGACGCTGTCGCTTTCGAGGACCGGCTGGGGCTCGTACTTATAGTACGGCAACCTCTCATTCGTGAGGCCGTATTTCAGAGCTAGTTCTTGATGGAGTATTTTGGCTACCTGGTTGTGTCTGTGCAAGTACTCAGTGTTGGCAAGAGCTGAACAACCCGAAAGCACATGTCTGAGTGACTCTCCGGGATGGCGACATGCCCGACAGATGTCCTCAGTGCCATCCTTCAGAATGTGCTTTCGGTAATTGTTCGTCTTAACCACCTGATCCTGTATTGCACAGACAAAACCCTCGGTCTCTCCGAAGAGATCACCGAACTGTAGCCAGTGCACGGAGGTCTTCGTGTTGACGTACGGCCCGTGAAGGGCTTTGAAGAACCTTCCGTGCAACTCCTTCTCTTTCCATACGGCCTCCCGCTGAGAGGTACCCAGGACTTCGGGTTTTCGCCAGTCCTCTTTAGCCAGAGAAAGAGGGGTGAATCCTTTGTCACATTCTATGACCTCTCTATGCAAACCCTCGTCTCTTTTCTTCAGAAAATATGTCCTGAGACTGTCAATCTCGCGGTTGTGCATGGTCTTAACGCTTAACAAGCCTCGACCACCAGCCTTCCGCGGGATGTACAGCCTCATGACTGACGATTTCGGGTGATGCATTCTATGGAGGGTCATAGTTGTGCGGACTTTTCGATCCAGGGCTTCGAGTTCGGTTTGAGACCATCTGAGCACGCCAAAAGTGTAAAGGAGTACGGGTATGACCCAGCCGTTATATGCTCGGATCTTATTGGCACCCGACAAGGAACTTTTCAGTACTCTTGTAAGGCGCGCAAAAAATTCCTCACGGACTGACTGTTTCATATCCGTCTCCCTCACACCGATGTTTTGTGACATGCCCAGATACCGGTATGTTTCAGCCTCGGAGAGGGTTTTGATGTTGGAGGGATCTGTAACGATCCCTTCAGTTTGATTGACCCGTCCCCTCTGCACATGGAGAACCGCGCACTTGTCTATTCCGAGTGCCATCCTAACAGAGCTGCTATAATCGTTTACAATATTTAACAGCTCCGTCAGGCGTTCGACACTCGGAGCTAGTAGTTTCAAGTCATCCATGTACAGAAGGTGAGGCACTCGTGTACCTCCTCTCCGATACTGAAATCCAGTCCCCGAATTCTCCAGTAAAGTACTGAGAGGATTCAGGGACAGGCAAAACCAAAGTGGACTCAAACAATCGAATAAAACCCTGGAATATTCCCCTCTTAATCTCAATCCGGTCAGCGGTATCCGTTAATCGCTCGCCCTGAATAGACAGGATCGTCGTCCATTGCCCCATGCATGTCTCCAGGAACACCCGAACCGTACCGTCGATCTTGTACAGCTCGAGTATCCTCCGAAGCCATGAGTGGGGCACGGAATCGAACGCCTTTTTATAGTCTATCCAAGCAGCGGAGAAATTCCGACGGTTCCGCTTAACCACTTGGCCAGCGACAGCATCAATGAGGAGAAGCTCCTTCGATCCGCGGCTACCGCCCCTGCATCCGTTCTGAGCGCTAGATAGGATCTTATTTTCGTACACATGACGAGAGATCTTAGCGCTCAGAACAGATGTTAACGTCTTATATATTGTCGTAAGACAAGTTATGGGGCGATATTTAGATGGATCCGCGGTATCGTCCGTCTTAGGAGCTAAATGAGTGATCCCGGTTGTAAGGAAGTTCGGGAGCGCCCTGTTTTCGAGGGCACTCTGGAATTGCACGGCTAAGGTTGCATGGCTGGCCGAGAACGCCTTTAACCAGTAGTGTTGCAATCCGTCGATTCCCGGACTTTTCCAGTTCGGAGCCCGACGGATCGCAGCAACCACGTCCTCCTGCGTAATGGCAATGACGTTCATCGGTGTTATTCGAGCACATGCTTCCTCAACACCGTGCATCCATGCGCCCTCCTCATGTTCCACAGGTTCAGACCACAGCTGTCGCCAGAAGGCGACGAAATTGGCTGTCTCGGGTCTTTGTCCTGTGGGCTGTAGTTTTGGGCGCTCCAAGTTTCTATAAAACTTCCGTTGATCACTCGTAAAGAGACGATTCTGTTGATACCTCTCGACCCTCTCAGAGTACCGTCGGAGTCGCTTCCCCCATGCAGCGACCTTTTGCTTCAGGTCATCTATACGCTCCGTAAGTTTTTGTCCGAAGTCCGGCTGGAACAGACGTACACCTGTCCCAGCAAAGGCCTTTTTTACGGAGCGCATAATTCTCGGGCGTGTATTGCCCTCCCTGAAGCAGAGCAGTCTGCCAATGAGGACCCTGGCCTGGGTGATCCGTCGCTCAATCCTTCTTTTCCAGGCTGGTTTCGCATTATCCCTTTGGATATTACGTCCAGCCCGGGGCATTTTTGCGCCGGTATATCGGCATACTGCCAACGCAGCGCCAAACAGGATTGAACTCGTCTCTCCCAGGTCACCGCTGCCCTCAAGGTATTGAGGCAGCAGTCCATTTGCGGCCTCAATGGCATCCCGCGTCGCCACATTTGGATGTATCCGGGGCAGCTTCGGTCTCTCTTCGAGGGGAGTTCTTCGGATCTCTAGAATCGCCCCTTCTAGTATGCTCCTCATATGCTCTATATCCTGGGAAGTTGTTCCGTCCGCATCCGCTTCTGAAGGCCTTTCGGCAACCATCTCTACGTTAGGTAGCACGTCTGAGATGGGTTGCTCCATGGTCGTGGGGTCTGCTTCTGGAACAACTTCACTTCGCAATCGTTCGAGTTCGGTCGCGCTAAACATACCAGAGCGCTGTATGTACCGAACTCTATCGGCTAGGTTCTGTTCCGAGACGATTAGCTCCGGTAAAAGACGCAGAAACTCGCGGTGCATTACTGCCCTGTATCCTGTTCTGCCTGTTTCTGTCCCTGTAGCCCTGTAGAACGCTCGCATGAGGTCTTCGTTCATGGCTCTCGACCATCTCATGCGACGTGTACCACCAGTGGCGGGCGCCGATTGCTGGGCCTGTGACGGCCCTGCCGGTGCCAAGCCAGCTGATGTCGATGGCAAGGGGTCGGACCGGCCAGGTGGTGGGGCCGGTCGGCTGGCTTGCATTCTGTCACGCCTACCGCCAGTTGTAGACGTGCCCCGGCGGCCCCCGGGCAGCGACCCTATTTCGTTCTCTTTATTTTTACTCGCCATCTTTATAATTGCCATGGCCCCTTTGGCCGCATAGGTTTTATATTTACGCGTGACCGCCTTTCACGTGAGCTAGATGGTCAGCTCGGACGCGGGGTTGGACTTTGAAAGGCTTATTTTAAAGGCTTATTATTATTATTATTATTATTATTATTATTATTATTATTATTATTATTTGTATCGGTAATCTAGTACCCATAACACAAGCTTTAGCTAGCTTAACTTGGGTAATACTGTACTAGATGGCGCTGTGTGAATTGTCCAAGTATATTATTTTTATATTTTTTTCTAAAGGACTTAAGAAACCTTATTATACCCTTCTTGAAAACTCCATGCTGTAGTCTCTAGAAAAAACATCTATACATATGATACATCTAAAATTATTTTTTTATACTACGATAGTGGCAATTGAGTTTCTTGCCAGTTCTTCTCAATTGGATCTATATACCGAACTGGACGGTAGGGAAAAAATAAAATTATAATGTAAAAATTTGACGTTCATAAGCGGCTAAAATTTCCTACATGAATAAATGATTTTTGAATTTGAATTTTGAATTTCAATTTCAATTTGCAACCATACGGCCTATCTGGTGGTAACGTTACCGTAGCCTATGGACGCCTGAGACACCAGAGGTGTCACGTGCGCGTTGCACCATTCCATTATCATCCACTAAAAACCTACACGTCATTTCTAATCAAACCTTGGCAAAGAAGCAGAAAGAAGTACCTCAACATGTTTTTTTTTCTCATTTCAGGGTGATTCCGGATCTCCCTTACAAATAGCTTCGAAAGACAACCAATGCATCTTTCATATTATTGGCATCACGTCGTTTGGTAAGCAGTGTGCTAAGAGCGGACTGCCAGCCGTCTACACCAGAATATCAAGCTAATTAGACTGGATCGAGGGCATTGTGTGGCCTGGAGAATAAATGTTAATACTTAATTATTATTAATTAATTAAATACTTTTTTATATATTTTTTTTTATTTACACCAATATTATAGAGCAAGAGCCCACGACGGCCAGACATACGTCATTTTAGTAAACGTGAAAGTTCTTGTATGTGTGTCCCCAACACAGGTAAGAACGATCCCCAAATATGAAACCTGGATCGTGGTTCCTTTGGCAGGTACCAGGTAACAAAGGTGTAAAAAATTTCATATCAAATTCGTTATTTTATGAAACTCCATATTTTCATATCAGAAATCTGTCTGGCAATTTAGGAAACTCAGTTTCTTCAATCTCTCAATAATATATATAAAGTTCTACTTTTTTAAAATGACGTAAGTTTATTTATAAAATAGTATAGTTTAGGGGGGTCCGGCGGGGGGTTGGAACCACACTAAGTGTCTGGCAACGAGCAGAGCAAGTTATAATAATGCTACGAACAATATATGAAAATATGGAGTTTCTTAAAATAACGGATTTGATATGATTTTTTTACACCTTTGTTACCTGGTACCTGCCAAAGGAACCACGATCCAGGTTTCATGTTTGGGGATCGTTCTTACCTGTGTTGGGGACACACATACAAGAACTTTCACGTTTACTAAAATGACGTAAGTCTGGCCGTCGTGGGCTCTTGGGCTATAGCTGTCCTAAGCAAGTTATTTAGACTGGATCGAGGGCATTGTGTGGCCTGGAGAATAAATGTTAATACTTAATTATTATTAATTAATTAAATACTTTTTTAAGCATATATTTTTTTTATTTACTCCAATAAAATTCAAATTCAAAATATCTTTATTCATGTAGGTCTATTACAGACTCTTATGATATGTCAAATATACCGTCAGATCGGAATGATGTCGAGATGAGAAGAACTGACAAGAAACTCAAGTTAATAATAGTTAATAATATTATTAATTAATATTGGCTATTTATAGTATTACTACCTACTCGCCCCGGCTTCGCCCGGGTGTTCATGTAAATAAAACATATAAAGCTTCCTCTTGAATGATCTATGTATTAAAAAAAACGCTTCGAAATCCGTTGTGTAGTTTTAAAGATTTAAGCATACATAGAGACGGACAGACAGCGACACCGACATTCTTTATACTATGTAATGCTGATATTGTATATATAAAACATAACTACCATACAGTAATTTTTGTAGCTGTGACGTGGTCGAGTGGAATGAGTAGTCATGCTCACTAAAATGTCCAGACATGTGGTGGCGTGGTGGGCCGGGTCATTGGTCTCTCTAAAATATGGTCGAGCGCAGTGATGGGTGGCTCATCCGTCGTACTCGTGAACAACGACTGATTTAATCGTTATTGTATATTTATATTTGACCCAAAAAATTAGTGCTGGTTGGTAGTTTGTATTCACACGTTTCGACTTGTAAATGCAAACTTTCAAGGATTATTTAAAAGAGCAACACACAAGTTTCTTGCTCGTTCTTCTTGTGATGAGATAGCTTTCTGAACGAGTGGTAGATAAAAAACAAATTGTTATGACTATTCAAAAGTGCTTAAATTAAGTTTATTTGAATAAATTTTCTATTCTATTCTATTCTATAAATACTGTACTCTGTAAATATGTGATTTGATTTGAAAACGAAGTGTAATCCCCGTAGGCAGTAACTAATTTGATATGCACAGTCTCGTTTAATATTCTTTGCGCGCCAAACAACAGGTTCCCCTGTCAGTGGAGCTAGTTAGTGATATTATACATCGCGGATCGGACGCGAGCAGGTAAATTTACCGTTTTCTATCATTAATATTTTCTTAATTTACACAATAATGTACCTATATATTTTTTTTATTTTAAATTTTTTTTTATGGATGATAATGGAATGGTGAACCCGCCTGCGCAACGGGTTACGCTGGCGGGGGACCCGTGGAGGATGATAAGCTGAGCATGAGGTCAGGTCAGTTGGCCCATCGTGATAAATTCACTAAGAATTTTTCACGATAGTTTCCAGGGGGAACCGCGTGGAGGTCAACCTGATATGGTACATTCATCAATCCCCATTACTGAGAATCCCCATCCCCCTGGCTATTATCAGTTGGAATGACCTGTAACACTGCGACCTGCTTAGATCTATTGTGCTCGCCCTTATTCAGAGTTCGCTACCTAGACCCGTCAGGGCCAAGAATTGAAGGATATTCTTAGGAGCGATGGTTTTTATCTCCTCGGGAAAGAGTGTACACTTTCCAAAGGAGATATTTCGTTTATGCATGAGTGGGCTACATCCGCATAGGATGTGCAGTGGCGTTTCCTCTTCTGATTGGCAAAATCTGCAGATTGATGTTAATCTGACGCCTAATTTCACCATGAGGGCATGTCTATATCCTAGTCATGATACATATATTGTTTTTACTTAATAGTAAACGTCTATTGGCGGCGTGGTGGGCCGGGTCATTGGGCTCCCTAAAATATGGTCGAGCGCAGTGATGGTTGGCTCATCCGTCATACTCGTGAACGGGTGCTGCTTGTAGGCAGGCAAGATAGGCAAAGACTAGCTGTTCCCGCGACTTCGTCCGCGTGGAATTTAACTTTATTTTTCTAGAATAAGAGATTTTTTCTAAAATGTAAGTAGCCTAAGTTACTCTTTATTACATCAGCTAGCTGCCATAAAAAGTCCCGTCATAATCGGTCCAGCCATTTCAGAGATTAGCCGGAACAAACAGACCGACGGACAAAAATTGTAAAAAATGTTAATTTGGTATATTTGCCTTATTAATGTTCCATATTTATATTCAGTTATTTTAATATTACAAACAGACACTCCAATTTTATTTTTATGTATAGATGTATAGATATAATGTTGTGTTGCAGCCGATCAGTTGCCTGAGACGAGCGCTGTTTGTATGAAGAAATGATTACATCTGTAATCATTTTCCTGTTTGTCAGCCGGGTGGCCGCGCAGAGCAATGGTTAGTATTGAAAAAAAACTAGTAATATAACATAATAACCTCTCAGAACAACACACAGCGCCATCTAGTACCAAGTTAAGCTAGCTAAAGATTGTTTTATGGGTACTAGATAACTGATACAAATACATTAGATTTTTTTTCGTAAATACATACATATTATACATAGAAATTACCCAGACCGATACAAACAATCATACTCATGAATACAAATGTTTGTGCCGTGCAAGGAATCGAACCCGCGACCATCGGTCGTAAAGCGGTATGCTAGACCGCTAGACCACCGAGGTCGTAATAGAACTTTATCACTGATGTGTAGAATTCGGGGGAGTGCAAACAGCCTCCTAAACACCATATCCAACATGTCAGATTATCCACTTCAGAGGCACTGGATATCGCTGAACTGCTGCTGATCCAGGGCTTCTGGACGACAGTTGTAATTTACTAACATACTCTGGGAAACTCTGTGAATGTTGCATCGACCTTTCTGCTTCAAAAGAAATGTTTAAGAGTTATCTATAATATGTATTCAGATGAAACTCTAAGACACATATTTAAAACTGGAAAATATCTCACTCTCACTAATATTTATATTATGGAACTGTGTGTATTTGTTAAAAATAATATGACATATTTCACCAGTAAATCGGATATGCGAAATAACTTGCGGCAGAAATATAAACATGACTTATTTTTACCGGTAATTTATAATTATATTTATCGCAAAAGTGCAATGGTAATGGGTGTTAAAGTATATAATCATCTTCCGTTGGACATAAAATGTCTAAGTGGATGAATATTTAAGGCTCGACTAATAGCTTGGCTGCTTGACAATGTATTTTATGACATAAACGAATATTTTAGTACAATAACGTAATTTTAAAAGATGTAATAATATATAGTTCATAGACAGCCTTGACAATATACTTATAATAATACCATGACATAATTAAGTAATGTAATTTATACTATAATCTAAAATCAAATATGTTGTACATTGTTGTATGCCCGATGTATGACTGATTACCTCTTATTAATTGTTTAACCAGTTGGTTATGTATTCAATATTTTTTTCTTTTTGAGTATTTAATTGAATTAGTGCTAATCGGTGGTTTGTATTCACACACTTAAACTTAAATTGTAAGTAAGAATAAATTATTTAAAAGATCAACACACAATTTCTTGCTTGTTCTTCTTGTGATGAGACAGCATTCCGAATGAGCGGTAGATTAAAAAAAAAAATGTTATGACTATTCAAAAGTGCTTCAATGTAAGTTTATTTGAATAAATGATTTTCTATTCTATTCTATTCTATTAGGAAGTGTAAATTTTATACACTTTGTTTTGCTGGAATTTAATAATAGGTTATTACATGTAAACCAATTTAATATTGCAGACATAGCACAATTTACATCGTCTAATTGATTAGTTTGACGTCCAATTTTAAACACTAACGAAGTATCATCCGCAAACAGCACTATATCTGCAATTTTCTCTACCATAAAGGGAAGGTCATTTATGTAAATTAAAAAGAGAAAGGGGCCTAAGATTGACCCTTGTGATAAATATTTTATCATATTTCTTTATAGGAGGAAAATTGGGCACACTAATAAATTGCGTCGCTGGGCATTTTTTTATTTTGTGGTTTTGAAGATTTTATGTTATCATTTTAATAATAATAATAACCTTCAATGTTTAATAATTATTGAACATTTTTTCCTTATTTGGTCAAAGTCACTATTCCACGCTATTCAATCTAACTATGTATAACTCAAAGGTGACTGACTGACAGTGATCTATCAATGCACAGCCCAAACCATTAGACGGATCGGGCTGAAATTTGGCATGCAGGTAGATGTTATGACGTAGCCATCCGCTAAGAATGGATTTTGATTAATTCTACACGCAAAGGGATAAAATAGGGGATGAAAATTTATATAAAACTGTCAATTTTAAACCGATCGGGCTGAGACTTTGCATGCATAAAGCTACTATGACGTAGGCATTCCCTTAAGAAAGGATTTTGATAAATTCTACCCCTATGGGGATAAAATAAGGGATGATGCAGGATTTAAATGTATTAGTTTGAATCTATCGGTACCTAATGGAACGAATGAATTAAGACGAACAAAATATTTTTTAGTTCTTTTGGCTACCCGCAATGTGCGAAATTTTAAACGGACGAGTATGAAATTTCGCACATTTATAGTTTATGTAGAGAAGGAGTGCAGAATGCCAATATTTTTTATTAATTATATATAAAAACTAGCTGTTCCCGCGACTTCGTCTGCGTGGAATTTAACTTCATTTTCGAATATAAAAGATTTTTCTAAAATAAAAGTAGTCTAAAGAACTAAAAAATATTTTGTCCACGCATTTTTCGTAAAAGTAGTACAAAATTTTTTTCTTTACGTCTAATTCGGAGGATTGTATTGTCTACCCCTCCCGTTACTAACTATCCCTTCCACCCCCCGGACATGACTCCTTACTTCTCATAAATAGCAATGCATGACAACCACAGTTAGGGGAGGGAATTGTTAGTAATGTACTCCACATTACGACCCACATTGCTAGTTATATACCATGTCAAGTTGACCTCCAAGTGGTTCCTCCTAGAAACCACTAAGTGCTGGATTTACCACGATAATATTTTTTTGTCAATTTCTAACTATAGTAAAGTGTAGTGTTAAAAACATAAAGTAAAAACAACAAGATGATCGCTGTAGACCTCTTGCAGTTTGGTGTAGACCCCTGGGTGTCGATATAGACCACTTTGGGAATCACTGCTTTAGAGTAATATATGTAGCTTATACATCAGACCTATAAATTTCACGTGATCGAAGCCGCGGGCATAGCTAGTAAAACATAGAGTAAAAAGTTTTAATTCAGTCAGGTGTATTTATAACCAAAACTCTAACCAAAACTCAAAATTGCGTAAAATGTTAAAACGAGGAAAAAACCTGTCAATAATTATAATATAATTGATATTGTGGTCGATGTATACTAATGACTAGCTGTACCCGCGACTACGTCCGCGTGGAATTCGATTTTATTATTTAAAATAAAAGTAGCCTAAGTCAGACTTTATTACATCAGCCACTTCAGAGATTAGCCAGAACAAACAGACAGACAGACAAAAATTGTAAAAAAAATATTTTGGTGCATGTACCATATTTATATTCATATGCATGTAGTAAAAAACGGTTATTTCAATATTACTTTTCAAAATTCAAATTCTATTTATCGCACGGCACAAACATTAAACAGTATGATTGTTTGTATCGGTCTGGGTGTTTTCTATGTATATTATATATGTATTTACAAAAAAAAATGTCCATGTATTTGTATCAGTTGTCTAGTACCCATAACACAAGCTGCAGCTAGCTTAACTTGGGTCTAGATGGCGCTGTGTGAGTTGTCCTGAGATTATTTATTATTTATATATATTTATTATTTATTTATTATAATTTATAAACAGCCTAAAAATAAGTTTCAAGCTACTAGCTTTTAAAAATGACAATATT